>NW_024736678.1:0-64407 GCF_018991925.1 Homarus americanus
TAGAAGCAGCACACACAACACAGTACAGCATGCACCTGTCGAGCATCAAGTTCTGTCTTTAGTTTATTCTGGGCTCACTTGATTTTGATGTCTCAGCTGTTGACTCTCCTGAGCTTCAGCTCCACCCTCCCCGCTGATAACAGTTGTTCTTCTGATCTGATGTGCTCTTATAAACATGTATTGTTTCAACCATCATCATCATCATCATCACATATTATTAGAATCACCTATTATTATAGGAATCAGACTTATTATCAATACCATAATCATTGCTGTCATCATAACCACCACCATCATCGCCGTCTTCCTAACCAATTATCCTCACCACATCATCGTACATCCTCACCATCACCATCATTATTAAACAAGAACAACCCCAGTGTGACCCAACATGGAGAAAAAACTCGAGGGTTAAGTACAAGTAGGTTGTAGGCAGCTACCAAACAGGAGGTACTGGGGAAGATATTGGAAGCATAATTTGGGTTTAATGGTAGACTCTTGCTGCCATATGTGACCAAGTCCCAGTTGATGATCTGACTTTTCTGTCTTTCATTTACACACAATTGCAGGGTCTCAAATTGTTTCTTACTATTGACACACACAACATAAGATTGCTTCACTATTGATTTATTTGTTCGATTTTTATTTATTTATACATACATACATTATTATTATACATATATATATATTATTATTTATTATTATTATTATTATTTTAATTGTTAATAATAATAATGTATAGACATTAATATTATTATTATTATTATTATTATTATTATACGATATTATTATTATTATTATTAGTATTTTCACCCTCAGGTCTAAATGTGTGTCAGACTAGTGTCTGGTATTAATCCACGTGTGTGTGTGTGTGTGTGTGTGTGTGTGTGTGAGAGGCAAGGGTGTGGGAGGGTGTTTGAAAACCATTTACCAACCACTGTATAAAGTTCTTATGATGCAATTAAGATGTTGTGATCGATAGTTATCCCAGGAGAGAGTACCACCAGAGAGAATGATCTGATCAAGAATAAAAGCCCTTGTAGATACAGCCACATGATCTAATGCGGTCTTTGTCATAAAACTGTAATGAGACCTTAATCATAAGAAGGACACACTGTGAATTTTACCGTCACAAAGTTGAAGGAGAGGATTGGCTTTTAACCTCAGCTACTGGCCTGCCTTGCACAACAAGTGATGTACTGTGCCATTAAGGGGAGAGAACTTTGATTTCCGGGTCTTGCTGACTTAAAAAGGTCAGTGAAGATATGTCCATAGGATAAATACACCCTACTCTACCAACTGAGGTGAATATAAATCCTGACTACATCATACCATAACTAATCATAAGGAAGAAATCCAATAATGAAGAATCATGGCAGAAGTTTGAGGCTGTTCCCTGAAGTCAAGGAAGAAAGGAAGTCCAGGAGGATGAACCGCCAAAACACATGAGAATCAACACACAAATAAAGGATTCACAGAGAACCTGGCCTAAATCCCATAGAAAGATCCCAAGTCCTTATATGTAATAATACCAGACCAAAAGCAAAAAAATAAAGATGAAGGATAATTTTTATTCTGGAGGAAGAAATAAAGACGGTAGAGACCCTCAATACATACGTTTTTATATTAGAGGGCCTCATTATAAAAAGCAACACCCGCCAAAAATGTTTTTTAATGGATATCAATTATTTTCAATTCTTCCTCTACATGTTGGCGTTGGATGACTCTACCTAGAATAGGAAATAGAAAACCAAAAATATGATTTTGCCCAGGCCTGAGCTGAGTATCTGGCCAGCGCGAGTTGGGTCGATACCGACTATACCGAGGCAGTTAATCATAATGTTTACACGCCACAGCTGCCAATCCTCGACACCCAGATGCTGCCCTCCTTAGTTTTATATATTTTAGTATCATCGTGAAGTTCAGTATTTGTTCGCACTTTCGCTATTTTTTGATAACTTTGGGCGCAACATTGACGCTATTCGTGTTCCACTGGTGCCGTAAAAGTAACATCTGTCATCAAGTATTAGAGCAAGACTGAGTGAGGCTGTGGCCTTCTGGTGGGTTCAGGAGCTCATTATTCCTGAGCGTGTTTGACGCTAGTGCTCACGGACATCTCCCAGTAATGCTTTGGTGATAGTGATTTTGTGGTGAATTTAGTGTGATTATGGTGATACAAGGATACTGGAGTGGTGCAGGTGACCTGCAGAATGTTGGTATGAGCTACGGTGATGGTTTTGGAGTGGTGGAGCAACATGGGATGGATTGCGGAGTCAGGAGCATACCCGCCCCCAATTCCCACCCTGCAAGAATTTATGAAGAGGATTGAGCTGAGGTTGACGAGGAGGTTGCTGTGAACGGCATTTTGGGGTGAGGGGTGGTGTACAGCACCAAGAAAGTAGTCATGGTTGGCACCACACCAAGAAATACAGATTATGAGGGAGGTAGAGGTGGTGCAGAAGAGAAATGTAATTGATTCTTATGGTGATGAAAGGAGCCTGACCCAACAATGTTAGGTGAAAGGAGCTCTGACCTAACGAATATAGTTATTGGTGATCTAAATTTATTTGAAAGGAGTAATTTTTGTAGTGAGCTTAACTCAACGAATGATAGTGAAAGTGAGCCTTTATTCCCAACGAATGAGGGTGATGTGAGTCTGAACGTAATGTAAGTAAAGTGAGCCTGAATCTAGAGTGAAAGTGAGCTCAATTAAGGAGGTAGTGAAAGTGAGCCTGACCCAACGAATGTTGGTGAAAGTGTGAAATGTGATGCAGGTGGACCCAACTAATGATGGTGAAAGAAAGTAAGCCTGACCCATCGTGAATGTTAGTGAAAGTGGAGCCCATACAGTCTTTGTGAAACTGAACTGTTGCCGGTATCAAGTATGTGTAATCAATGATTTAGTTGATGAAGAATTGTGTATGATTTTAGAGAGGGCAGAACTTTGGATCAGTACCTGATTGATTATGACGGAGGTCGTAGTTATACGACTTTGTGGGTTTACTTTAACTTCAAGTTGCTACGGCTTCAGTAAGTAATAAAACGAAGGAACTAAACAAAGCAAGATTGTAATACTATTAGTTGACAATCCCTTATGCACCTGGATTCCAGAGTGAGCAGGTGTATTTACAGGATCAGACCACCCCACAGGTCACTGACCTCCATTGTGGCCTGAGGGTTAAAAATATTAATAATGTTTGTAAACTTTGTGGTCAACCCGACTTCACACCCTCCACATCCTCACTTTGCCCTATGACTCCTACAGTCCCTCAGTCATTACCAACACCCTCCCTGACCAGATATCCCCTCCTAGTGACAGGCCTGGCACTAGGGACCACACTTTGTTAAGCCTAGACAATTGTACCGAATTCTCCCACACACCATCATTCTGTCACGTAACTTGCTGACAAAACCCATGACCCTTCAGGCTTTTATGTCCTTAATGCATGAGTCATGAAGCCAAGCATGAACTCAGATGCTTCCCTGTTACTAAACGCTTCTGTTTCACCTTGCACAGGATGGGTGGTGCCTAATAAACTAGTTCGGGCAATCTGTCTGTAATTAATAATAATTCATAGGTCTAGGTCACTTTTGGATCTTTT
This sequence comes from Homarus americanus, assembly GCF_018991925.1. Classification (NCBI taxonomy): domain Eukaryota; kingdom Metazoa; phylum Arthropoda; class Malacostraca; order Decapoda; family Nephropidae; genus Homarus; species Homarus americanus. The sequence continues at coordinate 3,603 of NW_024736678.1, forward strand.
CATTCTTATTTTTTATTATTATTATTATTATTATTTTATTATTACAGTATTATTATTATTAATTTTATTATTATTATTATTAATTTTATTATTATTATTATTATTATTATTATTATTATTATTATTATTGTTATCATTCTATTTTATTTTTGCATTTTTATTAAAATTTTATTTACTATGAATAATTATTATTATTATTATTATTACAGTGGGTATGCTATAACGAACGGATCCTACTACGTAATATTCTATAATTAACGGTTTTACCTAAAATTGAGAATGCTATAATCAATCTAAAACCCTACAAACTAACATTATTTAATTTAATTTATTGTTTTTTATTACAAATATTAATGATATTCTTATTTCAGGGTTTAGATGCATATTTATGCATCTTTTACAATTTTACAATTTTATGTTATATTTTTCAGTGTTAAGTTTGTATTTGGGGCCTGGAACGGATTAATCCATTAATAATCTAATGCTAACTAACAGGTTCTAGAACCAATTAGATTCGTTATAGCATACCCAACTGTATATATATTATTATTATTATTATTACAGTTTTACCCCCGCCTAACGCTGTTTCACTTAATCTGCAGATATAGCGGTGCTTTGCCATAAGCTGAATCCTCAGAGATCACTTTGTCTAGGAGAAGCGGCGGTGATAAGACGCCCAAATTTCCATTTAAAAGTAGCTTTTGAGCTCATAGTTGCATAAGACCAGTACCCCAAATGTGACACTTACCCACTGACTCAGTAGTCCTTACCAACCATCCTTGATTTTTAAAATAAGGCCAATTCACTTCAAGTAATGTCATCAAATTATTTGTTGGTGTAAACACTAGTGACGTCACTGAGCGTGGTGGGAGTGTTCCTCGTCTCGGTGGTGTAGGTTCTAATATAACAGATAGCATTTACAGCAACCACCGTATTCTAATTGTGGTGTTTCATTAGGGATTTGAGGAAAAAGTTTACTAGTATGTACTTACTACATACATTTATTACACACACACACACATATATATATATATATATATATATATATATATATATATATATATATAATATATATATATATATATATATATATATATATATATATATATATATATATACTGAATATACTTATAAAAATGAAATGTGTTCAATGAATTATTTATGGTGCATTAGGGTACTGGCTACTTCAGATGGGCTATAAATAGCGCCTTGTTATCTCCCTCCATCTCACCCTGAGCCAGACGGAAGTGCCTTGGTAAATAACATGTTTGCTTATTTTCCATTTACTTTAAATAGATTTACGAATTATTTGTTTTTATTATTTATTTATAATATACTGTAATATATTAAACACTGTAATTATTTTCTTTAATTTATAAACTGTTTATGAGCAAAGAATGTTCTCCAGTAGTGTTTCATTTAGGATTTGAGTGAAAAAATAATACGTACTTACGCAATTGTTCTCTTACTTTGACAACACAACATACATACAGTATATTATTTCTCAGTTTTGACTTTTTTTTAATTTTTGTATTTATTTATAGTTAGTTACAAAATAAGGCCAATTCACTTCAAGTAATGGCATCAAATATTACCAGTTGGTGTAGTGTAAACACTAGTGACGTCACTTGAGGTCTGTAATTAACCGTCGATAGTTTCCAGAATTAATGCACTCATTTACTGAATATTCTGGAAAAATATAATTAAATCAATTATTTATAGGAGATAAATATTATTATGAGTAAATATACCGATACCGGTATGCATTACTGACCACCTCCACTTGCCAAAAATAGCCCAATCTCTAGAGTCACTTTCCCTTTCTTGTCTCTCACTGGCAAATGGGGGGCGTGGAGGGATGTATTGTTAGCTGTTTATTATATGGGGTAGTAATCTTTACGGTATGTTAGACAGGTTTATAATACATTTATTATTTTAATATACCGTAATCTTAATTTGAATCCAGCTTTCAAAGGTAAGTTTCAGTATAAAAATTAGTGGTGGACCTTGTGAGTGGCTTGATGTTTTCATCACCACTCTTGACACACTAAACCACAATATTTAAGAGGTAAGAATTTAAACTTGGTGGTTTAGACGATCAATTTCTATTTGGGCAGATTTTTTTAATGTTCAAATTTTGTCTTATAGGCCGTGATAACGCAGGATTTTTTCTCAGATATACGTCGTGAGTGTCCTAGACGCTTATTTTTAGATTTGCCCCACCCGCCATCTTCCTGACTGCCTGTTTAGCTCATAAAATCCATACAAATTATTCAGGCCAGAATATAATTTACATTGCTGGAATTATATTTGGTGATCATTATGAATATAAACATCATATATTTTGTTTTAAACTTACAATTTTAGATAAAAATTTTTCTAGGTAACTATGGTATCTTTTGTGCAAAATATATGACATTTATATTCAAAATATTCCTGGTCTTACAAGGAATCCAGCAATGTCAATTATATTATCCTAACTTTAGTTTGAGGTATTATTTATTAAAATTTAGTGGTTATCCCACACATCTCCTTGGGACGGTTGGTGGGGGTGGGGGAGGAGGGACCGACCGACCATCTGTTACCCCTGAAGAATTATTATTTTTTTTTATTAACTGAAGATATTTGTTTTAGCTCATAAAATTCATACAAATTACCCGGTCAGAATATAATTTACATTGCTGGAATTCTTATAATTTGGTGATCATTTTGAATATAAACATCATATATTTTGTTTTAAACTTACAATTTTTAGATAAAAATTTTTTCTAGGTAACTATGTTATCTTTTTGCAAAATATATGACATTTATATTCAAAATATTCCTGGTCTTACAAGGAATCCAGCAATGTCAATTATATTTTTTCTTAGTTTGAGGTTATCCCACATTCCCTTGGGACGGTTGGTGGGGGGGGAGGGACCGACCGACCATCTGTTAGCCGGCTGTGTAGTGTGAGAGGAGGGTTGAGTCCATTATTTGAATGGATAACTTTACAATATTTTCTATTTCTCTTAAGTATATTTGTGTGCATGTACCATCATAAAATTAAGATGTTATTTTTACAACATAGGTATGTGCCTTCAAAAGTGGAGTTGGGGTCGGGCCGGTTTTGCTGAATTAATCCCATATGTTCTGTTCACTTAATCATGATTTCACTTAACGCGACCCTCTGGGTTCAATTGACCGCTAAGTAGGTACAACTGTATTTATAATTATTATTATTATTATTATTATTATTATTATTATTATTATGATTATTATTATTACGTATTACATTTTCCCCCCCGGCCCTGATGTGGGTCAGTGACTCTGCCCGGTGGTTATAATACAAGAAGAAAGAAAAAAAAAAAACATTGCTCCACAAAAACTTTCGGTTTTCGGAATTTCGGATGAAGGGTTGTCAACCTGTATCATATTACTGTTACTAAAGATTATGCAAACTTTCTCCGCGTTTGTATTCGTAGTTAATACGTGAGGGGGGTTAATGGTGGGGGAGTGTAGTGGTGCTTCCTTACTATTATTCTACTTAACAACATTGTAAATCTTGGCTAATAATAGGAACCAAAAGATAGATACTGATAAGCAAATGAGTTTTTATTATTATTTATTCTTTTGGGTTAATGGGAGGTTTATGGGGGGTGTAAGACAAGTGTCTGATGGTGATTATTAACTTGTTTTCAGTATTAGCCAACAATAATAAGAAAGTTTAGCAGAAAAACGCGATTATTGTTGGTTTCAAGCTCAAACAACTGTACATCACAGGTAGTTATTCTCATTCAACTCTTGATAAAATAATAACTATTCACAGAACTAACTTCCAGTTTCCACAGTTCGCTAGAGAGGATTGAGCTGCACGATAAAAAAAAAAAACCTCTAGCTAAAAAACAGTTCTGGGTGTTTGAACTTCAAAAACTTTAAATGCGTTTCAGCTTTTGGAATTTGGTGTCATATGGAGATCCTCATATAATGTACATCAGTGTTGACAAAGACAGTGGATAACATGCCAGCACCCAGAAGAATCACACTTGTGGGTACTTCAGGTGCTGGACGTGAACCAAGAGGAATAACGACTGCAAATGAAATCGCCAGAAAAGACGGACGCCAGCCAACCTGCAGGAATTCAAAGCTGGAGGAGTGATGGCTCAGAGAACAAGGTGATGAAAGAGTCAGTGAATGAGATACACACTCCACTCAAGCCTGCAACCTGTACAATATTTAGGAAATACTCAGACCATCGACATCCAAGGGTGTAGAAAGAGCGACGTAGTAAGAAAACCCAAAGACCAATCAGGTGAGCTTCAAATACTGTACCTGCAAACTCTCTGGAAAAATTATGAGGGACTACATCATCATAAAATGTGAGAGAGTTTATGAAGGTAGAGGAAACTCACATTTAAGATAAAGACTTAAGACACGGGCGATCAAGGAACATAAACGCAGGTCACCCACCTTGGTATCGAGGGTCTGGCAGATGCGAAGCTTGTCCGATATTAACATTTTAGTTTTGGCAATGAGCTGTCTTCTCTCCATTTCCTTCATCTTTTTCTCGACTGCTTCTTCTGCTTCTGGCCACAATGACCTGGAAAAATGTCAAGATCTAAATAAAGAACTAATAAAGAACTGAATACTATAGTACTGAGAAACTGCAAAGATTAAATTAAGGAAGTGAGAAAAAAATACAATGAAATGATAAAAATGGGAAATTCAGCTTTAACTTATATTCCTAACTGTCAAGGATGCAATACCTTTACGCCTGTATTATTAAACAACATCTTCCTTGAAGAGGCCTGTTTCAGGACTCATATAGTTTAAAACTCGGGTTGAAACACTCCATCGACCCTCTTCAAGGAGGATGTTTAATAACACGAGCCGAGTCTTTCCACAGGTAATAATCTGCTCAGCTTAGAAGAACCCATATACCACTTCTGGTCCAACACCACTCACCTCCCTTTCTGAAGTCGCATATTTGACGCACCATCGATTCCTTGTCTTTATTTGCCACTGCACTCTCGTGTCATGCGCTCAAGACGAGTCGTGAGATCCGAGCGACTTGACATTTTCGACATGTAACTCTCCTCTGCTTGATGTGTTTTTGTTGCCAACTACATGCATCTGCCTGTGCCTGCAAGCAAATGCAGATATTGTTCAGTGCTCTTTCAATTTCTATCAATTACATTTGTCAGACATTTATACAAAACACTGTAAAGCCCAAGAGCTATTAACTGACCATTAATTAGGTTAACACAAAAACAATGATCCTCCTAAGTCAACCATAACAACTGCTATTAATTGGTTCACTATGACCATCTCTGCACACATAGAGCTTTATTACTCAGGTCAACCAACAGAGGTAGAGGAGGGAGGCCAACAGAGGTAGAGAGGGAGGTCAACAGAGGTAGAGGAGGGAGGCCACAGAGGTAGAGGAGGGAGGCCAACAGAGGTAGAGGGAGGAGGTCAACAGAGGTAGAGGAGGGAGGTCACCACTACTTTATTGTAACAGATGTAAACAGAGAGTATTGAAGGAGGTCGCGAAAAAAACAAAATGTGTGTTTGTACGTTGCAGTCACCTGGGCGCAGAGCTCCTCGAGGGCTTCTATCTGTGAGGCGAGACCTAGACGCAGTGGTCAGCTTCAAGGCGTCCACTTCACCCTCTAGCCTGGAGAGAAGAGTATGGATTAAGGTATATATGGGTAGGTTATGATAGGTTAACCACACTACTTCAAGATATTTCAGAGATAAGAGCAATGTCCTTCATCTGATCATTAATATTGTATGACTTATCTTCTTTTATTTAAACACCATAATGTTCAGTGCTGCTCCTAAAGAATATAAACAAAAAAATAACTATGCAGTACTTACGCCACCTAACCTACAGTACACGCCTACACATTATTTACACTTCCACTGTTGACAAGTTACATTAATTATAAACTGTACAGTACTATAATAAAACTACATTCACAGTCTGTACACAGTAAGGCTCAGTGTCAGCTGCCTCAACAGTGGCTCTGGGGAGTGTGGTGTAACTTATCACAGCAACAAAGAACTACAACTTATAACAATTGTCATGATTTGTGACTGTTGGTTTACACTACACTGGCTTAGTTATTAATACTGTGGTCAAAAGAGACCACACCTTGTGGTATACTACACCTTGTGGTAGCCTACACCTTGTGTAGTTTAGCCTGGTACTCACCTGGCCTTCTCCCTCTTCAATGTGTCACACCTGCTAATAAACACGACAACATCCTCATCAGGTTTTCTTTTGGGGTGGAGGAGAAATCCACTTTGCTGATCTCAAAGTCAGAATCGGACTACACTCATTACTGCTGTCGTCAGAAGGCTTTCAATTTCGGTGAGAAGACAACTAGAAGTTTTGGGATCCTCAGTACAGGATGGGATGGTAAAGTTAATACTTGGTTACTTTGGGTAACGCCAGGTTCTACTGTGTCTGGACGAGTCTGGTTCAGTGCTACTACAATATACAGAATCTACTTCAGTTTGTTGTAAATTGTTCTCCATTCCTCTGGTGTCACTGTCTGGGATATATTCCAGGGAAAACTCTACAACACTATCATCTCGTAAAACACTGTTGGTTAACATCAGTTCCTCCTCTGCAACATTCATCATTCTCTCTTCTGTATTGACTGTTTCCTCCACTATTCTCACGTCACTTGAATTCTGTTTTTCTGAAGCACAAGAACCTTCCCCTTGACAGTCTTCCACACCTTCACTCTCCCTGGACCGTGACGACCCACCACTCGTCACTGTATCATCATCTTTATTAACTAACATCTCACTGGACCTTTCTAACGGTAATGCTTGAAGAGTTTCATTTTCCATTCTTGTTTGTTCAATATCCCGTGGACCCGGCCGATCCAACGGCAGGAGTTCGCCGTCATCATCGACGATCTTGTCGATTTGTACATTCTCTTCAGATTGTAGTTTTGATTGGTCGTCAGCCTTTTGTTCATCCATTTTAAGTGGTTATAGTCCAAATAGAGTCATGTGGACTGTGCTGGCATCTGAAACATGTGAAAAGGAATATTAACAGCTCTTACCTACAGTACTGTACATTGTAAACTCTTACTTCACTCTTAATATCCTGCACATTCTATTAAAAGACTTACTTTGGTCCCACAATCTATACCGAGTCCTTCTTCCAAGATACAATACAACTTTGTAATTACTATATTGAATCGGGGGTGCTTGAGGACATTCTCGCTGTTTATCCCAAATTTGCTAGCCCTCACTGATTAGTCTTCAATTAGAATACGACGTCCAATGTATATGAACCACTGCCTTACATGCAGCGAACAGTGACATCACCCACACGACTCTGACCTATATACAGTATACTGCTAATGAATATGATGTATTTCTTTGTGTACAAACCTCTGTCCTGCATGGCAGTGAATAGTGACATTACCCACATGAATCTGACCTCTATATATACAGCTCCTCCCCGACTTACGACTGGATTAGGGACCCAAATCCAGGTCATAAGTCGAAATGGTCGTAAGTCGGAAATGCTTAAATAATACATATAAAATCTAAAATGGGTCTCTTTTTCTTCTCAGCACCACAAAACACTCACTTTTAAGCTTGCCAGCCATTTTAAAGTGAATTACAAAAGAAAATTTTGTCTGTGTACTGATTTAGGGACTCGAAAATGCATAATTTGACCAAATTTTGGTACGACTGAGACAGGTCGTAAGTGCGGGTGTGGTTGTAAGTCGAGTAGGTCGTAAGGCGGGGAGGAGCTGTATAGCTGTTAATGAATATGTTGTATCTCTTTGTGTATGAACCTCTGTCCTGCGTGGCAGTGAGAAGTGATACCACCCTCAGTGTTAAGATCTGACTGAATTACTCAGAATAGGCAAACTGTACTCCAAGCTTTGTCAATAAATTTGTTAAACTAAAAAACTTCTTCCCAGCTGGATTATGAACCTTTCCACACTTGTACAACTTGTCTTAAAATGCCACGAAACTTGCAGATTAACTACAATTGAATTCTTCCCTCTTTCATTTACGATAATATCAAGAGCTACAGTGCAGTACTATTGTTCTGTTATATACACTAAATAATTCTATATCTACAGTATTAAATTTCTGGTGGTTCTTTTTCTTTATTGTCAAAGGAAAAAATTTGTAAAGGAGTAATTCAGATATTGACTTGATGCAGCACTGTACAGAACTTCCGTTGACCAAACACTCTCTCACCACTGTGTCCTGGGTAAACATGGGTACGGTGTTAGTCAGTGTAACACCACCCAACATGGCAGGTCTCCTATGGGTATCCCAGTTTCCTCCTGTACTAACACTGGACAAGAGGAACATAACAAAGAATGGCTAGTGAACTCATAAGTAGTGAAATGAAAACAATTAATTAATCAATGTAAATATCCACTCCAAGACAAGCTGAAGATGTAATATATGGGGGCCACCTTAGTACAGTACTCAAAACAGCCTACATGCACAGTATTGTGTTTTTAGGCCACTTGAACCCCCTACTATTTTAGATACTGGTAAGAAAGTTCACCTGAAGGTTAGGCACCCCAGCTTATTTCCCCCAGTGTTTAAACACCCCAACACAAACCTAGACACATTGCTCTTGTCACCATTGTTTTGTTCCATCATAAGAACCAGACAATTATGAGGTACAGTACAGTAGTGTTTTCTTCGTCTCCTTCACTATGGACACGCCACCTGTCACAATTTATTGACTAACACCAGATGATATTAACCCGCTCAGAGACACTGTACACAAGGAGTTAAAAACCTAACAACTAACCTAACCTCCCATAACCTTATCTATCCTGCCAAACCTCCCATAACCTAATCTAACCAACCAAACCTAATCTAACCAACTAAACCTACCTATCCTACCAAACCAAATCTAACCAACTACTCCACCATAAGATACTGAAAAAAGGGAAAATCAATTAATTTAACTACAGTATAGTCTGGATTTACGCGGTTTTTGTTTACGAGTTTGGTCATTCACGCGGTGCCTTGCCAGAACGAAATGTTTTAATTACGCGGTAAATTTCATCATTTACGTGGCAAGCGGCTGGAGAGGTCCAGACCGCCGCGCCATCTTTTGCCCACGCGGTCCATTCTTGACCATACGCAGGAAGCGGCGCGGTGAGTGGTGCCGCTCTTACGTTATCGCTGAAGTCATATGACGTATCGGACTGTGATTGGGCTACGCATCCTTACCACCCACGCATTCCCTCCGCCGCTAGCTGTGATTGGTCTAATGTAACATGACGTGCCCTGCCACCAGACGGTAGAAGTCGCTGACCTAGCCGGGCCTGTCTCATTGTTCTCAGTCCGCGTATACAGTTCTCTCTTGTGCCCGCTATTCCCCTCACAATGGCTTCAGCAGGACCCCCCACCACCAGAGAAAACCCTTGAATTACCTGGACCAAGCCATGATAATGTGAAGGAAATCATCGAGTTGGGGGAGAAAATTAAGCTCATCCTTGACAACGACCCAGACAAGCATCAGTATGAAGAGTCTAATAACCATCTGACGAAAGTTATGGAGCCGTTTGTCCAGATCTATCTCGACAACATCAATGCTAGTCGTCAACGTAATATTAAGGACTTCTTCGCCAGCAACCCACCACAACCACAGCCAGCCCAAGTCAGTGATAGTGACGATATGGACTTTGAGGGGTTTGTCTGGGAGGCCCTGCAAACCTCTGCGAGTAGTGAAAGTGATTCACCGGAGGGCAACTAATCTGCCCTCTGCCTTGGAACCAACCGCCATCCACGTGTGCCGACCCATCTCTTCTACTAATGTAAGTGTTAAAAAATCTAATATTATTGATATTTCTCTTAAATATTAATTGTGCATACCATCATAAAATTAAGATGTTATTTTTATTACAAGGTACGTATTGTGTCGGAAAAAGTGGAGTTTGGGGGTCGGCCCAGTCTCTATTGCAATTAATCCCATATGCTCTGTTATTTCGTTTACGCGTTTCTCGTTTTACGCAGATCTCCACGGGTTCAATTGACCGCGTAAATGCAGACTATACTATTTATAAAATTTTGAGAACAAATGTGATAGGTGGCAACTACACACAGTACTGGTGGTGGTAGTTCCTATGATCATGAAACAAAAGTTGCCGACATTTATCCAAAACTCGTGGAATTTGCTTTGTTATGTTGATATAGTATAGTATTTATCTCTTACTGTGCAACAATTAATGTTTAATTCTGAAAAGTTAAAATAAAAGTTTTATTCTAATATAAAATGTCCAAAATACCGTCCTTGAAGAGGAGTGCAAAAACTACAAGAGGTCCCCCGAACACCTACTGATATGAATGAGGTTTTACACTTTTTTATTTACCTGATGACTTATTTTTTACTCTCATTTACTGTATTTTGTCATTCTATTTCTTCTTTTGTCTTAAATCAAGTGATTTTAGAGGTATACAGCTCCTCCCCGACTTACGACGGGGTTAGGGACCCAAATCCAGGTCGTAAATCGGAAATGCTTAAATAATACATAGAAAATCTAAAATGGGTGTCTCTTTTTCTTCTCAGCACCACAAAACACTCACTTTTAAACTTGCCAGCCATTTTAAAATGAATTACAAACGAAAAATTTGCCTGTGCACTGATTTTCGGGACTCGAAAATACGTAATTCTACGAAATTTGGTACGACTGAGACAGGTCGTAAGAGTGGGAGGATCTGTATAAGGACTTAGGCTGTGTTATAGTGGGATTTTAAACATTGTTCTGTAAGTACGGTCTGCACATAGCACGTATTCTAACTTACGGACAAATCCAACTCACAAACATCCTCAGAAACGGAACCCGTTGGTAACCCGGGGACCCCCTGTACTGTACCACCTGTAGCACCCTTCACAAGTGTTCTAAACAGCCCTTATTCCTCATGTACTAAACTTTAGTCTTAAAACCTGACTCACTCACTCCTGTCTCCACCAAATTTGCTTCTATAAACAAAAATAAACATACAGTATCATATCTGTTAAGCTGCCAACAACATTAGGTAATACTTTATGAGAGCTGTAGCCCTTAACCAGCAGCTTTAGGCGTTATTCTGGGAGATAAATGCTTTCTTATCACACGAACGCGACCAAAAATTCTCAAAATATTAGCCGTGCCGAACATACGCGGCCGGGTGCATCGCGTGACACTGCTTACGTCTGCAGTACTGTATTTTGTTTTATCCTCAGGAACAATTTTTGTATAATAGATGATAACTACAACATGTTAGGTGAACTTGTCAATGGTTATCTTATATCATCAGGGTGGTGGGTGAAGAGCAGCAGCTGTCAGGAAAAACTATAGGTGTACGTGTGTTGCAGTAGGCCCATACACCTCCCTTAGAACGGAAGGAGGTGTAAAGGCTGTAGTTGGAGACTTGAAAAGGTTTGGGTGAAGCTGCTTTGGTCAGTTGAAGTTCAGATAGTAGTAAGGGGTCGGGGGAAGAGGTTAATAGATGGTGCTCCACAGAAGGAAAATTGGATCTCAGTCCGCGAATGTTGGAAAAATGAAGTGTGAAAAAAGCCGATCCTCCAGCAACAGCGGTGGAGTCAGTTGAGGCCCCAGTAGTCTGATGATGATCAGGTCGGCCCTGGGGTCCACAACTAACCCACTCGGTCCGAGCATACTCTATCGTCCACAAAAAACACATTGGTACCAGATAATATAAAAAATACTTTGTTTAATATAGAGGGGGTCCACCCCGGCTAGGAATTAAGGTAAGGTTAGGTAGGTTTCTTTGGTTGGTTAGGTCAGGTTCCATTAGGTTCATTATTATTCATTTGCAACAAAAGTGTATAGAATGAAAGTTACTTGGAATGATAAGATATATCTTTAGCATTTGATAAAAAACTTAAAACTAATTGAGAGTCCACATGTAAAAATTGACCAATTACCCAACTTGAAGTTAGGTAAGGTTAAGTGGTTAAGTCAGGTTGATGTTTCTATCATCGTGTTGAACATCATACAAATAGTACGTCCAGAAATTTGGGTTCAAACCCATAAGTTATTTCTATTGCTGACCACGTTCCCTTTATCTTGAGGAAATGAGAACAAATACACAAGGATTACATTTAACATAATAACACTTTTACAAGTTTTTCAGTTAAATCTGCAGCTGCCGAGGCGACACCACCATCACCCTAAGTCACGTTTACAGCAACAACATCAGCTTGTGCGGTGATGTTCGCAGTTTTGTGCAAACATAACATTGTCTTGAAGGTTCCTTAAGATTTGGGTAATATTGCAACAACCACCAACCACAGAATTCCGGAACTTCACTACACCCAATCGACAGTTCTATTTTTTCTATGATCACAGGTTAGGTTAGGCTTGGTTAGGTTAGGTTAGGTTAGGTTAGGCTTGGTTAGGTTAGGTTAGGTTAGGTTAGGTTAGGTTAGGCTTGGTTAGGTTAGGTTAGGTTAGGTTAGGTTAGGCTTGGTTAGGTTAGGTTAGGTTAGGTTAGGTTAGGTTAGGCTTGGTTAGGTTAGGTTGCTGTAATCTGCAATCTTACCAGATTTTTTTATATTTTTCCAGATTACAATATAAGAACACTAGTACGTATAAAAGGTTGGTTTGGTATTATTGCAGTTTGGGCCAATACACGGCCGGCTGTTTTAACCATCCCCAACCTTTCGATCTCCTTATTTGGAGTATTTCTGACCCTATTTCAACCAGGGGCAAGAAATAATAACGTCAGAAATAAATTTAAAAGTTTTCCCATACTTTTGGGGGAGAGAGAACTCTAAAACGGGTACAGTTCTTCCCACTGGAAACTAAAGTCAAATTAGATTAAATCACACCAAAAATACACTGACAAACTAATTTATAATCTACTCGGGCATAATGGCCAAAAGCTGCAATTTTACCGCTGGTTCATTGATTGTGGCACTGACCATAACTACAAGGGTTATTTTATTTCAGGTCATCCAGGGAATCGGTTAGGTTAGGTTATCTTTTGTTTAATTATTTCAAGAGAAAACTATAATTAAAACTATTGTAGAGACAGTGACATGTCCTTCACCCCAGACACTGCCACCTTAACATCACCTTCCTCTTCGTTCTTCTCCAAAACATAACGTCACTTAAGGAAGGAACTAACTTAAATAATACCTTTCTGTGGGTAGGTTATCTGAGTAACTCACTGGAGGGAGATAAACAGTGTGGATCACCTCCCATCACCTGCTCCCTTCTCGGCCACTGACAGCTCTCAAGATTTTATTTCCTGCTCACAATACTGATAACTTTATATGTTATATGTATATATTTTATAATCGTTCATATATTTACCTTACGTCTTGTTAAAATAATGATGTATTTAATATTCCTATAACTACATTACAAATTTGTCAAAATGTATGTAAGAGAAACATATAAATATCACTTGCTTCACAGGTACATGATGCATATATAAGATATTTACATTGGCTTTGTACAAACTGTCAATGTTGGTGAAAAAAATATTATTTATTTTTAATTAAAATGTCACTTTTTATTTCTTGTACAAATATAATTGTATTCAGTTTCGTTCAGTAAATCTAGCCACTATTGATATATACATCATTATAACAAATTACCCAAATAACTCCTCTGGGACAGGTACTGTATGTGGTATGGTATCAGATAAAGTAACACCTCAAATTAAAACGTATTTTTTTTTATCACTAAGTGTCCAGAATATCTTAAATATGATTTTATACAGATTCGGGGTTTAGATCAGTAAGGCATTTATTAGAGCAGTGAACATATTTATTATTTATCATTATTGACTAGTGACCTCAACCCCCACATAAAGACCCCAGTGGAAATACTTTTCTTTTCTTTTTCCTTTATCCTCTTCACCACTGATCGGCTCGTTAGCCGCTTGGGCGATCAGTCACGTCTCTGTTACGCACTGTTGGCAAGTACTGGGCATGTACCGGCTCCTGAATGTACCTGAACCTGTGGTCAAGTCTGGTCTTGAAAGAACTCACACTCGGTGCCGTTGTAGTGGATTCCTCCCCTACAAACGCTTGTCGCTGAGTAGCCGACCCCGCGAATTCCCCAGTGTATGCCTCGTGGTCTAGGTCAACCAGCGCCGCCTTACATGACGGAGGTCAACTATAAGCCACGCCTACCTACGCTATATAAGACCTGACCTCGTGATGACCTACCTCTCTTTCTACCTACACCAACCAGCAAGCAACACCACCTCCTCAACTCTTGCCTGGTGGCCCTCGCTCCCGCCGGCGAGCATGGCGACCCACAAGCTGGTCCTCCTCTGAGCACCCTCACCAACCAGCTCTCTCTACATCACGCTTGTAACCACGCTGCCATTTCCCAGCACCAAGGTGCATTGTACATCCAATACAACATGTATACAGAGAGCACATTGTGAGTTTCCTTTCTCCATCCCATCCTGAGTGTGAACCAAACATACCTTACCCCACACCGTCACAACACTCTCTGGCAGATTGTTCCAAGAGTTCACAACTCTTACTCAGAAAAAGTTTGCCCTCACAGTTTTCTGGACCTGCGGCTTCTTCAATCTTGAGCTGTGACCTGTAGCGTACTGTAAGTGGCCAGTTGTCAATTCTCTTTAGTTGTATGGGCACACAAACGTACGTACATGTAGATGTAGCCACTCAGGAATGAGGTAGGACAGAAACTCACGATGCGCTTTCTGTATATATATTGTTTGTACAGCGCAGTGCTTAGGAGTGACTAGGTGAGGAGCTGTGAGAGATGTTGCTGGTCCAGTAGCTGAGTGTAGAATGTCCTCCCTGGGCAGGCGTGGCCGTATTTATACAATTTACCAGGATCAGGATTTGGGGTGCGCGTAGCGAGAGGACTAATCACAGCGGCTCAAGCGTAAGGTGTGAAACGCTCTGATCCTGAACTGGAGGTTGATGGTCGAGACTAGGTCGGCGATCGTACCCCTACGTCCTCTGCATAGACCTAGTCTCTCGGCGCAGCTGGCTGTACGCTGATTGGCTGGTCGGCGTGCGGCCGGAGCTCAGTTGGAAGTTGTAGGGGAGAGGAGCCACTACAATACTCCCCCTCCCCTCCCGGCGCGGCGGGAGGCTGGATGTTGTCCGGGTTGTGTCCCACACATAACACATACCGGGCAGGTGTACGTACGACTCGGCCGCTACGTGTAACAACTCCCTCCAGTGACACAAAACCTGTGGGAGAATTAGGAGGAGAAAGAGGGTTTGGGATTAGAAGAGGTTGTACAAGCAATGGTTGTTGTGCTCCTGCTGCTGCAGGGGCTGCGTCAGGAGGAGGGTCCATGGCAGGAGCAGGTTCCATGATAGGTGCAGGTTGTATGTCAGGAGGAGGGTCCATGGCAGGAGCAGGTTCTATGACAGGAGGGAGGTCTATTACAGGTTCAGGTTCTATGACAGGAGGAGGGTCTATGATAGGTACAGGTTCTATGATAGGTGCAGGTTCTATGTCAGGAGGAGGAACCATGGCAGGAGCAGGTTCTATGACATGAGGGAGGTCTATTATAGGTTCAGGTTCTATGATAGGAAGAGGGTCTATGACAGGAGCAGGTTCTACAGCAGGAACAGGGTGTACATGAGGGTGAAAAGAGGGTGCCCAGAAATGTCGTGGGCGTGGTGTTGCTGCCGGTGGTAACTGCGGGTAGACTGGTGCAGGCGTAGTTTGTTGATGGTGCTGCTGGGCTGGGGGCCCGACGGGTAAGGTGGCCGGTTTGACTCGGTCTATGCTGACGGTGTCATGTCTGCCATTCCGGATAATCGTCAGGAACTTTGCTGAACGGGTAACCACCTGGAAGGGTCCATCGTAGGGGCGTTGTAATGGGTTGCGATGAGCATCACGCCTGATGAAAACATACTCGGCTGTGAGTAGTGCAGGAGGGATGTGTTCAGGGCGCCGAGGAGGCTGGCGTGGAGCAGTAGCTCTGAATGCAGAAACTGCTTGTCGTAGCTTTTGGAGTAAGTTGTGACGAACGGCTGGAGTAGTTTGGTGAGGGTCAGGAGGGAGTGAGAAATCCCCGGGTAGCCGAAGGGGCTCGCCTAGTGTAAGATCTGCTGGGCTACAGTCCATATCCTCCTTGTGTGACGCACGGATGCCGAGGAGCACTAAGGGAAGCGCATCAGTCCAGCTGTAAGGGTTGTGCTGTGCCTTGAGTGCGTCCTTCAGCTGCCGGTGAAAACGCTCTACCATGCCGTTGGCTTGAGGGTGGTATGCTGTAGTGCGTTGTCTAGACGTGCCGAGGAACTGTAGGAGGTGCTGCCAGAGTTGTGACTCAAACTGGACTCCTCGGTCAGTGATTACGGTTGCGGGGGGGCCAAAACGAGAAACCCAACCGGACATGAAGGCGCGGACAGTAGTCTCTGCTGTAGCATTGGGCATGGGAATTGCTTCTGTCCACCTGGTGAAACGGTCGATGCAGGTGAAGATGTAGGTACTACCGTAGGATGATGGAAGAGGTCCCACGATGTCAAGGTGTACTACTTGAAAACGTCCTTTGGGAATAGGGAAGGTTTGTAAGGGGGCCCGTATGTGACGATGTATTTTGGAGGACTGGCAGGCCAGGCACTGGGCAGCCCATTTCTTAGTATCAGACTTGATGCCGGGCCAGACGACACGTTGCGTGAGGAGGCGCTGGGAGGCCCGCACACCCGGGTGGCTGAGACCATGGATGCGGTCGAAAACAGCGCGGCGGTGGACGTGAGGCACGAACGGTCTAGGCTGGCCACAGGATACGTCGCACCACAATTTTATCTTTGTGCCAGGAACAGGGAGTTCTTGGAGTGTGAGGCTTGAGGGGGATGTCTTGTATGCTGCCAGGTCTTCGTCCTTCTCTTGAGCCGCGGCTAGCTGCCCATAATCAATGGGTGGAGATGAGGGAAGAATGTTGGATATACAACGAGAGAGGGCGTCGGCGATCTCGTTGTGGCTGCCTTTAATGTGTTGGACGTCGCTGGAGAACTCTGAGATGTAAGCCAAGTGGCGCAGGACACGAGGTGTATGTGACTGGGAAGCTGAAGCGAAGGCGTGGACGAGGGGCTTGTGATCAGTGAAGATGGTGAACTGACGGGCCTCGAGGAAGTGCTGGAAATGTTTGACAGCCAAGTATATGGCCAGGAGTTCTCGATCAAAGGCGCTGTACTTGAGGTGTGGTGGTTGAAGCCATTGTGAGAAGAAAGCAACGGGCATGAGAATTCCGTTGATCTCCTGCTGTAAGACGGCGCCCACTGCAGTAGAAGCGTCTGTTGTGAGAGTGGTCCGGGCGTTAGGTGCGGGGTGGGCCAGGAGGGTGAGGCGTGTAATGTGCTGTTTGATAGTGGTGAATGCCGTGGCAGCCTCTTGAGTCCACACGAGAGACTTGTGAGACTTCTTTGGGCGTCCCTTGAGAAGGTCGTGTAGGGGGGCTAGGACGGTGACAGCTTTGTCAATGAAGCGGTGGTAGTAGTTGACTAAACCCAGGAATTCTCGGAGTTTCTTCGCCGTTTCAGGTTTGGGGAACTCCTTAATCGCAGTTATCTTCTGTGGTAGGGGTTGTATGCCACTGGGCGAGACTCTGTGACCGAGGAAATCGATGGCCGAGGTTCCAAAGACGCACTTAGCAGGATGAACTTTCATGTTGTTGTTCTGCAGGCGTTGGAGAAGGAGTTGTAGGTGGTGGTGGTGCTCGGCAGGCGTCGAAGATGCGACGAGGATGTCGTCAATGTAGACGGTGACAAAATCGAGGTCGCGAAGCATATGGTCCATGTACCTCTGGAAAGTCTGTGCTGCATTGCGTAAGCCAAAACTCATGAAAGTGTACTCGAAGAGTCCAAACGGAGTGGTGATGGCTGTCTTCTGGGTATCTGCCGGTGCTACTGGGATCTGGTGGAAGGCACGCTCCAAGTCGATCTTCGAGAAGATAGTCTTGCCATGAAGTTTGTGGTGAAAGTCCTGGACATGCGGAATAGGGTACCTGTCAGGTTTGGTGACGAGATTCAGGGCTCTGTAGTCGCCACACACCCTCCACTCGCCGGGTGTTTGCTTAGGAACCATGTGAAGAGGCGATGCCCAGGGACTCCTTGAAGGGCGAATGATGCCGTCTTGCAGTAGTTTGTTGAATTCTACTTTGGCTGTGTTCAGGAGCTCAGGGCGCAGGCGGCGAGGGCGTGAAAAGACTGGTGGTCCTTTGGTTTCGATGTGGTGGAAAATTCCCGATGTATAGGTGGTGGGGGTAGGGAGACTCGGGGTGAGAAAAGCTCCTTGAATTCGTCGAGCAGGGAGGAGAACTCGTTGGAAGGCGCAAGACAGGTGATAGTGTCGGTGTGTCTGGCACGAAAACCCTGGATCTTGCGTGCTGTAGGCTCATGGATGAGGCATAGATGACTTGGTTTGACGCCGAGCTTGTGGAAGGTGAGGAAGTCGAAACCAAGGATGGGTTGAGACATGTCTGCTATCACGAATAACCAACGCAGAGTCTTGGGCAGACCGAGGTCTAAGGCGAGGGTGAGTACGCCGTAGGAGGCGATGGAGGTACCGTTGGCAGAGAACAGGTCATGTAGTGAGGGAGGGATGAGGCTGACCGATGAACCTGTGTCGATGAGGAACTTCTTGCCAGAGGTGCGGTCGGTGACGTGCAGTAATGAGACGCCTGAAGGGACAGAGGCTGAGGCGTCTACCAGCCTCCGGTGTTGCCGCTTCCCGAATAGGTGCAATAGGGCTCACAGTTTCGAGCATTGCGGCCGAAAGTCTGGTGATACCAGCAGAGGGTATATTTGTTGTGCTGGGGGCTGGCTGCTGTGCGTCGGAACTTGTAGGGCGTGGTGCGTGAGTCAGGAACTGGCACAGCGGCGGGTAAGGAGGAGCAGAACTGCTCAATGGTGTCCATCCTGCGGTTCAAGGTTTGTAACAGGTCCTTGATATCTTGTGAGGTATTGCTCGGCTGAGGGGTGTTGACCCGGCTTACAAGTTCGAATGTAGGTACTGGTGTGACCGTGGCAGCAAGGGGTGCAGCAGCGCACTCGTTGAAAATTCTGTCTGCCGCGGTTGCATATATTTCTGGTGTCGTAGAGTAATCTACTGCGGACAGGATGTTGCGTACTTCTGTGGGTAGCTTTTGTGTGTGAAGCTGGCGCAGGATAGAGTCAGGAAGTCTGTCTGTGTACCGGGAGTTCAACCTGCACATCTCTTCCCAGAGAAATCCCGGAGTTGAGTTTCCAAGGGAGATGGAAGATAGGTTCTGCAGGAGATTGGAGCGGGTCCGTTGGTAATGCGTTTTTAAGGCATCCCGCAGAGTGGCGAATTTGTTGTTCTCTGGAGGGTTGGAGATGGTCTGTGAGACTTGTGTGGCGACTTCAGTGGGCAAGGAGCAGAGCAGGGCGCCGTACTTTTGCCCGTCTGTAGCTGTAGAGCCGATGAGAGCTGCTTCGACATGAACTAACCAGTCCTCTACGTTGTGGTTGAAGGTTGGTAGAGAGATCCGTCCGTCCATTCTTGCGGGAGTATATCGCACCTGTTAGGGAAGGATGAGGGATGGGTGCTTGTTCCGACCCCCTTCCGTGTTCACAATCTCCTGGGAGGGAGGTGAACACTTGCGGGGGGGGACTTCGGGACGAATACACTTTTTTAGGGTGCAGGTCCTTCGGCCAGAACTAAAAAAACAAAAGAAAAATAGGAGAATAGGCAAAAGAGCTCAAACCACGTTTGGAATATCAGACAATAGTTGCTCTCCAGCTGTGATGTGGGTCACTCACACCGCCAGTAGGGAGAACAGACTAATGCGTTATAAACCTTACGGTCGTGAGATGGTGTCGTTGTGGAGTAGTGGGTGGTGCAGGTAGGCGGTTGGCCTAGGCTGGCAGCAGGCAGGACGATCTTCTCAGCTCTAGTAGTAAGGCAGCAGAAAGGAGTGTGGTATTCACGGCTCCAGGGGTCACCAATTGTAGCGTACTGTAAGTGGCCAGTTGTCAATTCTCTTTAGTTGTATGGGCACACAAACGTACGTACATGTAGATGTAGCCACTCAGGAATGAGGTAGGACAGAAACTCACGATGCGCTTTCTGTATATATATTGTTTGTACAGCGCAGTGCTTAGGAGTGACTAGGTGAGGAGCTGTGAGAGATGTTGCTGGTCCAGTAGCTGAGTGTAGAATGTCCTCCCTGGGCAGGCGTGGCCGTATTTATACAATTTACCAGGATCAGGATTTGGGGTGCGCGTAGCGAGAGGACCAATCACAGCGGCTCAAGCGTAAGGTGTGAAACGCTCTGATCCTGAACTGGAGGTTGATGGTCGAGACTAGGTCGGCGATCGTACCCCTACGTCCTCTGCATAGACCTAGTCTCTCGGCGTAGCTGGCTGTACGCTGATTGGCTGGTCGGCGTGCGGCCGGAGCTCAGTTGGAAGTTGTAGGGAAGAGGAGCCACTACAGACCCCATGTGGGGCGAGCGTCCGCCAGCTCCAAGTAAGGACACTCGACTGTGTAGTGCCCCTTGAGATGCTTATACACCTCAATTAGGTCGCCCCTTGCCCGTCTGTAGTATCAGCTAGGCAAGTTCAGGCGCTCCAATCTCTCAGGGTAGTTCAGGTGCCAAAGTACAGGCACCAGTCTGGTGGCCCTCCTTAGAACATTTTCAACCAACTGACAGCCTCTAGCATATCTCTGGGACCAGACGGGGTGACAGTACTCCAGATGGGGAAGCACTTCACTCTTGAAGATCGTTATGAGGGACGGACCATCTAGATATCTGAACGGCCTTCTTATAAGACCCAATAATTTATTTGCCTGATTTACCTTCTTCTCACAATGGTCTGAGAACTTCAGCTCATTGTCAACATACACACCTAGGTCCTTCTCACATTCTCAAATAGTGCAGTTTCTTCATCCCGTTGGGGCATATGATACGCCTCCTTACCGCTGGTACGCCCCAGGTGCATCCTCTTACACTTCCTAACGTTGACTCTCAGCAGCCATTTCTTCGACCATTCTTGAAGCCCTCAGAGATCCTTCTGCAGCTCTTCACAGTCCGCATGGTTCTCGATTTCCCCAAATAACTTGGCGTCATCGGCAAACATTTGTATGGAGGAGTGTACAACGTCAGGCATGTCATTTATGAAACAAACAAACAACAGTGGGCCCAATACACTGCCCTGTGGTACCCTGCTTGTGACAGGTACGGATGATGATTTCGTGCCATTAATCACCACACACTGCTTGCGGTCATGTAGAAAGTCTTCTATCCACGCTAGGACATTTCCCCGAATATCGTACTCTTCCAGTTTGATTTTCAGCCTTTCATGGGGTACACTGTTGAAAGCCTTGGCGAAATCTAGGTAAATATTATCGATATTACCATCCCGTTCCAGAATATGGGTCCAAATATCCAATACCTTGAGCAATTGTGTTAAGCAGGAGCGCCCCGGCATAAAACCGTGTTGGCAATCTTTAACAAGATTGTTCCATAGTAGATTTTCCATTGCGTCATCTCTGATAATACTCTCAAGTACCTTACATATTATGCTGGTCAGGCTCACCGGTCTATAGTTGTTCGTGGAGTGACGATCGTCCTTCTTGAAGATAGGACTCACATAAGCCACTTTCCATTCACTGGGGACCTTTTGTTTTTCCAGGCATTTACAAAACAGGATCTTCAGGGGCTCGGCAAGCTCGTTGCACAACTCTCTTAGCACTCTAGGATGCACCATGTCAGGGCTGGGACCCTTATGGACCTTTAGCCTGGACAATATTTTTAATACCCTCTTTTCTGAACACAATGTGGGTCAGTGCTGTGTCGAACCTTCTGTCCTCAAACGCAGGAAGGTTAATTGCATCCTCTCTTGTGAACACCGAGGAAACGAAGCTGTTCAATGCCTCAGCTTTATCCTGGTCAGAATCTGCGTAACTACCATCTTCAAGCCTCAGGTCTGACACTCCTACTCGCGTTTTTATTTTCGACTTTGCTTAGTGGTAAAACACCTTTGGGTTTGACTTGATCTCGCTAGCAACCAGCCTCTGGAACTCCTTTTCAGCCCTTCTACACTCTGCCTTTGCTTGGTTTCTGGCTCTTGCATACATCCTCCTGTCCTGCTCATCGTTTAACCCAACCCACGTCTTGAATTTCTGGGTTTTCTTAACCCTTTCGACCGCCGCATGGTTCATGTGTAGGGATCCCCTCGTATTTCTACAAGCACTGGGTTTGGTCTTGGGTATATATTTATCGATCAAATGGGTCACTTTACTAGTTATGATATTCAGCGTAGTGTCTGCGTTCTTGTACCTTAATGAGTCAGGCCAGTTGATACTTCTCATCTCTTCCCTCAACCCATTGTAATTTCCCTTGTAATATTTGCACCTTGGTCTGGCCTTATCCTGAACTAGGTAACAGTTAAATCTAAATGACAACACTATATGGTGACTGGTGCCAACTGGGGCAGTGTTCCAGTTTGGCCACCATACCCTCCTTGTTTGTTAGGATGAGGTCTAGTGGCTTGGGTGTTTGTTCCCCTCTGTAATGTGTCGGGTCTCTAACATGTTGGGACAGAAAATTATCTCTCAGAGTTTCTACAAAAAGAGTAGCGGGGTTATTCAAGTCATTTAGGGTGGACTCGTTTCTCCAGTCGATGTCACCATAGTTGAAATCCACTATGATAAGGAGGTGGCTAGGGTTGAGCATCGCCGCGCTGTCTATCAAGGCTCTGAAGTTCCTTTGATTTAGTGGGCCACAGTTTGGGGATCTGTAGATACACCCGACAATATCTAGATGATCAGTCTCCCGTAACGACCATCAAGAGTGAGATACCTTGTGAGTGACCTGTTATAGTGGTCCCTCAGGTGTTGTGAGTGACCTGTTATAGTGGTCCCTCAGGTGTTGTGAGTGACCTGTTATAGTGGTCCCTCAGGTGTTGTGAGTGACTTGTTATAGTGGTCCCTCAGGTGTTGTGAGTGACCTGTTATAGTGGTCCCTCAGGTGTTGTGAGTGACCTGTTATAGTGGTCCCTCAGGTGTTGTGAGTGACTTGTTATAGTGGTTCCCAGGTGTTGTGAGTGACCTGTTATAGTGGTCCCTCAGGTGTTGTGAGTGACCTGAGTGGTCCCTCCTGACTTGTTATAGTGGTCCCTCAGGTGTTGTGAGACTTGACTGACTTGTTATAGTGGTTCCCAGGTGTTGTGAGTGACTTGTTATAGTGGTCCCTCAGGTGTTGTGAGTGACCTGTTATAGTGGTTCCCAGGTGTTGTGAGTGACCTGTTATAGTGGTTCCCAGGTGTTGTGAGTGACCTGTTATAGTAGTCCCTCAGGTGTTGTGAGTGACCTGTTATAGTGGTTCCCAGGTGGTCAGGTGTTGTGAGTGACCTGTTATAGTGGTCCCTCCAGGTGTTGTAGTGACCTGTTATAGTGGTTCCCAGGTATTTGTGAGTGACCTGTTATAGTGGTTCCCCAGGTGTTGTAGTGACCTGTTATAGTGGTCCCTCAGGTGTTGTGAGTGACTTGTTATAGGTGGTCCCTCCAGGTGTTGTGAGGACTTGTTATAGTGGTTCCCAGGTGTTGTGAGTGACTTGTTATAGTGGTCCCTCAGGTGTTGTGGTGACCTGTTATAGTGGTTCCCAGGTGTTGTAGTGACCTGTTATAGTGGTTCCCAGGTGTTGTGAGTGACCTGTTATAGTAGTCCCTCCAGGTGTTGTGAGTGACCTGTTATAGTAGTCCCTCAGGTGTTGTGAGTGACTTGTTATAGTGGTTCCCAGGTGTTGTGAGTGACCTGTTATAGTGGTTCCTCAGGTGTTGTGAGTGACCTATTATGGTGGTCCCTCAGGTGTTGGGAGTGACCTGTTATGGTGGTCCCTCAGGTGTTTTCAGTGACCTGTTATAGTGGTCCCTCAGGTGTTGTGAGTGACCTGTTATAGTGGTCCCCATTTGTCAGTGACCTGTTAGCAGGTAGTCCCTCAGGTGTTGTGAGTGACCTGTTATAGTGGTCCCTCAGGTGTTGAAGTGAGCTGCAGTGGTCCCTCCCAGGTGTTGTAGTGGCTGTTATGGTGGTCCCTCAGGTGTTGTGGTGACCTGTTATAGTGGTCCCCAGGTGTTGTGAGTGACCTGTTATGGTGGTCCTCAGGTGTTGTAAGTGACCTGTTATGGTGGTCCCTCAGGTGTTGTGGTGACTGGCTATGAGGTGGTCCCTCAGGTGTTATGAAGTGACCTGTTTGTTGGTCCCCAGGTGTTGTGGTGACCTGTTCTAGTGGTCCCAGGTGTTGTGAGTGACCTGTTGGTGGTCCTCAGATAATTGTAGTGACCTGTTATAGTAGTCCCTCAGGTGTTCTGCGTGACCTGTTAAAGTGGTCCCAGGTGTTGTAGTGACCTGTTTGTAGTGGTCTCAAGGTGTTGTGAGTGACCTGTTGGGTCCACTCAGGTGTTGTGGGTGATTGTTCTAGTGGTCCCCCAGGTGTTGTGAGTGACCTGTTCTGAGTGGTCCCCCAGGTGTTGTGTTATTCCTGTTCTAGTGGTCCCCAGGTGTTGTGAGTGACCTGTTCAGTGGTCCCAGGTGTTGTGGTGACCTGTTCTAGTAGTCCCCAGGTGTTATGAGTGACCTGTTCTGAAGTGGTCCCCAGGTGTTGTAGAGTGACCTGTTCTGAAGTGGTCCCCAGGTGTTGTGAGTGACCTGTTCTAGTGGTCCCCCAGGTGTTGTGAGTGACCTGTTATAGTGGTCCCCCAGGTGTTGTGAGTGACCTGTTATAGTGGTCCCCCAGGTGTTGTGAGTGACCTGTTCTAGTGGTCCCTGGGGGCAGTGTAGCTTGGGTGATGAAGGGGGCGGTTACAGAGTGGTGTTGTGTTGGAGGGAGAGTGGTGGTGTTGGAGAGTGGTGGTGTGTTGGAGGGAGAGTGGTGGTGTTGGAGAGTGGTGGTGTGTTGGAGGGAGAGTGGTGGTGTGTTGGAGGAGAGTGGTGTGTGTTGGAGGGAGAGTGGTGGTGTTGGAGAGTGGTGGTGTGTTGGAGGGAGAGTGGTGGTGTTGGAGAGTGGTGGTGTGTTGGAGGGAGAGTGGTGGTGTTGGAGAGTGGTGATGTTGGAGGGTGGTGGTGTGGGAGTAATGGTGACTCAGCATACTACTAGGCATCTATCCCTCTATAGAAGAATAAAACGTTTATTATAAATATCTTTAATATCTTACTTATGGTTCTCTGCACTTCACTGTACAGTATATCTTTACATTTATTATATACAAAGTCCATCTAAAAGCTTATGTTTTGTTTTGGCAACACCACAATCTAGGCTCCATAATGATAAAAAGGACAAAGTTATGGAGATGTGCACATTGTTCTGTCCCAAGGTGAGAGGTGAAGCCGGAGGTAAACTGTCAGGCACTTCCTGAGATCATCCACAGATGCACCAACCAACTTGAAGATGTCCCACTGTGGCTCTAGAGGCAACAGGTAGCTAGTAGTCACAGCTGCAATAAAACATTAAACTCACTCACAAAAACTAACTGACACGCTCAGACCACGTGTTAAATATTAATGTGATGTAGAGAGCCCGTTGAGACTTGAGTTCACTTACTGTGTAAATTAGGGAAGCTGTCCATGAGATTTAAAGCAAAAAGAGAAAAAGTGATGTAGAAGTAATAGTCAGTATTTGTGATAAAGAAAACATTACATTCACAATCATATCTTCCTCACATTTAGCTTTACTTTCCTGAGAACTTGATCCTATATGGTCAAAACACCTTTATGGTAGATTACCACACAACTTCTTAACCTGTTCACTTACTGAGTTCTCTTCCATAATTTACTCCTAGCTCCTTTTATATCTTCATTTTGTTCTTACAGTTCACCTTACCTGAAAAGAACATAAAATGCCATGGCAGTTTCTTGATGTAAGTCTTAGATAATTAAGTTCTGTTGGCATAATTTATCCAGAAGTACAGTACAGTAAGAACCCTAAGTCGGACTTCCATAACTCGGACACTCCCATTGGTTGGACTTGGGTTTGCCATCACTCACCCTACACCTCCGAGTTAGAACTGGTGGCAACCCCCAATCTGCCACCTCACATCCTCGATTCTGGCAGTGATTAAACAAAGTAATAAATGCTAGTTTTAAGTGTAATTGTGCAGAAAAATATAAGTGAAACTACAGTAAAGTAAGTTTAAGCGGCCCCCTTAGCGGCCCCCTTTGTCCTCCAACTCAAGGTTCATCAAGACTCGTCGGCTACAATAATCTCAACATTCATCTACTACAGTGTAAGTACACTGTAAATAACTATTGTTAACTTTAATACTTATTGTTTTTAGATGTGATATTTCAGCAAAATGGTGGACTGTACATCAAGTGTTTCAGTGACTGTTAAGAATGCAATTATATTCTGTACTGTAATAAATAAAAATAATACCGGGCTTATTTGTCTAGTGGACGTGGCTACAGTGATGAGTCAACATGGCAACAATGCCACCAGTGATATTAACAAATGCAAACAAAAATAACATTATCTGTAAATCTTCATTTGTATCAGGAATTTGTATATATAAAGCAGCATGTACAGTATAGTGAATGAGGTTCTGCATACAATACATTATAAATTCGTTGCCTTGCAGAGAAATTGACAAATAATGTTAATGAAGACTTTATATATTGTTAAACAACTCTGAAGAACAAGCACAGACTGAATTACCTTCTACAATGGAGCAAATCCTGTGACAGCCTCTATTGCTGCTGCCTGGTCCTGAGGACTCATCGGTCTGTAGTCGGAGAGTTCCATCGCGAAGGTTGCTGTACCCGAGGTAAGAGTGCGGAGGACTGTGGAGTAACCCATCAGCTCTGCTAGTGGACACTCTAAGGTCACTACCTGGTGGGGTGGGTGGAGCACAATAAAGTACCAAATAATAAAGGCAACTCGGGCATTAATTTACCAATCTAAAATGGGTAAAAGTTTGACAATAAATTTCTCAATTATTTTGTCCACAGTTATGACAGACATTTGTTAATCTCACAAGCCATTTCCCACTACAGTACATTACAGTGGAGTGTGACCTGAGCCAGCAGCTAAGACAGACTCTCTTGTCACCCATCCAAAGAATAAACTTCCAGGGAAAGAATTTAAGACAAAGATTCTGGATCCAACTTGATGTATAACGTCCCCAGGAAAACACTTAATGCAATATAAACCTTTATCACGTATGGTAACATTATGGCTGACTCAAGCAAGAATGGAAAATTGACGTAAATTATTGTTGTTAATGATGATGATGATGATAATAGTGACTTACCATGATGATAATAATGATGATGATGATGATGCCCAAACATGCAGGTAACTGTTAGGATGCATTCATTGTACTGGTGAAGACAACTGCCATTTTGGAGTCAATGTAAAATATGTCCCCTAAACCTCATTCTAAAAGACTACTGTTCAATAGTCTCAGAACTACTAACTGTAGCAACACACAACATCTATCTGAATGACCCACAGAAAAAGCTTCCTACAACTTCCTGGATTTTACAGCAAGATGTACTGCCACCTGGTACTACAGTGGCTGGTGCATTTCATGGGATGTGATGACTCTGTGGAATTCTTAGTCTGGCTACTATTGTGAGCTTCCTCTCACAAAATGTGCCAGCCAGTGTACTGTACCAGGTGTGGGTGCAGGTGGCTGTACCATTTTGAAAGTGATGAAACAGTCACCGGGGCATCAAATGAATTCCCATTTTTTCCATTGAAGAAACTTGGCAAAGAATCACCTAGACCTCCTCCCCTGTCCCCTCAAATGGATCCAACTTGGCAACCATTAACATCTGAGACACTAGAGAGAGTTTGGTCTCTCTCTCTCTCTCTCTCTCTCTCTCTCTCTCTCTCTCTCTCTCTCTCTCTCTCTCTCTCTCTCTCTCTCTCTCTCTCTCTCTCTCTCTCTCTCTCTCTCTCTCTCTCTCTCTCTCTCTCTCTCTCTCTCTCTCTCTCTCTCTCTCTCTCTCTCTCTCTCTCTCTCTCTCTCTCTCTCTCTCTCTCTCTCTCTCTCTCTCTCTCTCTCTCTCTCTCTCTCTCTCTCTCTCTCTCTCTCTCTCTCTCTCTCTCTCTCTCTCTCTCTCTCTCTCTCTCTCTCTCTCTCTCTCTCTCTCTCTCTCCTCTCTCTCTCTCTCTCTCTCTCTCTCTCTCTCTCTCTCTCTCTCTCTCTCTCTCTCTCTCTCTCTCTCTCTCTCTCTCTCTCTCTCTCTCTCTCTCTCTCTCTCTCTCTCTCTCTCTCTCTCTCCTCTCTCTCTCTCTCTCTCTCTCTCTCTCTCTCTCTCTCTCTCTCTCTCTCTCTCTCTCTCTCTCTCTCTCTCTCTCTCTCTCTCTCTCTCTCTCTCTCTCTCTCTCTCTCTCTCTCTCTCTCTCTCTCTCTCTCCCTCTCTCTCCTCTCTCTCTCTCTCTCTCTCTCTCTCTCTCTCTCTCTCTCTCTCTCTCTCTCTCTCTCTCTCTCTCTCTCTCTCTCTCTCTCTCTCTCTCTCTCTCTCTCTCTCTCTCTCTCTCTCCTCTCTCTCCTCTCTCTCTCTCTCTCTCTCTCTCTCTCTCTCTCTCTCTCTCTCTCTCTCTCCTCTCCTCTCTCTCTCTCTCTCTCTCTCTCTCTCTCTCTCTCTCTCTCTCTCTCTCTCTCTCTCTCTCTCTCTCCTATACAGGTTAAAGAAGGCCAAAAGTATAAGACAAAGATACACTGCTGTACTCCAGGCCATGAGAGTCTGGTTAAGAGTGTAACCTTTAAACTTCACCCAAGTCTCTCTAGTTGACACATCTCTGGCTGGGACTCACTGTCTTAACTGTTTAGAAAAGTTACACCAAAACTGGCCATAGTGTTACTTATTCTACAGTGTTTAGTTATCTACCTTAAGGATAATGTGTTTCAAGAGTACAAATGTATTTATTTAAATATTTTCTAAGATGCTAAGAGTCATGGTGAGTACAACAGACGTCCAGGAGTCTCACCCTCATATCCTGACGATGTGAGACCTTGAGAACATTTCCTCTTCTGCGGGAGATGTCGGCAAGAACAGAGGAGGTGTGCTCTTCACTCGTCACCACCTCCACCTCCATGACAGGTTCAAGGAGTTCACACTGGGTTTTTTGCATTATCTGAAACAGTTTTATTCTTAGTCATATTTTTATTGATACATACAAATAACAGTGCACTCCAGCCTACAACACCAAGAGCAAACCGACTCAAAACTCTCTCGCTAGAACAGAATGCATCTGCTAAGTCGAGGGAGAGTAACTGAGCAGACACCGTGATCTGCCTTACCTGAAACTATGTAAGCTGAGAGGTGAAACTCATGAAATACAGTAAGTCCTCGCTTAATGGCGTCCCGCTTAACGTTGTTTCGGTACTACGTCGCTAAGCTTTAGATGCAAAAAATTTGTTTATCGTCCTGGTGATTCGATACAACGTCGTTTTGCGTCGTCATGACTACTTTCTACGGCGCATCACCCGCTCTTGTCTGGCCGCGCTACGCTCTCTCGGCTCGGCCCGCGCTCTCACTCACGGAACGTCACAGCGTCCCCAAGCGACGCCGAGCCAGTCTCTGTTACGACATCGCATCATTCATGTGTACTTAGATGCTTTTGCTCTAAAAATTTTACTCTAACCATTTGAAAGGACTTCCAAGCACCCATCAAGTACTACTGATGTAGTGAAGAGGCAACATAAGCCCATTACCCCGGCTACGAAAATGGATGTATTAACACGATTTGAAAAATGGGAACGTGTTGTGGTCATAGCCGCTGTGCTTGGTCTAACCCCCACAACGGTGCGTACTATCCGGACCAACGCTGACAAGATTAAGGTTAGCACTGGAAGTGGTACTACTCTCAGTACAACTAAAACAACTCGTACTAGAAGCACTGTGATAGAGAAGGTGGAAATGATGCTGGCAATGTGGATGGAGGACCAGAATCAACACAATGCCCCTGTGAGCCTTATGGTTATCCAGCATAAGGCCAGATCCTTGTTTGACGACATAAAGGAAACAGAGGGTGAAGGATCGAAGGAAGAGACCTTTACGGCCAGCCAAGGCTGGTTTCAACGTCTTAAGCGTCGTTATAACTTCCACAATATTAAGATGACTGGTGAAGCTGCCAGTTCAGATATGGTTGCTGCCGATTCATTCCCGCCAGAATTAAAAAAACATTATCCAGCAAGGAGGCTACTCACCGAAGCAAGTCTTCAATGTGGATGAGACTGGTCTCTTTTGGAAGAGGATGCCGGAGAGGACCTATATCTCCAAGGAGGAGAAAAGAACGCCAGGTTTTAAAGCGGGAAAAGACCGCTTGACGCTGCTGTTTGGCGCGAAAGCTGTGGGAGATTTCAAGCTGAAGCCAATGTTGATTTCTCGCACTGCTAACCCACGGGCCTTGAAAGGTTACTCTAAGGATCACCTTCCTGTCATCTTCAAAGCAAACAAGAAGGCATGGATAACCGGCGCCATATTTAGCCAGTGGTTAAACGTGTACTCCGTCCCTGCACTGAAGGAATACTGTGCCAAGGAGAACCTGGACTTCAAAATTCTTCTGATCCTTGACAATGCTCCAGCTCATCCTCCCAATCTCAACGACTTGCATGACTGTGTAAAAGTTGTATTACTGACTCCCAACACGACAGCACTGATGCAGCCTATGGACCAAGGCGTCATCACCACATTCAAGGCGTATTATTTACGCCGTACCATGGCCCAGCTGCTCAAAGCTACACAGAGAAAATAAACCAACGATCCGAGATTATTAGCGTGGCTTCAACATTCTTCAAGCAATTGACAACATTGGGAAGAGGTTTCAGAAAGTTGCCTGAATGGTGTGTGGTGTAAACTGTGGCCCGAGTGAGTCAACAGTTTTACGGGATTCACGGACTTAGTCCCAGCTGTGAATAGGGATATCCTCAGCTTGGTTAGACAGGCAGGCTTTGATGAGCTGGAATCAGAGGATATTGAGGACGTCCTGGCGTCCCATACAGAAGAGCTCACCACTGAAGATCTGCAACTGTGAACAGAACACAGTGCTGCTGAAGACGACGAAGAACCTCAACGAACACTAACTTCAAAGAGGATGGCAGAATCGTTGAAAATGTTCCACTAAGGACTGCAAATGCTTCTAGATGATGACCCAAACAGAGAACGTAGCTCAAAGGTTCAACGCAGCATTGATGACAGTCTTGGTTGGTACACCGAGATCTATGAAGAGAAGATGATAAGTAGCACCAAGCAGTCAACACTGGATTCATTTTTTCGTCGCAGGACGGCAGGAGCTTCTTCACAACAGCCGGCAGCCGAGGAGGAGCAAGCAACAATGGAGGAGGAACCCCAGTCAGCGCAGGAGGAGGAGGAGGAAGCCTCAGAGTCTGTGACTCACCACCCTCCTCCTCCCCTCCCACCCTCCTCCTCCACTCCCACCCTCCTCCTCCCCTCCCGCCATCCTCCTCCTCCGCTCCACTACCCACCACACACTCACTCTACCACCTCCGCCCATCAGTGAGTACCAATACAAACTTAGTACTGTAGTTCTATAAACTATTTTCTATAGAAATGGCAATGATTTTCTGTATACATACGTAACTTTTTTCATGGGGTAAAGGGAGGCTCAGGAATGTAACTTTATCTATTTCTTATGGGGAAAATTGATCCGCTTGACGTTGTTTCGTATAACGTTGCATTTCCAGGAACGTAACCCCGATGTTAAGCGAGGACTTACTGTATTTGGGCTAGAGATACAGTACACCTAACACTCCCTAAACAAGAGATACAGTACACCTAACACTCCCTAAACAAGAGATACAGTACACCTAACACTCCCTAAACAAGAATCTGTTATTTTATATTTTCACTCCAGGAGATCAATCCACTGATTCTAAAGGGAGCAAATGCCATAAGGAAAGATGTACACAATCAGTAATACAAGCAGTTCCTGAGTTACGAATGCTCAACTTTCGGATACCATACTTACGAACGGGATCCCAATACAGTATTACCCCGCCTAACGCGGTTTCACTTAGCGCGTTTTACCGTATACGCGGTGCCTCGCCAGAGCTGAACTTTCACTTAACGCGGGTTTTTTCCACGTATACGCGGTGAGTGTCCGGCTCGAGAGCTATTTTTAGATTCTCCCCACCCCCCACCCCCCCCACCCTGCCTGACTGCCTGTTTTAGCTCATAAAATTCATACAAATTACCCGGCCAGAATATAATTTACATTGCTGGAATTCTTACAATATGATGATCATTTTGAATATGAACATCATAGATTTTGCATTAGACATACAAATTTTAGATATAAAGTTTATTCTGAGTAAATATGTTATTTTTTGTGCAAAATATATGACATTTGTATTCAAAATATTCCTGGGCTTACAAGGAATCCAGCAATGTCAATTATATTATCCTAACTTTAGTTTGAGGTATTATTTATTAAAATTTAGTGGTTTCCCCCAAAAATTTCTCAGAGAGGGAAGAGCCGGCAGTGTAGTGTGAGAAGATGGGGAGGGAGTCGAGTCCATTATTTGAATGGACATTAACTTGGCGACTGTATTTCTCTTAAGTATTAATTGTGTGCATGTACCATCATAAAATTAAGATGTTATTTTTACTAGAACATAGGTATTGTGTCGGAAAAAGTGGAGTTTGGGGATGGGCCAGTTTCTATTGGAATTAATCCCATATGTTCTGTTGTTCACTTAGCGCGGTTTTCACCTAACACGGTACCCTCTGGGTTTTATTGACCGCGTTAAGTGGGGTACAACTGTACTGTATATGGTACTCATGTTCATCACAAAAACCTATAACTAAAATTCTATTTGTTTTTACATTAACAGTAAAACCTCGCTAAGGCGGACAAAATTATTTGACAAAAAATAATTAAAAGCTTAAAAAAAAAAAGTAGGACATAATTTGTTGCAAGAAAACAGGTCCGCCATAAGCCCAAAATTTCAAGGGAGCAAAGCGGACAGACCTCATGATCCACACACACTGGTAAACAGAGGGACACGGGTCACTCACTTAGTCATCAATTAGTGTTGCCCGTGACAGCCTCACTTCTCCTCTCTCACTCTGCCGATTGTGTTTCATTGTTATTTACACAAGCAGAACTTTATTTGGAAACTTATTTGACATTGCCAGTAGTGTGATTATGCTGTAGGCTGATGTAGCATACGTATTTTTGTAATATTATTGAAAAATTAGACAATAACAATGGCCCCTAAGGAAGTGTTTGGTGTCTGTAAGGATGGTGAGAAGCTTAAGCCTAAAACATCATCAGTGAACAAAAAGTTAAAGGGGATTCAAAAGCTAGAAAAAGGTGCTGGTCACTCACAAATATGTGCAGAATATGGAGTCTTAAGGCACTCAGACTCAGAGAGACTACAAGCCTCTCACAGTCATGTTCAGCTGGATCTGCCTTTCATTTATGGGGGTAAGTGTACAGTTATTAAGTACATTACTTTTTTAATAAATTTTTATTAAAAAACTTGTATTTCTTTCACAAAAATTTGGTCCAAGGCGAACAACCTCTTATCCCTGACACCCAGGGGCGATTCTACGGGGGGGGGGCATGGTCCCCCCACTTTTTATTCCCAAAATTGTAATTCCAAAAACATTCCCAAAACCAGGAAGTGAGTAGAGTGACTCAGGCAATGGGCACGCCACACGCCAGATGCAGGCATGGGTGGGGTGAGGTGAGGTGAGGCCCGGAGGGCGGGAATTGGGAGGGTGCAGATATACGGGGTGGGGTCAAGTGTGTCAATACTCCAATGAATCATGATTAGTGGAATAAGAGCGTTGCCATTATACCGCCATAAGCTGATTATTTGAGGCTGGCGTCATGAGAGACTTCACTTCACATTTGTCAATCAAACTGGTGTAATAATGCCAAAAACTGCATCTTGCAAATTGTACACAGGTTTGGTTTTGCCCCCCAACATTTACCTTGGCCCCCCCACTTTCTGAAGGCTAGAAACGCCACATTCCCCGCGCCTTAGTGAGGGTTTACGTATTGTTTAACATCACTTTATTTACAGTATTTACATAATTTGTTATGTACGGGAAGTTATCGTTGTTTTGTATAGGCGGGGTTGTGCTTTAACTTAACCCAACCCAACCTAACCTATGGAATTAACACTGTTCCGACTTAGGAACAGGATCCAGGAGCATAACCCGGGGACTGTCTGTACAGTATATCTCCCCAATGAGGACAAGTCACACATAGAACACAAAATACTGTACTGCTGAAGGTTTGTTTTTTCCCTTCATTACAATCTGTGGTACTTGAAATATAAAAAAGGTCAACATGTTTTCTTATTTTATTTGTTTTTTTTAGTTAGCTAATTATGATCCTTATCTATGACTGAAGTATGATTACAAGAATTCAACTGTAGCAACTTTTTCTGACCTACAGATACCCTACATATTAGTTCTTCTTCTTAACCTTCACCACGTAACAGAAAATGGACAATTAATTATTAAAGACGACAAAAAAAACTTGTGCTGTAATCCTCTCCTAATTTTGTTTCCATCTGCACAAAACTCCAGTCATCCTTCTACACATAGATCCTGTTATTTTATCCAGTTCATATGAGGAGGTACTGCTGTGCTCTGTAATACAACACAGGGGAGTACTGTACACTGATCCACACAAGTGTCTGTCCTGCTAAGTCTTCAGAAAGTTAAGTTCTCTTTCCTACAGCAAAATTTTAAATCCCTTTTTATCACCACACCGTCAAGATCCGTCTCACGTCACGCCTGTAGCCCTCCATGCACACAATAAAGACTGTATCTTTATTAACTCAATATAAAGATAATAAACATAAATAAAATATATCATTGATGTCTACAGTACAGTCCCCATGTCAATACTAGCACAGCTCTCCAACCTGGTGAATGCACTGAGCTGCAGCCGCTGCAATTATGGTCTCTGACGTCCCGCGGCCAATGTCTAGCCAGTGTAATGCTACCTTGAGGTCCACAACTGGAAAGCCCAGGATGGGACCATTCGTCAGGGCAGAACTCACACCACGGTTCAAGGCGGACATGTGGTGGCGGCGGATGGCGTGTAGATTCTGATTTAAAGAATTAAGATCATTTCTGATAATGTACATAAAACCACCATTTAAAACTAATGTATCACTTTAATATTAATAATAATAACTGATATTTAGTCAATTTGACTAAGTACAGCTGACAAAGCCACAAGATGCTTATTTCCAGTAGTCCTTGTGCAAGAAGTTCAAAGTATCATTTAACATATTATAAACAGGTTAATAAACAGTACAGAACTCCTGATGGCCTGTACCAGAATTAAATGGTTCCTTCACAGAGACAGAGGACTGGGTTGTGAGGTGAACCTTAATAAACTCTATAAAAATAAAATGTCCTCCAGTACAGTACATCAATATACCACAAAAGTTACTTCAATAAAGGAAGAATTGACTTACTTCTTGGTTGTCTTTAGAGAAACTCAGTTCTAATGACTTGAATTTGTAGTTTGGTTGAGGCTTAATGGAGAGTGTTAATGTGACGGCCTGTTTACTATCACCTGACGGGTAAGACAAAACAAGATTAAGGTTATATTGTTACTCTGCCTGATGTTGTGATGCCTCTTCCTATTGAGTATACTTCATCAAACACAACAGTCAAGACAAAGAAAAAGTTCACAAGAAAGTCCTGCCAAAACTCCTCATTGTGCCATCGCTCAGAGGGCCGTATCTCTCATAACTTTTAATTGTGGATGGAATAATTATAAACCTAGTTACACTTAGCTGTTGAAGCACAGTTATAACATGATAGTATATAAAATACAAACCATTGCACTCAAGACCCCTGAAGAGTGTTTCTCTGTAGAACCTTCCTCTTCTCTCTTACAGCTGCTCCCTGTCTCTACAAGGATGCCAGTTGTCTTCACCTCAGATAATATTACATATACTGTACTATACTGTACAGTATTAGGTACAGTCAAGATTAAAGGTCCTGTGACAGGCAGTTTTGGCTCACCTATGACAACGTTGAAGACACACACACACTTTGTTAAACCACCAATGTATGTAATAAGTCATTTATGTCCAATGTATATTTTCAGCCTTCGGGCTGCAGAACTTTTTCAATAAACCGTTAATTATTATTATTATTATTACATGGTGTGTGCCACAAACCCTGATTATGTGAACAATCCATTACAGTGGTCCCTCGGTTAACGAACACAATCGGTTCTAGAAAGTTGCTCGTTAACCGAAACCATTGTTTCAATGGGTTTTTGGGTAATTGGTTCCAGCTCACTGAAAATTGCCTAAATTCAACAAAAAAGATAGAAAGGTTACACTTACTTTGAGGTGTGTATGTAGAAGGCTCCTGGATGATGATGGGAATTAGAATGGGGGTGGAGGAGAAGGGAGAAGAGAAGGCATTGGGGTGGAAGAGAAGTCACCCCATGGTGCCATTTCACCCATAAAATTTTAGTTCTCTTGGTGTAATTCAAGATTATTTTCTTTAAATCAACACTGTACTGAATTATATATTGTCAATATGTAAAATAAATTTCAAAATGACCAATAATTTGCTTGCAAACAGAAAAAAAGTGTTTAGTTGAAGAGTCTCAAGCAAGATGTTACCTCCACTGAAAAGACACAAAGACTGACGCCTGTATGGTGTGTTGAGAGGCTGGATGGTGCGCATGAAAATAGTTTCCTTACCTTCAATTATGTTCAATAATTGTTAAAATGACTAAAAAATTTAATTTTAAACTTTTAAAATTCTTGAATAGTATAAACTTCTTGATATTTACTAAAATAGTAAGGAATTTAAGCCCTAGAACCGATTACAGTACTGTATTGGCGGACTAATACTACAGCTGGTAGACCGCCAAATGCAAGCGAAAAGATGTTCAGGTCGGCTCATTAGAAACTCGTTAATCGAGGGATTGCTCATTAACCGAAATTAAGAATCTTATGGAAGGTAACTAGTTAGCCGAAATCTCGTTAACAGAGGGACCACTGTACACGGTAACCCCGAGATGTGATATAGTTCACTTTAATAATGGTTATAAATTAAGACCATCTCGCAATATACGATCAAAATTACTTGCTTTAACTATTTATATCCATTGGTTGGAATTTGTTTTATCTCTAGTGCAAACTATGGGTCGTATGTACTGAACTCAATTAATCTCTGTCTCGCAAGGATTCCAGCAATGCAAATTAATTTTTCTACTTCAAGTCGGAGACATTTTATAAGGAAACAATATTTTACACCTGTAAGCCTACCCACACGCCACCACACGGCCAAGCCACGCACTATGGCCCTGGGTCTGGTCGATCATAAACCCACCATCGCGTGGCTCCACCGTTACTGGTCAGCATCGTAGTTATCATCTTTTTTCTTATATAGTGAGAGGACAGCACTAACATTTAGACTGAACTGAGTTGTGGTGACTGTGAAGTGATATTTTGTGTGTTTTGTGACTGTAAGGGGAGTCGACTGTTGTTTAAAAAATGTGAGCCGCCATCATTGTTTCGTGTTATCATCGTTCGCTGTTTTTGTGACTGTTAAGTGAGCAGTGTAACTTTGTAAATGTCTGGGAAGGCGAAGGCATCCAAGACAACTGTCTCTCTGAGGTGAAGCTTGACATTGTTAAGCAGCATGAGACTCCCCAAGGCTGTGTGGGAGTCAGAGTGACGTCTCCACTCCACCTACATGAGTCCCCTTGGTCTCGAAGGGGACAAGTGATGATGACCAGACTTGATTTTCAGTATGTGGTGAGTGTTGTTCAATTGTTTTGTACTGATAATAGTATTGTAGGAATTGTGTTGTCAGTGATACATGTGTGTTTGGGGACTGGCTGGGAACGTGTCTCATTGAACCCCATGTTATAATGATCCCTGTTTAAGGTAATTCACCTAGCGATGGGTTTTTTCAGGAACGTAACCCCATCGTATCTCAGGGGATCTCCTGTATATGGCCTCTCTATGTGCATATCCTCTATGAACTACACAATTTATCGGTGATCAATACAGTAGAACTTCGATTTAAAGCGATTCAATTTAAGAATATTGATTTAAAGCGACACCCACAATTAAGGACAATATTTTAATTTAAAGCGATTCTTTCCTATTTTGATCGAGTCAATCTGGCGCATCATATTTTAAAATTTGCGCCTAATGTTTCTCTGGGCACGCTACACTGTCCTAAGGGCAAAGCTGCACTGCACATGTACTCAAAATAATGTACTAAATGATTACTAAAATTTTTGTCTAGTGCAAACTATAGCATGTTTATATTCAAATTAATCACTATCTTATAAGAATTCCAGCTGTGTAAACTATATTCTCCCCGGCCACTTCTGTGACATTTTATAGGCAAAAAACAAGAACTCAATCTAAAGGACATAAATAAACAAATAAATACTTCACTTGACCTTCAGCGCTAACTGTCAAACATGTCACTGTCACCCCCCCCCCCCATCCTCCCAGCCAGGGTTTGGTGTTTTAGGCTTTAAGTTTTTATATTATATAATATCTCAGTCTAAAGTTAGGAGAATATAATTTGCATTGCTGGAATCCTTGCAAGACAGCAAATAATTTGAATATAAACATCATATATTTTGCACAAGAGATAAAAATTTTAGCCATTTGTAATAAAATTAATTAGAACATGTTGGTTCAGTGACATTTTATAAGAGAAAAACTTAGTCACTCTTAAGGACAGATAAATAAATAAGCACTAGACCTTAGCATCCACATAACTAGGTTAAGCAAAACTGCCTGGCAAAGGACTTTTGACTGGGCCTTTACATAATGGTCGCCTAAAAACTTCAAAATGGAGAATTTCAAAGATGTGATATTCACTTGTATTCACGTACTTGAGAGTTACTGTACCACTAAATTTAGTGTGACTGAAGCCATTAACACCTTCACTATGAGGATGCCATCTTTAATATTTTATTTGGCTAACACCAAACAATTTTATTCAGCTGAGAGGGACCCAGGGTTAATGGGAGGCTTAAGTACATAAATGACCAGATAGGAAGAGTATGGTGCATCTACTGCATGAGTACAAAGAAACACTGAAGTTGGTTCAAATCCTACTATTAAATATAACACCGAAATGTTCCATTTGAGAAGTGTACAGATGATAATGGAGAACACAAGAGGTCACCAGCTCCTAATGGTGTAAAACTTCATTACTGATCCTGACTCATGGGCTTCTTCTTGCCTCTCTAGGTTGTGGGGAACACCTCTTGATGTACAGCAACCGTTCTCAACAGTAATTAAGTTTTGTTCTTCATCCTTATGATCCTTGAGTTAAAAGTTGGAACCAGACCAACACCTCTCTCCACACAGTCATTAATGACAGACTCACTGCAGGCCTTTGTGATCCAGGAACACAAGGTTTGATGACCAGACTGCCAGGTCCTCCAAAAGAAGGTAAAACCATTCTTTGACTCTCCTATGATGAACAACTAAAGGCTGCTGTTGACCAAGTGGTTGTTTCCTCTACACATCACATGTAGGGAGTGACAGGCCAGAGCATAGTTGCTGTAGTCCATCACTCAGAGAACCCCAGCCCTGTCAGACACATCGTAAGTGTCTCTGCCACATCAGGTCACGACTGTCATCAGTGTCAAGTCATTAACTGCTGCTCTAATTATACTCAAAGAGGCATGGACAGGTGGGTGATGCCACACCCATTTTGGCTTGTGAGTCCCACCTGTTGCCACAAAAGTAGTAAGGGGAGGAAATTTGTTCCTACCTAAGCCACACCTAAACATGTTCAAATCAATTCCATTTTTGGATTAAATAGTTAAGACATGATGGTAGGATAAAAGAACATGTCAAATCAGGTCACTTTGAAGTTACATCTCCATGTTCCTAATGTATACACATGTTTTGTAAAACAAACTTGGCTAAACTTTCAGGGTATAAAACAAAGTCTCTCATTCCTTACCAATCATTTTGTTGACATTAATGGTGTGAGTACAGGAAGTTCTACAAGTTTCTTTGTAGGAGACCTGTAGTGGGCCCAACTCAGCCTCCACCTTGTACTCTTTATTGATTCTATGCCGGATAATGTCAAGGTGAAGTTCTCCCATACCTGACAAATGATAGCAAAAACATCTATAAATATTACAAACATTTAAAAAATAATCCAAGTTTGGTGTGCTTACCAGACCAACTGATACAGCCTCCATCACACCCTGCTGCTCCATCACACCCTGCTGCTCCATCACACCCTGCTGCTCCATCACACCCTGCTGCTCCATCACACCCTGCTGCTCCATCACACCCTGCTGCTCCATCACACCCCTGCTGCTCCATCACACCCTGCTGCCCATCACACCCCTGCTGCCCATCACACCCTGCTGCTCCATCACACCCTGCTGCTCCATCACACCCCTGCTGCTCCACACACCCTACTGCTCCATCACCACACCCTGCTTGCTCCATCACACCCTGCTGCTCCATCACACCCCTGCTGCTCCACCACACCCTGCTGCCCATCACACCCTGCTCCATTTCACACCCCTGCTGCTCCATCACAACTGCTGCTCCATCACACCCCTGCCGCTCCATCACACCTGCTGCTCCATCACACCCTGCTGCTCCATCACACCCTGCTGCTCCATCACACCCTGCTGCCCATCACACCCCTGCTGCTCCATCACACCCCTGCTGCTCCATCACACCCTGCCCATACCCCAGCATTGCTCCATCACACCCTGCTGCTCCCATCACACCCTCTGCTGCCCATCACACCCTGCTGCTCCATCACACCCTGCTGCTCCATCACACCCTGCTGCTCCATCACACCCTGCTGCTCCATCACACCCTGCTGCTCCATCACACCGCTGCTCCATCACACCCCTGCTGCTCCATCACACCTGCTGCTCCATCATCACACCCTGCTGCTCCATCACACCCTGCTGCTCCATCACACCCTGCTGCTCCATCACACCCTGCTGCTCCACTCACACCCCACTGCCCACTCACAATCTCTTCTGCCGTTCCATCACACCCTGCTGCTCCATCACACCCTGCTGCTCCATCACACCCTGCTGCTCCATCATTCCCTGCTGCCCATCACACCCCATCACTGCTCCATCACACCCCTGCTGCTCCATCACACCCCACTGCCCATCACACCCTACTGCTCCATCACACCCCTGCTGCTCCATCACACCCTACTGCTCCATCACACCCTACTGCTCCATCACACCCTACTGCTCCATCACACCCTACTGCTCCATCACACCCTGCTGCTCCATCACACCCTACTGCTCCATCACACCCTGCTGCTCCATCACACCCTACTGCTCCATCACACCCTACTGCTCCATCACACCCTACTGCTTTATCACACCCTGCTGCTCCATCACACCCTAAATCTTTGATGCCCATTGTAATACTGTTAAGTTTTTCACCAGGAAAGATTGAGAATTAATAACATGAAGACAGTGAGGACTTTACTTGTTAGCAGTGATGGAGAAGGCCTCTAACACCTGGGTACAGTGCAGTACATTACAGGGAGCGACCGGACGACCAACCACAAAATATCATGGTTCTCACCATAACCTTATGACGGGTCTATACTATAGCCTCTCATTATGATGTGGCCGCTGACTCCTATCATCCAGTTATCTGAGTAGAGTCTCATAAGGTTTACATCACTTTACAACCACAAGAAGAAACTTCAACTGACCTGAGAGAACAGTTTGGCCGGTGTCTTGATCGAGCGTGACGTGTAAACTTGGGTCTTCTCTCTGTAGCTGACCGAGAGCATCCTCTAGAGCCTTCTGGTGTGACGTAGAGGGAGCCTCTAAAAGGGATATGTTTACAGTAAACTCTCTCTGTAACAGACACCTTAATAAAGTAATGGATACAGTAAACTGTCTCTGTAACAGACACCTTAATAAAGTAATGGATACAGTAAACTGTCTCTGTAACAGACACCTTAATAAAGTAATGGGTACAGTAAACTCTCTCTGTAACAGACACCTCCCAATAACAGACAGGGGTTACAGGAATTAGTTTGGTACAGTATTGGGAGTGTTTACTGTATGGTATCTTAAACATTAACAGCATCATGATGAAGGTAATGGTTGAGATGAGTACAGTGGTCCCTCGGTTAACGAACGGTTCGATTCACGAACTTTCAGTTTACGAATTAGCTCCTGTAAGGATTTTCAGTTCGATTAACGAGCAAAACTTCGATTAACGAAATCCTTATGACAAACACTCTTTGTTGTGAGCACCAGCTGATCGGCTAGTCCACCAATTGGTTCTATGTTACATTTGTTTCCAGTGGAATAAATATCAAGAAGTTGGTCTCTTGAATATTTCTGCATTTTTTATATTAAGATTATTGGTCATTCTGAAATTTAGTTAACATATTGATAATATATACAGTACAGGGAACAGTTTTTGTGTTCCCATCAGCTGATCGAATCGCCCACCAACGATTCTCAGTTTAACTTTGTTTACAGTGGAGTGAACATCCAGTTTGTTGGTCTCTTGAATAATTTTCCATTTTTACATTAACATTATTAGTCATTCTGAAATTTAGTTCACATATTGATAATATACAGTGCAAAAATTATTATGAAACATGAAGAAGGCATTAGAACCATTGCCCTCTGTTAGGAATCTGGCATGTCATCATCGACTGCCTCTACAATCAGCTGTTTGATATGCAAACAAAGCTGCCGGGAATACGACATACACACCTCAAAGTAAGTTAAAATAGAGTATTCTAGTGTTTTTTATTTATTACTGTACAGTACAGTACTGTAGGTATTTAGTTTATATTTAATATTTTGTTAATTCTATTACTGGTATACAGTATAGCCACTCCTCGACTTACGACCGACTCGGCTTACGACCACCCGGACATACGACCGCCCCAGTCGTACCAAAATTTTTTCAAATTACGTATTTTTGAGACCCGACGTTAGTGATTGCGTTGTGTACTGACAAAATTTTCATTTGTAATTCCCTTTAAAATGGCTGGCAAGCTTAAGAGTGAGAGTTTTGTGGTGCTGAGAAGAAAAAGAGACACCCATTTTAGATTTTCTATGTATTATTTTCGCATTTTCGACACGACCAATTCAACTTACGACCTGGATTTGGGTCCCTAACCCCGTCACAAGTCGAGGAGGAGCTGTACTTTGTATGTATATTTTTTTCTGTGAGTTGGAACCAATTACCCAATATTCCATTGAAATAATAGATTCGTTTAATGGACGACTCTGTGGAAAGAATTGTGTTCGTTAACCGAGGGACCACTGTACAGTACAGTATAGGCACTCCCCGAGTTACAAACATCCACGTTACGATCATCGCCCTATTATATTCTTAAAAAAAATAAACTGACTTACGACCATTTGTAATACTGCACTTATGAACCAACGCTCTAGTACAGGTTGTACCTCTCTAGTCCGGCATTCTGTGGTCCGGAAACTCCCGTGGTCCGGAAACTCCCGTGGTCCGGAACGATTTTAGTTTGTCCAATAGGTAGATAGGCAGCTTTTTTTTTTTTTTTTTTTACTTATCTGAATTATTATTACAGGAGTATTAAATTTTTGCCCCTCAGGCCCCAATGTGGGTCAGTGACCTATGCCCGGGTGGGCTAATCCCCTTAAAAAACAAAAAAAATAAAACAAAGCCGCGGGAAATTAAGGTTTGTTTACATCCGGCAGTTCGGCTGCTCTCTCTCTCTCTCTCTCTGCTTGTCTATACAGAGTACAACATTTAACCCTTCAATATATATATGAGCAGTAAATAAGTGTTGCTTTCATATTCTTATGTAGAGTAATGACGATATGTTTTCACATGTGCACACTTACATACGCGCAGTCTCACTTTTTTTTAACCATTAATAGTTAGCTACTTATATTGTTCCATTTATTAACATTAAATAACATTACAGGTACTTTCAAGCAACCATATTCATTTTTACATTAATTTTACTACAGCTAAACTCAGGTCTTATTTTCTTCAGTTTATATGTAGAACCAATCAGTCACTGGTTTTGTGTTTTAACATAAAACAATGCGGCAGCCGCTCGCCTCTAATATTCCAATGTATATTAATAAATTGTATTGTTAATTTTCCCACACGCATATTGATTCAATAAAAACAAATTCAGAAACATTAATTAAAATATTTATGAACAGTAAAAAGGTTGTTTATATTCTATGTAAAGTAATGAAGATATAGCCATCGCAGCGCACTTACATACGCCGATCTCTTTTTTACTTCATTATCGTTAGCTACTTCTATTGTAACATTTATTAACATTAAATAACATATTTAAAAACAACCATATTAATTTTACTACAGCTACAACCAAGGTCTTATTTTCTTCAGTTTTATATAGAACCAGCAGTCACTGGTTTTGAAATCAACGAAAACAATGCTGTGTCATTTCTCGCAGTGTTTTAATATTCTACGTATATAATGAATTGTATTGCTCTATTTTGCACACATAAACATTAATTCAATAAAAAGACATTCAGTAATAAACAATAATGAATCTTTTGTACATGAAATGACGCTGTTTACACGATTATGCATCGCCGCCTGCACGCTGGGCGGGCTGCTCAAACCTCGCCGAATTCAAGTTTCCGGCCACAAAATTTTTATTTATTTATTTTTGTGTGTTCCAATAAAATACTGTAAGAATTAAAAACTCATAAATTTGAGAAGCTACTATACGACATTTAACCCTTCAATATGTCTTCAAAGAGACCATGATGCAGAGAAAGTGGTGCTAGTGCTTCCAGGCATAAGCACAAGTCACTATCTATCCAGGAAAAGGGTGAATTTCCATGGTCCGGCACCGGTCAGGTCCTGAGGTTGCCGGACTAGAGAGGTACAACCTGTATATTGTTTGGTGCACCGTGCCAGCTCCCCTACTGAGCCAGCTAACTCATGTGTAAAGAAATGTTTATTCCCCTAATTTGTTTCCCCTTATGACAATTATTTCATTTACTTTTAATAACAATATATATGTAGGAT
This sequence comes from Homarus americanus, assembly GCF_018991925.1. Classification (NCBI taxonomy): domain Eukaryota; kingdom Metazoa; phylum Arthropoda; class Malacostraca; order Decapoda; family Nephropidae; genus Homarus; species Homarus americanus. Next base: position 48,566 of record NW_024736678.1, read on the forward strand.
GGTGTGTGCATATAACTGAGTAAAATAAAAGAAGAAAGTTACATATATCTACCCCAAAAATACAAGTTGAAAAACAACCATAACACCTCACAGCTTGGCTCAGTAGCCTGGTGGTTACAGTGACGAGTCTAACTTGGCTACAGTGTAACGATGCTAAAACACGCACTTGTGAAAAGTTATCTGTAAATCTTCATATGTATCGGGCATTACATTACATAACATTGTAAAAAATATGGAGTAAGAAAGCAAAAAAGTGTGGGTAATTAGAGAGATGGAGTGAATAGGAGTGTTCCAAGTGCTCCTCAACAGCTGATCTTTAACTCGCTACCAAGCAGTCACACAGTTGTGCATCAGTACGTATTTTATGAGGAATCTGCAATGTTCTGAGTTATGAACAGATCGGCTTGTGGTCAGGGTCCAGGAAAGTATCCCTGCTGTAAGTTATGGAATACCTGTACTGTATTAATACCTGGCAAAGAAAATACCCCAAAGTATAAATACTGTACAGCAGTTATATAATGACAGTAATAATCACACACTTACTCAACTTAAACACAAAATAATACAAATATAAACCATAATTTCTTCCTTAACTAATATAATAAATGTTAGTTCATCAGTCGCTTTTGTGTCATCCAATCTACCTATGATTGTCTGGCATGCTTATGACTCGGCAATTATTAACCCACAGTTGTTGTCGGGTACCCACAGTTGTTGTCGGGTACCCACAGTTGTTGTCAGGTACCCACAGTTGTTGTCAGGTACCCACAGTTGTCGTCAGGTACCTACAGTTGTTGTCAGGTACCCATAGTTGTTGTCAGGTACCCACAGCTGTTGTCACATACCCACAGTTGTCGTCAGGTACCCACAGTTGTTGTCAGGTACCCATAGTTGTTGTCAGGTACCCACAGCTGTTGTCAATACCCACAGTTGTTGTCAGGTACCCACAGTTGTTGTCACATACCCACAGTTGTTGTCAGGTACCCACAGCTGTTGTTACATACCCACAGAGCAGAAGAAGACAGGATCGGGAACCTGTACGCCCAACAACATGGCTGCCTGGGACTCTCTGTTCTCGTCCGCCAACTTCTTTTTCACACTGTTGGCAACTGAGGAACTGCCAACCAACGTGTCGCCCGTGCTGGTGATCTGTCGTCGGATAATTCAATGTATTTCTTCCCTAAAAATAAACCCCGCTCGCCGATAAATGTTTGAAAGGAAATGGATACCCTTGGTAATACCCATTAATATATAGTATACATTATCCAGAGCTTTTATCTTCTTCACTATTGGATGCCACTTTTAATAGTTTATTTGGTTAATGCCAGACTATTTTATTCTGCTGAAAGAGGTCCCCTGTGACTGCTATACCATCTTCATATCAAAGGTGAAAAAGATTTAATTATAAGTCAATGGTAGCAGCCATAGGCTCAAGATACATCAGCCAATCACAGGCATCTCATGCAGTCAAATGACATTAGTAGCCAATCATAGCTCATGAGTACTATCAGCCTACCCACCCACATGTTACACGATGCAATCTCTGGGAAATACGTCCGAATGCCCGGAATGGAGAGATTTGGGGGGGGGGGGGAATTTCTTGGAATGCTCAAAAAAAAGATTTCTGGATAACGGAAAGTTCAGGGGATCAAAGATTCTGGCTAACAGGGAGATTACTATTAACTATAAGTCCTAATATCACTTAAGTTATTCTCACAGTCCTTATCATATCAAGTGAGCTACAAAAACCTCATCAAATTTACCTTTAGTCCAGTAATAACCACAATATTCCCGGCCTTGATGGTTGACACCTCCTTGAAGTCATGTAGGCTATCAAAACTCGTCCAACTTTTTCCGTCTGATCTGCATTAATATTATACAGCTTCTGACCCTGAAATACAACACAACATCTGAGTCTCGCCTCTTGTTGTTGTTGGGTTACAGAACCACCACCGTAAAAGAGAAGCACACGTGAGAGAAATATATCTTCTATGTCTGTCTCTCTCTTGATGGCTTGTGTCAAACCCTGGTTATAACAGACACCTGGGGGCTGTCTCAGTGCACCTTATACCTCATGGAAAAAATTCTTTACAGTACTTCAGTAAAATTATTTATGACAGACTTATTGGAAAACAAAATAAATGGAAAAAGTTGCTGCTTTGACACATTAAATATTTATGTAATGAATCTTATACAATTACTGTGACATATACAGTGGTCGGGACTCGCTAATAATGGCAGCACAACACTGTGTCATGGTCACAATAGTATGGCTAGTGTGTTCAACACTTAATTATTCATATTATGCTCCACCGTCCACAAAATATGTGTGAAACTGTTGAGTCCCCCAGTTGAGACGTCCGTTTTCTCACCACTTCAGTACGCCCGAGTCCTCTGTTCTCTTATGTGCCTCAGAGACTCTGATATTTCTTAACACCTCATATAGTGTTCTGAGATTTAAAATTGAGAGTGAATGAATATGTTTTACATTAAGTCAGATACACCTACAGTGAGATAAAGCATTGAGTGTACTGTATGTTGAAAGCATCATATATCTTTATGTGTAGAGTACACAGTGTTAAGATGTGTTTTGAGGACCCAGCCCCCAGCTGTACTCAGTCTATGTTTCTTGTTAACTTATGGGATGACAATTCAAAACTGAAGTCATAAGAGTTGTGATTCAAAAGTTCCCGGACTGGCTTCATAAAATCTTAAGTCTCAATGCAGCGCTGAATCCGCTCTTCCCACTTCTGGAAGCAGATCTGTAAGTCCTCGTTGGTGAGGTTCAACTTTAACTTCAGAAACAGCCAGAACTCACAGGGGGCCTAATCTGGAGAGTTGGGGGCCACCGGGATGCTGTGCTTCACCAGAAAATCATTGACAGAGGAGAGAGTGTGTGCGCAGGTGCATTGTCCTGGTGGCTGGCCAATTGCCCGTCGTCAGTCAGAATCCGGTTTACATTTCCATATGAGAGGTCGGGCCGCTCAGCAATCTCATGGATGATCACCCTACGATCTTCATGGACAAGCTGGTCATTTCTCTCAGTGGAAGGCCACCCAGAACGATGCTCATTATCAAGAAGGTGCACCTCTCTGAGCTCTTGTGCCACCTGAAAACATGAGCCCCAGACATTGCTCCATCTTTGTAGGCTTCTTTGATTATTTCTTGGGTCTGCACCATTTTTTCCGAGTGAAGCAAATTCTGATGGCGCAGCATTGTAGATACTTCCCTCCATGTTGAGGGTTGAGTGGCGACTGACTCTACTTAGATGGGCCGGTGTACACACTCACACAAAGCTGCACTACGGCCGGTTGGCTCCACAGATTCCCGCCAAATTGACACAGTTAACAACTTATACCCAAGGTGGGTGACTGCTGATGATTCAAATTTGATATCTGCAAAGAAGGTTTTTAAGCCAGCCCGGGAACTTTTGGATCACGCCTCGTATCTTTTTGATCTGTGAACCTCAGAGAATCCAATGAGAGTACAGTGCATCCTTGTATAACAACTTCCCGCTGCTTTGTTTCGCTAAACTTTAGAGACCAAAAATTTGTTAAACGTCCCGGTGATCCGATACTACGTCGTTTTGCGTCTCACCGCGACTATTTTCTCGGCATCACCTCTTGTCTCATCTGCTTCTATCTCGCTCGGCCCGCTCTCACTCACGGAACATCACAGGCGTCCCCAGCGTGCGAGCCAGTCTCTGTTCTCGACATCGCATCATTCATGTACCTTAGATGCTTTTGCTCTAAAAATTTTACTCTAACCATTTGAAATGACTTCCAGAACCCATCAAGTGTCTACTGATGTAGTGAAGGGCAACGGAAGACCATTACCCTTGCTATGAAAATGGATGTATTCGATTTGAAAAATGGGAACATGCTGTGGACATAGCCGCTGTGCTTGGTCTAACCCACAACGGTGCGTATTATCGGACAACGCTGACAAGATTAAGGTTAGCACTGGGTGGTACTACTCTCAGTACAACTAAAACAACTCGTACTAGAAGCACTGTGATAGAGAAGGTGGAAATGATGCTGGCAATGTGGATGGAGGACCAGAATCAACACAATGCCCCTGTGAGCCTTATGGTTATCCAGCATAAGGCCAGATCCCTGTTTGACGACATAAAGGAGAGAGAGGGTGAAGGATCGAAGGAAGAGACCTTTACGGCCAGCCAAGGATGGTGTCAACGATTGAAGGGTCGTCTTAACTTCCACAATATTAAGATGACTGGTGATGCTGCCAGTTCAGATATGGTTGCTGCCGAGACATTCCCACCAGAATTAAAAAACATTATCCAGCAAGGAGGCTACTCACCGAAACAAGTCTTCAATGTGAATGAGACTGGTCTCTTTTGGAAGGAGGAGGAGAAAAGAACGCCAGGTTTTAAAGTGGCAAAAGACCGCTTGACGCTGCTGCTTGGCGCGAACGCTGTGGGAGACTTCAAGCTGAAGTCTATGCTGATTTCTCGCACTGCTAACCCACGGGCCCTGAAAGGTTACTCTAAGGATCACCTTCCTGTCATCTTCAAAGCAAACAAGAAGGCATGGATAACCGGCGCCATATTTAGCCAGTGGTTAAACGCAGTACTCGCCCCTGCACTGAAGGAATACTGTGCCAAGGAGAACCTGGACTTCAAAATTCTTCTGATCGTTGACAATACTCCAGCTCATCCTCCCAATCTCGACAACTTGCATGACTGTGTAAAAGTTGTATTACTGACTCCCAACACGACAGCACTGATGCAGCCTATGGACCAAGGCGTCATCACCACATTCAAGCATTAAGACAACAAGCATCCAGTGAGGGTCTTTGTTGTGTGACTGCGTGGAGGTGAAGTTAAAGATCAGCTGTTGAGGAGCTTATCAACACTGGTGCCACTCCATCACACCTTTCTCACTCCATATTTTAAAATGTTATGTAATATAATGTTGAAGTGATACAACTTTGCTCATTTATACTTATACTTATCACAATCTCTTAAAAAATACTTTGGTTGTGTGTTTATTCAAGACATCTTCAGGTCATGAGACCCACTAATCCCCACCCAAGAAAGGTGATCTGACATTCCATCAGAAAGTCAGTAATATGAGACCACTAGTCCCTGACCCTATCTCCACCTAACAGAGATATTACTGTATAAGCTCATAGCCTGATTTTCATAACCCAATGTGTACAGTAAAGGAGTCTGATGATTACAGTATATCAGTCAAAGTCCCGACTTAGTAACTCAGGGGTTGAGAGAGGCTGGGAGAGGCAGCTAAGGTGGAATATAAAGAGAAAGGAACTCGGCCCAATACAACTGTACTGCTTGTTAATCAACCACTAAGGCTCCTAGAGTACAGTGTGTTAACGAGGCTCCTAGAGTACAGTGTGTTGTGAGGCTCCTAGAGTACAGTGTGTTAACGAGGCTCCTAGAGTACAGTGTGTTAACGAGGCTCCTAGAGTACAGTGTGTTAACGAGGCTCCTAGTACAGTGTGTTAACGAGGCTCCTAGAGCAGTGTTAACGAGGCTCCTAGAGTACAGTGTGTTAACGAGGCTCCTAGAGTACAGTGTGTTAACGAGGCTCCTAGAGTACAGTGTGTGTTAACGAGGCCCTAGAGTACAGTGTGTTAGCACCAGGCTCCTAGAGTACAGTGTGTTAACGAGGCTACTAGAATACAGTGTATTAACGAGGCTCCTAGAGCAGTGTTAACGAGGCTCTAGAGTCAGTACGAGGCTCCTAGAGTACAGTGTGTTAATGAGGTTCCTAGAGTACAGTGTGTTAACGAGGCTCCTAGAGTACAGTGTGTTAATGAGGCTCCTGAGTACAGTGTGTACGAGGCTCCTAGAGTACAGTGTGTTAACGAGGCTCCTAGAGTACAGTATGTTAACGAGGCTCCTAGAGTACAGTGTGTGAAGGAGGCTCCTAGAGTAAAACAGTACAGTGTGTTAACGAGGCCCTACAGTGTGTTAATGAGGCTCAGAGTACAGTGTGTTAATGAGGCTCCAGAGCAGTGTGTTAAGGAGGCCTATGAGTACAGTGTGTTAAGAGGTCTCTAGAGTACAGTATGTAAATGAGGCTCCTAGAGTACAGTGTGTTAATGAGGCTCCTAGAGTACAGTGTGTTAATGAGGCCTTGATACAGTGTGTTAATGAGGCTCCTAGAGTACAGTGTGTTAATGAGGCTCCTAGAGTACAGTGTGTTAATGAGGCTCCTTGAGTACAGTGTGTTAATGAGAAGATGTCTGGTATGGGTGGCACATTCCTTATCAATTACTGCATATAGCCAGTACAGAGGGATAATGCAAGGAAACCAGTGTCAACATCACTGGTGGATGATCCCTCCTCCTCCCTCTCTCTCACACACACACACAGTACTCAGTCATATCTCAAACAAGTGAACAAATACAAAACCAAAAACTATCCCATACCTTTTCCAAATGGCTGAGTATATTCGCACGAAAGTTAAGACACCGCCGCATGTTTATCATGGACTATCTTACAGCACAGAGGTGTGGGGCATACAACCCGACAGTCTCTAGGGCATTCTCAAGAGCAACCACAAGCGGCCCCACGGCTGAACCCTGTTTGTACTTAGCTAGCTATGAGAGAGGAACTGCTGTCTGGGGAGTGAGGAGCTTTGGGTACTACTACTGCTACAGCAAGTCATAACAAGTGAAACTACATAATACTCAGCTACAGCATCAGTTTAGCCTTACACCTTTGATTATGATGACAACCCCTTCAATACAATGATATAACCCCTTAAGTGTGACATAACCCCTTCAATACAATGATATAACCCCTTGAGTATGACATAACCCCTTGAGTACAATGACAACCCCTTGAGTACAATGGCAACCCCTTGAGTACAATGGCAACCCCTTGAGTACAATGGCAACCCCTTGAGTACAATGGCACTCCCTTGAGTACAATGGCAACCCCTGTAAAATGATAACCCCTTGAGTACAGTAACACAACCCTTGAGTATGATGACATTACCCCTCGGTTTTTTTTTATACAGGGATCAGCCCACCCGGGGCACAGGTCACTGACCCACATCAGCCTGGGGGGTGGTGGTGGTGGTGATGATGATAATACTGTACAGTGGTCCCTCGGTTAATGAATGGTTCAGTTAACAAAATTCCATAAGGATCTTCAATTGCTGACTTAACAAAATTTGATTAACTTAAATTCTTGCTTAACAACACGTTTTGTTGTGAGCATCAGCTGATGGGCTAGTCCGCCAATTCAGTAATCTGTTCTATGTTTCATACGTTTCAGGAGTAAATATCAATAAAGTTGTGTCTTTAATATTTTTTGCATTTTTATATTAAAATTATAAGTCATTTTAACATTTATTTAACATATTGATAATATATGCAGTACAGGGAACTAGTTTGTTGTGCTGTCATCAGATGCGTGAGTCAGTCATGGCATATTTGAATTTTGGAAACGGTGGAGAGAACATCTATTTTATTGTGTCTTGAATATTTTTGCATTTTTCATTGAAATTATTGGTCATTCTGAACTTTAGTTAACATATTCATAATATATAGCGCAGTGCAGTGTAGTGTTGATTTAAAGAAATTAATCTTGAATTACACCTTATGAACTTAAAATTTTACTGGTGAAATTATCATCAAGCATGGGTCCCCTGAAGGTGATTTCTCTTCCACCCCATCCTTCTCTTCTCCTCCACCCCCACTTCTAATTCCCATCATCATCATCATCATCAACCAGGAGCCTTCTACATGCTCACCTCAAAGTAAGGCATGTCTTTTACTGCATTTATTTTTAGTTTGTATGTATTTTCGGTGAGTTGGGAACCATTATCGAAAACCATTGAAACAATGGATTCGTTAATGAAAATTCGTTACGAACGACCTCTGGAACGAATTGTGTTCATTAACCGAGGGACCACTGTAATAATAATAATAATAATAATAATAATAATAATAATAATAATAATAATAATAATAATAATTAATAATAATAATAATAATAAAGAAATAAAATAAAAAAGATCAACATTGAGAAACGATATATGTATGTTGTGTTGTCAATAGTAAGAGAAACAATTGAGACCCTGCAATTGTGTGTAAATGAGGCAGAAAGTCAGATCATCAACCTGGGACTTGGTCACATATGGCAGCAGGGTCTACCATTAGACAACACATGCTTCCAATATCTTCCCAGGTGGTAGTACCTCCCTGTTTGGATGCCTACTCCTACCTAACCCCTTGAATATGATGATATAACCCCTTGATTACAATGACTTAACCCTTGAGTATTGAAGGGGTTAGCTCTATGCTCCCTCCCTATCAGCCTGACTTGACGTAACTCTCCTTATCGCCTCTTCTAGCACATGTGGAGGTATTGCTCTATGGACTCCTTCTCCAGCACGTACTCTGCCAGCTGGTTGTCGAGGTCAGTCAGCTGGTCCGTCAGTTCACACCGAGCCAAGAAGCAGTCATCCCACAAGTCCTGGTCATCTGGGCTTAACGTGTGATCCTCAGATTTACTGCCGTAGTCCCTGTGTGCATGAAGACACAATTATGCCTCTGTGATCATTAACTCCTTGTGTGTGGGGGAGGGGGGGTGGTTGTCTCTCTTTCTGAGCCAAATAAAATCATCTGATCCCGCTAGCCGGAACAATTGGTGCAGAGCACTTCCGGGGATGAGAGATTTCCGGCTAACCAGAAGACTTTCTCAAACCCGGAAAACCCCCATCCCCGGAAATATTTCCGGTAATGGAAAAACTTTCCGAGTGTCTAAACTATGCATCTTGCGCAGACAAACACTAGTCCACATCCTCATAATGTTTCTGTGTGCTGGGGAGTTTTCCAAGAGTCTAAACTAACATCTATATATGGTCATGAATGAAGCTGTGTGTTAGAGCAAAGACTGGTATTTCCACTCCCTTAGAGCTGTGGGGGATTAGTGGATTCTGTAACTGACCTGACCTAACACAATGTCAGGTGGAGGTAGGGTGGGGTATTGGTGGTCTCATATTACTGACCTGATACAATGTCAGGTTACCCACTGTTGGGTGGGGATTAGTAGGTCTCAGGACCTGAAGATGTCTTGAATAAACATGACAGCTGAAATACAGTATTTTTAAACTTACACTTATCACATTGTATCCCTTAAACATTACGTTACAGAAGATTTTAAAATGTGGAGTGAGAAAGGAGAGTAGGGTGATGGAGTGGTAACATGCACCAGTAAGTGCTTAGCTTCCTACTGAGTCTTTAAATCACCTCCACGTAGGTTAACTACACGATAAATTTGTCATACAATATGGGGGTGTTTGTGTGTGAATTGGCAATAATTAATAAATAAGCTATTGCATCGTTAGCGATGAAGTGAAGAATAGGAGCATACAGTAATTGTCACTACTATTCTCATCAAACTACAGCTCCCTGACTTATTTACCTACTCGACTTCATACAACCGTTACGTGCCTGCTTTCAGTCGAATAAAATTTTGTCAAATTCATGTATTTTTAGGTCCAACATCAATATCACAGACATAATTTTCGTTTGTAATTCACTTTAAAATGGCTGGGCCAGCTAAAGTGAGAGTTTGGTGCTGAGAAGAAAAGAGGACACCCATTTTAGATTTTTCTATGTATCGTTTAAGCATTTTCGATTTATTACCATTTTGACTTTACCTTATTTGGGGTCCCTAACCAGTCGTAAGTCGGGGAGGAGCTGTACTGTACTGTCATTAACTATACAATTTGTTTATTTATTATTCTTAATTGATACCCCAACACACATGATACATACAATCTTTGTGTGAGACACTGCTAGTTGGGGGGGGCAAGGTGCTGGCAGGGAGGCAGGGGGAGGCAAGGTGCTGGCAGGGAGACAGGGGAGGCAAGGGCAGGAGAGGGGAGGCAGGTGCTGAGGGGGGCAGGGAGGCAGGTGGGAGGGCAGCGGGGTAGGGAGGCAGGGGGAGGCAAGGAAGGGCAGGGGGGAGGCAGGGGAGGCAAGGTGCTGCAGGAGGCAGGGGGAGGCAAGGTGCTGGCAGGGGAGGCAGGGGAGGCAAGAAGCAGTGGGAGGCAGGGTGGGGGAGGCAAGGTGCTGGGCAGGGAGGGGCAGGTGGGAGGCAGGGCTGCGGCAGGGAGGCAGGGAGGCAGGTGGGAGGCAAGGGGAGGCAGGGGAGGCAGGGTGCTGGGCAGGGGAGGCAGGGGAGGCAGGGAGGCAGGGGGGAGGCAGGGATGCTGGGGAGGCAGGGGGGGAGGCAAGCAGGGGGGAGTAAAGTGGGGAGGCAGGGCTGGGAGAGGGGAGGCAGGAGGCAGGTGGAGGTGGGGAGGCAGGGGTGGGGGAGGAGGGAGGTGCTGGCAGGGGAGGCAGGGGGGAGGCAGGATGCTGGTGGGGGGAGGCAGGGGGAGGCAAGGTGCTGGAGGGAGGTGGGGGAGGCAGGATGCTGGCAGGGAGGCAGGGGAGGCAAGGTGCTGGCAGGAGGCAGGGGGAGGTGCTGGCAGGGAGGCAGGGGAGGCAAGGTGCTGGCAGGAGGCAGGTGGGAGGCAGGATGCAGGGGGGGGGGGGGGAAAAGGTGCTGGGGAGGCAGGGGGGAGGCAAGGGGAGGCAGGGGGGAGGCAGGGTGCTGGCAGGGAGGCAGGAGGGAGGCAAGGGGGAGGCAGGGGAGGCAGGGAAAGGGCAGGGAGGGGGGGGAGGCAAGGTGCTGGCAGGGGAGGCAGGGGGAGGCAAGGTGCTGGCAGGGAGGCAGGGGGAGGCAAGGTGCTGGGAGGGGAGGGGGGAGGCAGGATGCTGCTGGGAGGGAGGCAGGGGGAGGCAAGGTGCTGGCAGGGGAGGCAGGGGGGAGGCAAGGTGCTGCCAGGGGAGGGTGGGGGAGGCAAGCGGGCAGGGGAGGCAGGTGGGAGGGGTGAAGGGAGGCAGGTGGGGAGGTGGGTGGTAGGGAGGCAGGGGTGGGAGGCAGGGAGGCAGGTGGGAGGCAAGGTGCTGGGAGGGGAGGCAGGGGGAGGCAAGGTGCTGGGGAGGGAGGTGGGGGAGGCAAGTGCTGGCAGGAGGCAGGTGGGAGGCAGCTGGAGGGAGGCAGGGGGGGAGGCAAGGTGCTGGCAGGGAGGGGCAGGTGGGAGGCAAGGTGCTGGCAGGGAGGGGCAGGTGGGAGGCAAGGCAGCTGGCAGGAGGCAGGGGGGGAGGCAGGCTGGCAGGGGGAGGCAGGGGGGAGGTGGGAAGCTGGTGGGGAGGCAGGCGGGCAGGGAGGCAGGGGGAGGCAAGGTGCTGGCAGGAGGCAGGTGGGGAGGCAAGGGGCAGGGAGGCAGGGGGAGGCAAGGTGCTGGCAGGGAGGCAGGTGGGGTGCTGGGGGGGGGGCAGGGGGAGGGGCAAGATGCTGGTGAGGGGAGGCAGGGGAGCGGGAAGGTGCTGGAGGGAGGCAGGGGGGGGAGGCAAGGAAAGGGCAGGGGAGGCAGGGGGGAGGCAAGGTGCTGGCAGGGAGGCAGGGGAGGCAAGGTGCTGGCAGGAGGGAGGGGGAGGGCAAGGTGCTGTGTGGAGGCAGGGGGAGGCAAGGAGCAGAGAGGCAGGAGGAGGCAAGGTGTGGAGGGAGGCAGGGGGAGGCAGGTGCTGGCAGGGGAGGCAGGGGAGGCAAGGAAGGGTAGGGGAGGGGCAGGGGGGAGGCAAGGTGCTGGGTAGGGAGGCAGGGGGGAGGCAGGTGCTGGCAGGGAGGCAGGGGGGAGGGGGTGCTGGCAGGAGGGGCAGGGGGAGGGCAAGGGGGGAGGCAGGGGGAGGCAAGGGGGAGGCAGGGGGGAGGCAGGGTGCTGGCAGGGAGGCAGGGGGTGGCAAGGGGGAGGCAGGGGGAGGCAGGGAGCTGGCAGGAGGCAGGGGGAGGCAAGGTGCTGGGCAGGAGGCAGGGGGAGGCAGCAGGGGCAGGGGAGGCAGGGGAGGGAAAAGGCAGGGAGGCAGGGGGGAGGCAGGATGCTGGGCAGGGAGGCAGGGGGGAGGCAAGGTCCTTGGAGGCAGGGGGGGATGCTGGCAGGGAGGGAGCAGGGGAGGCAAAGGTGCTGGCAGGAGGAGGCAGGTGGGAGGCAAGGTGCTGGCAGGGAGGCAGGGGGGAGCAAGGTGTAGCAGGGGAGGAGGCAGGGGGAGGCAAGGGGGAGGCAGAGGCAGGTGGGGTGCTGGCAGGGAGGGCAGGGGGGGGGGGAGGGCAGGGGGGGGGGGAGGCAGAGTGCTGGCAGGAGCAGGGGGAGGCAAAGGTGCTAGCAGGGGAGGCAGAGGAGGGCAAGGTGCTGGGAGGGCAAAGTGCTGGCAGGGAGGCAGGGGAGGCAGGATGCTGGCAGGAAGGCAGGGGGAGCAAGGGTCTAGCAGGGAGGAGGAGCAGGGGAGGGAGCAAGGTGCTGGCAAGGGAGGCAGGGGGAGGCAAGGTCATGGCAGGAGGCCAGGAGGGGCAGGTGGGAGAGCAGGGGTCAGGCAGGGAGGAGCAGGGGGGAGGCAGGGGCAGGTGGGGAGGCAGGGGTGCTGGCAGGGGAGGCAGGGGGAGGCAAGGTGCTGGCAGGGGAGAGGCAGGGGGAGACAAGGTGCTGGCAGGCAGGCAGGGGAGCAAGTTAGCAGCAGGGGAGGGGCAGGGGGAGAGCAAGGTGCTGGCAGGAGGGCAGGGGGGGGGCAAGGTGCTGGCCAGGGAGGCAAGGTGCTGTGGGGAGGCAAGGGTGCGGCAGGGGAGGCAAGGTGCTGGCAGGAGAGGCAGGGGGGGAGGCAAGGTGCTGGCAGGGAGGAGCAGGGGGGGAGGAGCAAGGTGCTGGCAGGGAAGGCAGAGAGAGGGGAGGAGCAAAGGTGTGGCAGGGGAGGCAGAGATAGAGCAAAGGTGCTGGCAGGGAGGCAGGGGGGAGGCAAGGTGCTGGCAGGAGGGCAGGGGGGAGAGCAAGGTGCTGTGGCAGGGAGGGCAGGGGGAGCAAGGTGCTGGCAGGGAGGCAGGGGGGAGGCAAGGTGCTGTGGCAGGGGAGGGAGGGGCAGGGGGGGGAGGCAAAGGTGCTGAGCCAGGGGAGGCCAGGGGGAGGTGCTGGCAGGGGGAGGCAGGGGGGGGAAACCAAAGGGGGTGCTGGCAGGGGAGGCAGGGGGAGGGCAAGGTGCTGGCAGGGAGGCAGGGGGGAGCAAAGGTGCTGGCAGGGGAGGCAGGGGGGAAGCAAGGTGCTAGCAGGGAGAGCAGGGGGGAGGAGCAAAGGTGCTGGCAGGGAGGGCAGAGAGGGAGCAAGGGTGCTTGCGAGGAGGAGCAGGGGGGAGGCAAGGTGCTGGCAGGGAGGCAGGGGGAGGCAAGGTGCTGGCAGGGGAGCAGGGGGGGGAGGTGGGGTGCTGGCAGGGGAGGCAGGGGAGGCAAAGGTGTAGCAGGGGAGGCAGGGGGAGGTGCTGGCAGGGAGGCAGAGGGGGGAGGCAAGGTGCTGGCAGGAGGAGCAGGGGGAGACCAAGGTGGCAGGAGGCAGGGGGAGGAGAACAGGTGCTGGCAGGAGAGCAGGGGGGAGGCAAGGGTGCTGGCAGGGGAGGCAGGGGGAGCAAGGTGCTGGCAGGGAGAGCAGGGGGAGGAGCAAAGGTGCTGGCAGGGAGGCAGGGGGGAGCAAGGTGCTGGCAGGGAGGGCAGGGGGGGGAGGGCAAAGGTGCTGGCAGGGGAGAGCAGGGGGAGGAGCAAGGTGCTGGCAGGGAGGCAGGGGGGGGGAGGCAAGGTGCTGGCAGGGAGGGCAGGGGGGGAGACAAGGTGCTGGCAGGGAGGCAGGGGGGGGAGGCAAGGTGCTGTGGGGAGGGCAGGGGGGAGCAAGGTGCTGGCAGGGAGGGCAGGGGGAGAGCAAGGTGCTGGCAGGGGAGGAGGGCACAGGGGAGGCAAGGGTGCTGGCAGGGGAGGCAGGGGGGAGAGCAAAGGTGCTGGCAGGGGAGGCAGGGGGGAGGCAAAGAGGTGCTGCAGGGAGGCAGAGGGGGAGAACAGGGTGCTGGCAGGGAGGAGGGCAGGGGGGAGGCAAAGGTGCTGGCAGGGAGGCAGGGGGGAGGGCAAGGTGCTGGCAGCAGGGAGGCAGGGGGGGAGGCAAGGTGCTGGCAGGGGAGGCAGGGGGGGAGACAAGGTGCTGGCAGGGGCAGGGGAGGCAGGTGCTGGCAGGGGAGGCAGGGGGGGGAACAGGTCTGTGGGGAGGGCAGGGGGGAGGCAAGGTGCTGGCAGGGGAGGCAGGGAGGTGCTGGCAGGGGAGGGCAGGGGGAGGAGCAAAGGTGCTGGCAGGGAGGCAGGGGGAGCAAGGTGCTGGCAGGGAGGCAGGGGGGGAGACCAAGGTGCTGGGGGAGGCAGGGGGGAGCAGGTGCTGGCAGGGAGGAGGGCAGGGGGGGAGGCAAGGTGCTGGCAGGGGAGGAGGCAGAGGTGGGGGGAGGAGCAAAGGTGCTGGCAGGGGAGGAGGGCAGGGGGGAGGGCAAGGTGCTGGCAGGGAGGCAGAGGGGGGAGGCAAGGTCTGGCCAGGGGAGGCAGGGGGGGGAGCAAGGGGCCAAGCAGGGGAGCAGGGGGGAGGAAGGTGCTGGCAGGGGAGCAGAGGAAGGCAAGGTGCTAGCAGGGGAGGAGGAGAGCAGGGGGAGAGCAAGGTGCTGGCAGGGAGGCAAGGGCTGGCAGGGAGGAGCAAGGTGCTGGCAGGGAGGCAGGGGTGCTGGCAGGGAGGCAGAGGAGCAAGGTGTGCTAGCAGGGAGCAAGGTGTGCGAGGGGAGGCAAAAGGTGCTGGCAGGGAGAGCAAGGTGCTGCAGGGGAGGCAGGGGCTGGCAGGGAGGAGGCAGGGGGAGGCAAGGTGCTGGCAGGGAGCAAAGGTGCTGGCAGGGGAGGAGGCAGAGGCAGGTGCTGTGGGGGGGGAGCAAGGTGCTGGCAGGGAGGCAGATGCTGGCAGGGAGGCAAGGTGCTGTGGGGGAGGCAGGGGGAGACTGCAGGTGCTGGCAGGGAGGCAAAGGTGCTGGCAGGGAGAGCAGGGAGGCAAGGTGTGCAGAGCAGGGGAGGCAAGGTGCTGGCAGGGAGCAGAGGTGCTGGCAGGGGAGGCAGGGGGGCAAGGTGCTGGCAGGGGAGGCAAAGGTGCTGGCAGGGGGCAGGGGAGGGCAAGGTGTGCTGGCAGGGGAGGGCAGGGGGGGGCAAGGTGCTGGCCAGAGGGAGGGCAGGGGGGGGAGAACCTGGAAGGTGCTGGCAGGGGAGGGCAGGGAGGCAAAGGTGCTGGCAGGGGGAGGCAGGGGGGAGGCAAAGGGTGCTGGCAGGGAGGCAGGGGGAGGCAAGGTGCTGGCAGAGATGCAGGGGGGGAGAACAAGGTGCTGGCAGGGGCCAGGTGGGGAGGCAAGGGAGGAGCAGGGAGGCAAGGTGCTGGCAGGGAGGAGGCAGGGGGAGCAAAGGTGCTGGCAGGGGAGCAGGGGGGGAGGCAAGGTGCTGGTAGGGAGGGCAGGGGGGGCAAGGTGCTGGCAGGGAGGCAGGGGGGGAGGCAAGGTGCTGGTAGGAGGGCAGGAGCAAGGTGCTGGCAGGGAGGCAGGGGGGAGGCAAGGTGCTGTGGCAGGGGAGGCAAGGTGCTGGCAGGGGAGGCAAAGGTGCTGGCAGGAGGGCAAGGTGCTGGCAGGGAGGCAGGTGATGGCAGGGAGGCAGGGGGGGAGGTGATACACACTCAACATTTAGCCAATGCCATTCTCGGATTCAGGAGTGTGCAACCATAAATGTATCAGGTAAATTGGGATGTTAAATAGCAATTTTGGGTCAAATCTTAGTGTGTGTGTGTGTGTGTGTTCATGAACGGGGACTATGGGCTCGACCTTGCGTTTTTGAGTGGGAGCAGTGGAGCATAGCACCTCAGAGAACAATAAAGTGCAAATTGGTCTGGGATCTGGGATTTGTGATATAT
The DNA here is from genome assembly GCF_018991925.1 of Homarus americanus. NCBI lineage: Eukaryota > Metazoa > Arthropoda > Malacostraca > Decapoda > Nephropidae > Homarus > Homarus americanus. The sequence goes on from NW_024736678.1 coordinate 64,399, forward strand.
GACAACATA
>NW_024736679.1:0-6630 GCF_018991925.1 Homarus americanus
CACCACGTCACCAAGACCTACACCACGTCACCAAGCCCTACACCACGTCACCAAGCCCTACACCACGTCATTAAGTCGTCCACCACGTCATTAAGTCGTCCACCACGTCATCAAGTCGTCCACCACGTCATCAAGTCGTCCACCACGTCATCAAGTCGTCCACCACGTCATCAAGTCGTCCACCACGTCATCAAGTCGTCCACCACGTCATCAAGTCGTCCACCACGTCACCAAGTCGTCCACCACGTCATCAAGTCGTCCTACGTCATCAAGTCGTCCACGTCATCAGTCGTCTACATCATCAAGTCGTCCACCACGTCATCAAGTCGTCCACCACGTCACCAAGTCGTCCACCACGTCATCAAGTCGTCCACCACGTCATCAAGTCGTCCACCACGTCATCAAGTCGTCCACCACGTCATCAAGTCGTCCATCACGTCATCAAGTCGTCCATCACGTCATTAAATATGTTTATATAATAATAAAGTGCCTAAGAATCATTATTAATGTTGATGATAATCAGTTATGTTATTATTGGTGCCATAAGGATATGAATGCCATAAGGATGCTGTACCTACAACTGTACTAGTTACCCCTAACAATACATTTTCTCTCACTGTCACCACCAAACAATATGGCTCACATGTATTTATAAATGAGTTTGTTCATAATGACCGTTTTAATATTAAAGATGTTTAGCTAAATTATATAAAGATACATACATTAATTATTTCAAACATGAACACGTAGGAAGTTTATCAGAAATATTATACACGAATTAACTGATAAACTCTGGTATCAAATAGACGCTTTCGGAAGACGCATTTGATATTTATTTGATACTTATTTTTACCCACAATAAGAAATACTAATTACGCTCCAGTAGTATTTCAATGTGATTCTGATCTTTTAAAATTAAGGTTTTTGCATAATGTAATATTACTGATAAGTAATTAGTCTTAGTATGCCTTATTATGATAACAGTAGGTATATATTAAATGCGTCCTCCGAAAGCGTCAATTTGCTACCAGAGTTTATCAGTTAATTCTTGTATAATATTTCTGATAAACTTCCTACGTGTTCATCTTTGAAATAATTAATGTATGTATCTTTATATAATTTAACTAAACATCTTTATTATTAAAACGGCCATTATGAATAAACTCATTTATAAATACATTGTAGGGGTATCGAGATATTAATGTTGTCTAGCACTCAGGATGGAAGGAAACTCTAATGTGGTTTTCTTATATAATATATATAAGTTATATGATAGACAGTCTGGTGCTGGAGATGCTGTGTGGTGAGGGGCTGCTTGGTAGAGACGTGCTGTGAGTAGCTTGTTGAAGGAGGTAGATGTGCAGGAGCTTCGTTAGAGAAGATGTTGCCTGTTGCTGGCCTCCTGGTTGAATGAAATGTTAACAGCGTGGAGCTTGCTGGAGGAGATGTTGCTTGTTCAGGAAAATGGGCAGAATGAGAGTTGGTTGGTGAGGAAGCTCAGAGAAGGACATGCTCGCTGGCGGAGCGAGGACCGCCAGGCAGGCGGAGGAGAGGCGAGGGTCGCCAGGCAGCGGCAGAGGAGGAGGTGTTGCTTGTTCAAGAAGATTGGTCAGACTGAATCTCAATGGAGAGACAGAGCTTATATACCCCGCAGCAGCCGCCATGAGTCATGGTGGGAAAACCCGAGAAGTAGCCGGTGAATAGTTTCGTTGCTAAGATACGGCAACATCTGGTTGGTTGCTAGGGAAGGCGGCACATTGGAATGTGATAGCAGGTGGTGGGCTGCTACGCAGTTAGTTTGTAGGGGAGACGTCCACTACAATACTCCCCCTCCCCTCCAGGCGGTGTAGGAGACTTGTTGATTGTAGAGTTGCTTAGCACATGTGAGGAAGACCGGGCGGTGCATGCCTCATGTGAGACAACGGCGATGGCGTGATGAGCCGATCGCTGAAATACAACTGTCTAGATACACACGATCTGTGGGAGAAGGGAGAAAAAGGGTGTGTGGAGGCGATGAATGTTGTGCTTCCCTCACGACAGGTACAGGGTCGTCAGATGCGCCTGCTGGGGTGTGTGTGGGCCTGGATCAGGAGCAGGGGCTGGGTCAGCAGAAGCGGGTTAGGGCTCGTGACAGCAGCTGGGTCCACGACAGCAGCAGGGTGCAGGACATTAGCAGGGAGTACCTGAGGGAGAAAAGAGGGGGTGTGGAGGCGATGGATGTTGTGTGCTTCCCTCACGGCAGGTACTGCTGGGCCGGGGTCGGCGTCTGAGGCAGGACGGGTGTGCTGGGGTCGTCAGAATGTGGTGCGTGAGGCAGGAAGAGGAGCCGGTGTCTGCTTGAAGACTGGGAGCGTGATCAGTGTCTCCTCCATCCTGTGTGAGTGCTAATCTCCGGGAGTCACCATTGTAGGAGTATCGAGATATTAATGTTGTCTAGCACTCAGGATGGAAGGAAACTCTAATGTGGTTTTCTTATATAATATATATAAGTTATATGATAGACAGTCTGGTGCTGGAGATGCTGTGTGGTGAGGGGCTGCTTGGTAGAGACGTGCGGTGAGTAGCTTGTTGAAGGAGGTAGATGTGCAGGAGCTTCGTTAGAGAAGATGTTGCCTGTTGCTGGCCTCCTGGTTGAATGAAATGTTAACAGCGTGGAGCTTGCTGGAGGAGATGTTGCTTGTTCAGGAAAATGGGCAGAATGAGAGTTGGTTGGTGAGGAAGCTCAGAGAAGTACATGCTCGCTGGCGGAGCGAGGACCGCCAGGCAGGCGGAGGAGAGGCGAGGGTCGCCAGGTAGCGGCAGAGGAGGAGGTGTTGCTTGTTCAAGAAGATTGGTCAGACTGAATCTCAATGGAGAGACAGAGCTTATATACCCCGCAGCAGCCGCCATGAGTCATGGTGGGAAAACCCGAGAAGTAGCCGGTGAATAGTTTCGTTGCTAAGATACGGTAACATCTGGTTGGTTGCTAGGGAAGGCGGCACATTGGAATGTGATAGCAGGTGGTGTGCAGCTACGCAGTTAGTTTGTAGAGGAGACGTCCACTGGCCTGCCTCCCTCCAGGCGGTGTAGGAGACTGGCTGTTTGGCAAATTGCTTAGCACATGTAGAGGCCGGGCAGTGCATGCTCATGTGAGACAACGGCGTGGCGTGAATGAGCCGGTCAGCTGAAAGCCACAACTGTCTAGATACACACGATCTGTGGGAGAAGGGAGAAAAAAGGGGTGTGTGGAGGCGATGAATGTTGTTCTTCCTCACGACAGGTACAGGGGTCGTCAGATCTGCCTGCTGGGGTGTGAAATGTGGGCTGGATGGTGAGGGCAGGGGCTGGGTCAGCAAGAAGCGGATTAGGAGCTCGTGACAGCAGCTGGGTCCACGACAGCAGCAGGGTGCAGGACATTAGCAGGGAGTACCTGAGGGAGAAAAGAGGGGGTGTGGAGGCGATGGATGTTGTGTGCTTCCCTCACGGCAGGTACTGCTGGGCCGGGGTCGGCGTCTGAGGCAGGACGGGTGTGCTGGGGTCGTAGGATGTGGTGCGTGGGGCAGGAAGAGGAGCCGGTGTCTGCTTGAAGACTGGGAGCGTGATCAGTGTCTCCTCCATCCTGTGTGAGTGCTAATCTCCGGGAGTCACCATTGTAGGAGTATCGAGATATTAATGTTGTCTAGCACTCAGGATGGAAGGAAACTCTAATGTGGTTTTCTTATATAATATATATAAGTTATATGATAGACAGTCTGGTGCTGGAGATGCTGTGTGGTGAGGGGCTGCTTGGTAGAGACGTGCGGTGAGTAGCTTGTTGAAGGAGGTAGATGTGCAGGAGCTTCGTTAGAGAAGATGTTGCCTGTTGCTGGCCTCCTGGTTGAATGAAATGTTAACAGCGTGGAGCTTGCTGGAGGAGATGTTGCTTGTTCAGGAAAATGGGCAGAATGAGAGTTGGTTGGTGAGGAAGCTCAGAGAAGGACATGCTCGCTGGCGGAGCGAGGACCGCCAGGCAGGCGGAGGAGAGGCGAGGGTCGCCAGGCAGCGGCAGAGGAGGAGGTGTTGCTTGTTCAAGAAGATTGGTCAGACTGAATCTCAATGGAGAGACAGAGCTTATATACCCCGCAGCAGCCGCCATGAGTCATGGTGGGAAAACCCGAGAAGTAGCCGGTGAATAGTTTCGTTGCTAAGATACGGTAACATCTGGTTGGTTGCTAGGGAAGGCGGCACATTGGAATGTGATAGCAGGTGGTGGGCTGCTACGCAGTTAGTTTGTAGGGGAGTCGTCCATTACAATACTCCCCCTCCCCTCCAGGCGGTGTAGGAGACTTGTTGATTGTAGAGTTGCTTAGCACATGTGAGGCAGACCGGGCGGTGCATGCCTCATGTGAGACAACGGCGATGGCGTGATGAGCCGATCGCTGAAATACAACTGTCTAGATACACACGATCTGTGGGAGAAGGGAGAAAAAGGGTGTGTGGAGGCGATGAATGTTGTTCTTCCCTCACGACAGGTACAGGGTCGTCAGATGCGCCTGCTGGGGTGTGTGTGGGCCTGGATCAGGAGCAGGGGCTGGGTCAGCAGAAGCGGATTAGGGCTCGTGACAGCAGCTGGGTCCACGACAGCAGCAGGGTGCAGGACATTAGCAGGGAGTACCTGAGGGAGAAAAGAGGGGGTGTGGAGGCGATGGATGTTGTGTGCTTCCCTCACGGCAGGTACTGCTGGGCCGGGGTCGGCGTCTGAGGCAGGACGGGTGTGCTGGGGTCGTCAGAATGTGGTGCGTGAGGCAGGAAGAGGAGCCGGTGTCTGCTTGAAGACTGGGAGCGTGATCAGTGTCTCCTCCATCCTGTGTGAGTGCTAATCTCCGGGAGTCACCATTGTAGGGGTATCGAGATATTAATGTTGTCTAGCACTCAGGATGGAAGGAAACTCTAATGTGGTTTTCTTATATAATATATATAAGTTATATGATAGACAGTCTGGTGCTGGAGGTGCTGTGTGGTGAGGGGCTGCTTGGTAGAGACGTGCGGTGAGTAGCTTGTTGAAGGAGGTAGATGTGCAGGAGCTTCGTTAGAGAAGGTGTTGCCTGTTGCTGGCCTCCTGGTTGAATGAAATGTTAACAGCATGGAGCTTGCTGGAGGAGATGTTGCTTGTTCAGGAAAATGGGCAGAATGAGAGTTGGTTGGTGAGGAAGCTCAGAGAAGGACATGCTCACTGGCGGGAGCGAGGACCGCCAGGCAGGCGAGGAGATGCGAGGGGCAGCCAGGCAGCGGCGGAGGAGGAGGTGTTGCTAGTTCAAGAAGAATGGTCTGACTGAATCTCAAGGGAGAGACAGAGCTTATATACACCCAGCAGCGGCTATGAGTCATGGTGGGAAAACCCGAGAAGTAGCCGGTGAATAGTTTCGTTGCTAAGATACGGTAACATCTGGTTGGTTGCTAGGGAAGGCGGCACATTGGAATGTGATAGCAGGTGGTGGGCTGCTGCGCAGTTAGTTTGTAGGGGAGACATCCACTACAATACTCCCCCTCCCCTCCAGGCGGTGTAGGAGACTTGTTGTTTGTAGAGTTGCTTAGCACATGTGAGGAAGACCGGGCGGTGCATGCCTCATGTGAGACAACGGCGATGGCGTGATGAGCCGATCGCTGAAATACAACTGTCTAGATACACACGATCTGTGGGAGAAGGGAGAAAAAGGGTGTGTGGAGGCGATTAACGTTCTTCCCTCACGACAGGTACAGGGTCGTCAGATGCGCCTGCTGGGGTGTGTGTGGGCCTGGATCAGGAGCAAGGGCTGGGTCAGCAGAAGCGGGTTAGGGCTCGTGACAGCAGCTGGGTCCACGACAGCAGCAGGGTGCAGGACATTAGCAGGGAGTACCTGAGGGAGAAAAGAGGGGGTGTGGAGGCGATGGATGTTGTGTGCTTCCCTCACAGCAGGTACTGCTGGGCCAGGGTCGGCGTCTGAGGCAGGACGGGTGTGCTGGGGTCGTCAGAATGTGGTGCGTGAGGCAGGAAGAGGAGCCGGTGTCTGCTTGAAGAGTGGGAGCGTGATCAGTGTCTCCTCCATCCTGTGTGAGTGCTAAACTCCGGGAGTCACCATTGTAGGGGTATCGAGATATTAATGTTGTCTAGCACTCAGGATGGAAGGAAACTCTAATGTGGTTTTCTTATATAATATATATAAGTTATATGATAGACAGTCTGGTGCTGGAGGTGCTGTGTGGTGAGGGGCTGCTTGGTAGAGACGTGCGGTGAGTAGCTTGTTGAAGGAGGTAGATGTGCAGGAGCTTCGTTAGAGAAGGTGTTGCCTGTTGCTGGCCTCCTGGTTGAATGAAATGTTAACAGCGTGGAGCTTGCTGGAGGAGATGTTGCTTGTTCAGGAAAATGGGCAGAATGAGAGTTGGTTGGTGAGGAAGCTCAGAGAAGGACATGCTCGCTGGCGGGAGCGAGGACCGCCAGGCAGGCGGAGGAGAGGCGAGGGTCGCCAGGCAGCGGCAAAGGAGGAGGTGTTGCTTGTTCAAGAAGATTGGTCAGACTGAATCTCAAGGGAGAGACAGAGCTTATATACACCCAGCAGCGGCTATGAGTCATGGTTGGAAAACCCGAGAAGTAGCCGGTGACTAGTTCCGTTGCTAAGATACGGTAACATCTGG
>NW_024736680.1:0-16409 GCF_018991925.1 Homarus americanus
TAGGATGCCACTGATAATGTGATGCCTATAATGTTGCTTCCTGCTGTGTACCCCAGCTGTGAATTTAGTACAGTACTGTAACTTGAACAAAAACAATCTTTAAAGAAAGCTCAAGACCTCCATCATATGAACAATAATTCAGACTCAGGGTTTTGATGAAGCCTAAGAAATAAGACAAGTATACTAGAACAGAACAAAGTTGAGAGAGACACATCCTTGTCAAACACAAAGCACCAAGCAGCTGAAACACAATCCTACTTTAATAACATAATGCTGAATAAAGCTTGGAAATATTCCAAGAAAACTTACACTATCTACTATGGGACCCCCATTTGGAAATCACTAAAAGCTTGTCAAGGAAACCTATAATGTACCTGGTGGAGAAAGAAAAACTTAGAATATGCAAACACAAAGCAATGAAAGGGAAGAACAGGACAAGAGACTGGCTTTGAACTGAACCAAAGCCGGAGATGGAATCCTCATATTGTAAAAATCATCTCGTCTCATTTGTTAGGAAAGGCGGTACCGTATATACTCGTGTGTAGTTCGAGTTTTTAAGACCAAATTTTTAGGCAAAAAATTGGGGGTCGACCTCTACATGGGTAATAGTTTTGTTCGGTTGAACCCGTGCATGATGGGACGGGCGAGGAGCAACTTTTAGCTTCAGACATGAAAAATATTTACCATTTACTGCCAATAAACAATGGAAACGTAAAATATGTACCAATTAGTAATGAAAAGTTGTGCAGTGCCTGTCAGCAGATGAAGCTCACCAACTTACAATAGGCTAAATTACCTTACAACGTGCTTTCAGTAGTCTATGTTGAAGTTCTTAGCACAGGCTAACTTATCATATCATATACGGTATCACAGTTCTCATTGATCTACAAAAAATACCGGTAATAAAAACCGTTTCGATATTTCACACTTAATATAATACCCGGTAATCTACTTCAACCTCCTATTGTTTACAACGATGCATGACGCACCACCAGCTGTATCAGCTAGACGGTACACGTGTTTTTCGAATCGTTTTCAGTTAAAAAACTGTTACATCACACGTATATTTTATCTTAACTGTGCCTGAATGAATATATTCTCGGAAATAAATAGTAGTTTTGCTGAAACGTGATGTATTTCAATGTAAAATAGGATAAAATACATGACGAAAACAAAAGACTTTACCTAACCTTCGAATGTTCAAGAGATGTTACTCGTTTTTTTAATAGTTTTCGGTTAAAATACTGTTATATTACAATGATATTCTATTCATACTGTGCTTGATATACTACATTCACGGAAATATAATATTTTTGCTGAAATGACGTACGTATTACAGTGGAAAGTGGGATAAAATCGTGACGAAAACAATGACTTTCGCTTTCTTTCGTTCAAAAGATGTTACCGTAATCGCTTTTCGAATGGTTTTCAGTTAAAAACTGTTGTATTACAATAATATTCCCTCCTAATTGACTTGAATAAATACTTGAATGGAAATATACAATATTTTTGTTGAAACTACCCGCATTTCAGTGTAAAGTGTCGTAATAATAAATGGTAAACAATTTGCCTTCGGCACTCGGTGTTTCAGGCACGGCGAGCCTCAGTTTATAGAACGTAGAGTGTTTTTACTGAAGGTTTTGTTGTTCCATTACCCTCAAAAACTTGGGTCGACCTATAAACAAGGAATATCATAAATTAACGATTTCTTGGTCAAAAAATCAGGGTCAACCTATAAACGAGGGAGGGTTATAGACGAGTGTATATATATATATATATATATATATATATATATATATATATATATATATATATATATATATATATATATATATATATATATATATATATATATATATATATATATATATACATACAGCTAGACCCCGACTTACGACTGCTTGGACTTATGACCGCCGCAGTTGTGACCATTTTTTTTTCTTCAAATGACACGCATTTTCTATACCGAAACGTTTCCAGTTAATGTAGTCTCCATGTATAATTAGAAAATTATGGGGGCCCCATGTGCATTCAGCTGACTACATTAAAGGTAAGTGCTCAGTCACACTGTATCCATTCCTCATTATTTATTACTTTTACTGTACTGAATTTCATTGTAGATTTTTTGTTAATTTTTTTTATTAATTTTTTTTTTTTATCTATGTCGGACTTACGACCATTTGGACTTACGACCTGGATTTGGGTCCCTAACCCCGTCGTAAGTCGGGGTCTAGCTGTATATATATATATATATATATACAGTGTGTATATATATATATATATATATATATATATATATATATATATATATATATATATATATATATATATATATATATATATATATATATATATATATATATAAGTGAGGTTTCTTCGCAATAAATACACATAATTTCCTTTCAGCAACTATATATGATTACGTACTGTAATTATACAGTATATGGGAATTAAACAATAAATTACAATGGACAAATAAGCTAAAAAATATGAATGTGATATTAACCGTAGACATACCAATGAAATAGCTGCCTAAATATCTTTTATTCAAACCAATGTTGATATGGAAAAAAAAAAAAAAAAACTTTTTTTATCTTCTCATTTGTTTCCTTCTTGGGATTGGGCCTGTCACATTGTTCTCTGCCCACTCAATAACCTTGCTCTATCTGCTCTGGTTCTTTACCACTGTCATCCATCCTCACCTCTTGTTTCCACCATGTTCTTGGCTCACGTCTCCCCCACCTCGGATCAGGGCTTCCTTTCTTTCTACATCACATTACAAATCCACCTTGCCACTCTCGTTTCAGTTTGCTTAGGCCCACATGACAGTACTGTATGTCACCTTCTTTAACTGTCATGCAGCATCACACTTCTCACACCACTGAATACATCTTTCCTTTTGCATGAAGAGAAGGTTCTCTTGCCACCAATAAAGCTAACAGCTCCCTAAACTTCCTCCAGGCACTTCTGATTCTTGCAACTGAGATAGCTTGTGTGTGTTGATCATGTCAGCCAAGTAGCTGAACTCAACAGTCCAGGGAAATAAACCCAATGTAGAGTTTTTCCAGCCTTGTTTAAGGCCACATGATTACCTTCATATAAAGTCTGCCATTTACACCCCTTGTGTACCACCTTCGACACTCACTGCACATTGCTTCCAACAACTTTCTTACAGACAGCACAAAGTGATTTACCATTTTTCTCCAAATGGTCCTATACTCCCACCACTAACCATTACTTTTATTTTGTCATATTCACTGTCAGGCCCTTTTTTTTACTCCATTTCACCTTTCCATTTTTCAAATTTCTCAACTATCTCTTCAATACTATCTGCCATCAACACTTAAGGTATTAGCATACAACTACAGCACTCCCAAGGCAGACCAGTCCTAATTAGTAACCAATACAAGGCACTATTTTGTTTAGCAAAATTCTGCTTCAAGGCAGTGACCATATTCAGAAAACAACAAAACCTATAAATACATAGGCACTCTGCCCCAACATCACTGGACTTCTGTGGTCATAGTGTATATCTGGATCTAGAACAATATCTCAGCAAGCAGAATGAACTTATCCACCTCATGAAGGGCAACTGCCCATAAAACTGCCAGACTAAATTACTTACTGAGGAACAGTGTACTGTAGTATGGGTTTGAGAACACACCAGAGGGCCTTGAAAATTAAGGCGCTACACTCTACTGGCCAGAAGTATCACTTATCAAAAGACAGACTGGGTTACTCAAAGTGAGATCAATTGGTACCTTGATACAATACAAAGTGAGTCATGTTGGTGCCCAACTGACATGTTGAAACCAAACTGGGTCATTTGCAAATACAAACTTAATCGTTTAGACACACCGTTCGACTATCACTTTGCTGGAGCGCTTCTCAACACTCCCTCTTCCACCTGGTAGACGACACTCCATAGCTGTTGTCATACAGTGACGATGTCAGCTGACAGCCGCCACCCTCATTGTTGTTTATATGCATTACATGGCTGTTACAATGTCAAGATATGTTGTGTAAGTGTGAGGTATTTACCATGTTTCTGATGCTTGTTAAAAAACTGGACAGTACGTGACTGCATAGTGTACAGTACAATACGTACATTGAAATCTAAAAAAATAATTTGTTCTCCCAACATCACTTCCTAATATTTTTCATATATCATAGTTCTATATAAATGTTGTATAATTGTATGGTTTTGTTTGCTTTATCTGAAATTAATGGGCATGACAAAATAATTTTTTTAAGAAATTTTAGCAAAGTCAAAGGGCGTAAAAAAAAATCAAAAGGTTTTGGAATTACTGTATACAGTATACCAAATTATTTGGCTCCATAATGCCAGAGTAACGTTTTTTAAGGTTTTCTGACAACATTTGATACACCAGTGGCAAATTTTTATAGCATTAAATGAGGAATCTATAAATAGTTAATTTTAATTTTTTGTTCATATTATTTTTTTCCCCTGCTGTCAGGTGTTGTTTTAAGAAATATTGAATTTAATGTCACACATGGTAACTTTATGCTTTGGTCTTGCTAATACCAATTACCAGCTTGGAAAAGAAATATGCATCCAAAGGGTTGAAGCAACTAATGAGAAAGCACTTATCTTTGGTGTCAGCAGCTGGGGTGAACACAACAACTATTCAATTTGAATGTGCGGCTAGGAATTGAATGGGGACTGTGGCTTGGGTGAACTGAACCCAGGGGTGAAGTGTATACTAGCTACTGTGACACCACATGCTTTAAGACCTCCAGCTCTCTACTGTCAACAGGGGAAATGTTGGGTTGTTTTCTCCCCTTTCAAGGTAACAATTGTAATGAGGAGGGTTACCTACCATTTAGATTAGTCACCAACATGAATGCCGGGTCTTCTGAAGCTAGACCAATGGCTCAATGTGTGCATTATATTTGAACTGTCGAGTGAAAGGTAAAAAGCCATAAAATGATAAGCTTTTGGCCTATGGTCTACTGGTTAGTTTGGTTAAGCCTGTCTTTAAAAACAACCCCCCCCCCAAAAATAGGAAAAGGTCTTGTCCTGACCATTTTCCCCCACACTTTATTGAAGTTAGAGATATGAATCAACATGATATTAGTGAACATAATTCTGTAGTACTGTGCCCATACCTAATAGATGAGGTCAGATATCAAATAATTTCAACTTCAGTTCTAAAAGTTTGCAATAAATTATCATATCATATGAAAGATAGCAACAGAATTTAGCAATTCAACAATAAAAATAAAGAATTAATAGCCAATTATTGTTTTATGGCCATTTTCCACACTTGTGTGGGTTTAGCTGTGATTACCTGATGGCAGCTCTCCATGCTGTGAGAATTCTTGCAAATTCTCTCATCAGGATCCCAACTCTTGGGTGATTTATTACATTCCATCCTCGTGTCAGTCATGGACTACCCCTCGTTCTCCTTCCCCTACATTCAGACTCATGCACCTCTTGACCCTATTGGGTTCCTCCAATCTCTCCACATGCCCAAACTGTCTCAGCCTACCTCTACACACAACTTCACCAATACTCTTTCAGTCACATTACACATCCACCACAGCATTATCATTTCACCTCGCTCAAGCCTGCAGATGTCATCCACTGTAACTGCCCATGTTTCACTGCCATACATCACACAACAGTAGTTACACATACAATATCTTTCTTTTCAAAGAGAAGGTCCGCTTGCCATCAATAAAAGCAGCAACTCCCTAAACTTTCTCTAACCATTTTTGATTCTTGTAACTGAACTCGCTTCAGGACCACCTCCAGAACGATCCTTGTCACTCAAGTATCAGACCTCATCGCCACAGTCCACGGATATATCGCCAATGTCGAGTTTTCCAGCCTTGCCCACATGATTACCAATGCACACAGCACAAAAACCTGCAACTTCCTATTAAAATAAAAAAAATTTTGTATTACCGTACTAAGATAATGTTGTGCATTGATAAAAACTTACAAGTCTCAATTACTCTAAGTGTTATGAAGTACAGTACTGTACCTGTCAAACTTACACTAAAAATTTTTAATAATGTATTTTGTAGGTTTACTTAATTAAAATGAACACCCACCTCTTCCCCATCCAGTCACCACATCCTCACATCAGTAGTTCAGCACCCCAATGGAAATTATACTCTAATGGTTTTCTCAGTTTATCCTTGCTTTGCACTGTCATGCAGTTTTATTACTGACTGTAGCTTTGTCTATACTGTTCACAAGCATGTTGCATAAATGTGATTTTGTGTAATGATTTTCAACTGCATAAACTTCATTTGAGCAGCACATGTTTAACATCTTCAAGCACAGACTGGATAAACTGTGGAATCCAGAAAGGTAATGCAATGATTTACAGTTACAGTATACAACTACATAAACCTTGTCAATAGACATCCCAAAACCATTTAACCAGACAGTGACTTTGAATACCCTAATGGTAAGGAAATATGACACCAGAGGGTTTCAAACATGTCACAACAATAAGCACAGAAAGGTAAAAAACACAAACACTATATGTATACAGTCAAGCCTCGCTTTATGCGGTCCCACTTTACGCGGTACCCTGCCGAAACCGGAATGCTCACTTTCCGCGGTGCGTGTACCCCTTTACGCGGAGAGCGGCTGGCGAGCCGCGCCATTTTTGGATCCAAACCTCCCAACCATCCGCCATGTTGTGTAAGCGGCGCGAGTAGGTTGAGCAGTGTGTGTCTTTGTTGCGTTATCAGTGACGTCATATGACGTATCGGACTGTAATTGGGCCATGCATCCTTACCTCCCTCCGCTGCTAGCTGTGATTGGTTTAAAGTAATAAGACGTGTCCACCCGCGGGAGGGAGGGAGGAAAGACAACGCTTGACCTAGCCGCGGCAGTTTCATCCCTCCAGGCCACACCGTGTATACGTGAATCCATTGTTCTGTAAAATGGCTTCCGTCGGACCACCGCCCCCAGAGAGAAACCTTTCCTTACCTGGACCCAGCCGCCCTAAGCCAAAGAAGACACGACGTTCCTTAAGCTATGAAATTAGGTATAAGATCATACAAGAGTTGGAGAAAGGAACAAGACAGGTTGATCTCGCGCGCCAGCATGGTGTTAACGAATCTACGATCAGGACAATTAAGAAGGATGCAGCCAAGATAAAGGAGCACATGAACATCACAAAGTCTACAGGTACTTCTATGATCAAGTATTGCCACAACCAGGTGCTTCTCAAGACAGAAAAATTACTTGTGAGCTACTTGGTGCATCAGGCGCGACGGAACATGGCGGTAGACACGAGCTCAGTTAAGGAGTACGCACGTGAACTGTATGCTGCAGTGTCACGAAAGACGGGAATTACAGAGCCCAAACCCTTTAATGCTTCCCCTGGGTGGTAACAGAGGTTTAAGAAGAGAAACAAGATCATCAATATCAACATTGGTGGTGAAGAAGCTAGTGCTGACCGTGTGGCGGCTCGGGAATTTCCTCCGTTTTTACGCGAGATTATGGAGGAAGGACAGTACACCGACGACCAGGTGTTTAACATGGACGAATCTGGTCTTTTTTGGAAAAAACTACCTTCCAAGACCTTCGTTGTGAAGAATGCCAGCAAGTGTCGGGGCCGGAAGTTGCAGAAGGAGCACATCACCGTCCTGTTTACCACCAATGCCTCCGGTACCTGTAAGCTTAAGTTATCGGTGATCCACACAGCACGCAAGCCGCACACCTACAAGAGCATGGACATGACCAAGCTAAATGTCCACTGGCTGACCGCACGTAAGGCGTGGATGTTCTCTACACTGTCCCTCTCCTGGTTTGATGACTGTTTCGTTCCCGATGTGAAGAAATTCTGTGAGCAACAGAATGTGCCATTCAAGATTTTGTTGCTGCTGGACAATGCACTAGGACACTCGCCCCTACTGTTAGATCGTCGCCCCAACGTAAAAGTGGTCTTCCTTCCTCCCAACACTACGTCTATATTACAGCCCATGGACCAAGAGTTAATCTGTAATGTAAAAGCTGCATTCTCTACTAAAAAATTCAAGCTCCTGAACGACTACACCAACACCAAGGAAGAGTTGCGTAACCTGAGTGACACCAACACCGATAGCAAGAGCGAAGACGACGAGGATCAACAGTTGGCAGAGCAAGAAGTACTTTTAAAACAATTCTGGAGAACATTCAACGTCAAGAAAGCTGTGGACTTCTTGGTGGAGGGATGGGATCAGCTGTCTGGAGCAACTGTTCGTCACGCATGGAGACATGTGTTGCAAGGCATTCCGGGTGTTAGGCAGAGTAAATCTGTGACTGGTGAGGTTCAGACTGTTGCAGTGGCAATGGACCTTGCCAGAGAAGCTGCGCAGAGTGTTACAGTTGCAGGCTTCTCTGAGACCACCAACGACGACATCCTGGAGGTGATAAGGGATCCTGATGTGACTACTGACGAGATGGTAGATGATGATGACGTCAGTGAAGAGGCAGGTGGTGCGTCATCCCAAGAAGAGCGCCGCTTATCCCATAGTAATGTTAGGGGTGCCATCGAGTGTATTGAGAAAGTCAAGCTCCTCCTTTCCGACGACCCTGACGCAAACAGGTATGAAATCTTCACTACCCAGCTGTTGCAGACTATGGAGCCCTACATCAAGGTTTATCACGACAACATAAACACCAGCTGTCAGCAAAGCATAACAGAGTTCTTCGCTCGCAACCCACCACAGCCGGCCCAAGCTAGTGATAGTGACAGAGGCAGAGACAGTGATGATGACTTTGAGGGATTTGTCAGGGAGGCACTAGTAAGTGTGGATGACACCGATGAAGACTCACCTGAGGGCCAGTAGCCTGCCCTCTGCCTCGGAACCAGCCTCCATTCCCCTACGCCAACCCATCTCTTCTACTAACGTAAGTGTTAACCCCAACCTTGTTTTTTCTAACCTAACCTTCAGTTTATTCTTCTCTTATTGACTGATCCCTTCTATATTATGTGTGGGTGAATACCATCATAAAGTTAAGATGTTATTTTTAGTAAAACGTACGTATTGTGTCGGGGAAAAGTGGAGTTTGGGGGTCGGCCCGGTCTCTATTTCAATTAATCCCTTATGTTATGTTGTTCACTTTACGCGTTTCTCACTTTACGCGGGCCGCCGTGGGTTGAATTAACCGCGTAAAGTGAGGGTTCACTGTATACCTAGCAAGGAACATTGAAATTTAGAAAATATAATATTATATATGAAAAGAAATGAAAGACTTGGAAACTATAAGCATAGAAATATCAGAATTACTTGTATAAGAATATGATCAAGAATAAGGTACTGTATATATCTAAATAAAGAATTGAAGAATAATAACAGAAAAGAATATCTGGATGGTAAATTATAAGCAAAGAAACTCCTCGCCCATCACAAATAGTGGAAGCTAAGGTGGAATATAAACGAAAGAACTTCATAGTACAACAACAGGCCTGACCAATGCAACGTTTAGGAAGATGCAGACTGCCGTAAAGCAGGAAGGCTGTTGCTGGTATTGCCCTGACTGCATACCACGGTAGTCAAGGTGAAAGAGGCGATTGCAAACCATAGGGGAACGAGTTCCCTAGGGACGAAAATAGATGAAGCTGGAGCCTTGCTGGTTGCCAAACTAGAACAAGTTGGGAAAGAGATCCTTGCTAAGACTGAGGAAGTAGCTGACAGAATGAAGGTGGTTGCTAAGAGGAGTTATGCTGAGGCATTAGCAGGGCCACGGGAATGTGGCGGAGAGTAATGCAGGATCAGAACAGTTTCTACAGCAGCTTGGGACTCTGAAGAAGTGTGTCGAAGAAATGATAATTAAAGGACCTATTGTTAGGGGAGAGGAGGAACAACGGGAACATTTCCAGCGCAGGAGCAATGTAATAGTTTTTGGAGTCCCTGAGAGCCAGGGAGAGGGAACTGAGAGTAAGATAACACAGGATAAGATGCAGTTTAAGAATATTTGTACAGAGGTTCTGAAGATGCCATCAACCCTTCAGGATGTGAGGAGGCTGGGACAAAAGCAAGGGGACAAGCCTCGCCCCCTCAGGATCACACTAGAGGAGGAGAAATGGGAGGTTATTCAGCAGGCAAAGAACTTAGCAAGGAGCGAGGCATTTTGGAGTGTATTCATTCACCCAGATCGCACGGTAATGCAGAGGGAACAGCACAAGAAGCTCTGGCAGGGCTTGGAGCAGAAGAGGGAGGAGTCGAGGAGGAGTGGGGACAGGTGTACATGGGTTGTATTCAGGGAGAGAGTGGTGGAAGCAAGTGTGCCGACACAGGGCCGGGGGACAGCACCCTCCACCCGCTCTATCCCCTGCCCGGGAGGTGGCGCCAGCTCCACCTATCAGCAGGGAGGAGGCGAGTGCCTTGTAACAATGACATTTCTAACCACACCCTGCAAAATACAGTGTACTTAGCAAATGCTGCAGCTTCTGAGAATGTGGGTGGAGCGGGTTTATTACTAAGAGCAGAGACGTTACCGAGAACAAATTCTGGCTTGAATGTCATGTACACTAATACTGACACGTTCCTTGATAAGAGAGAGGAGTTTGAAACACTACTAAGAGTACACCAACCAGATATTGTAGGAGTTGTAGAACTGTTGTACAAGAACAGGAGAATCGACCCAGAGGAATGTGAGTTCAGTATTGCTGGATATGACTCATTTACGAACCTTTCTCAAGAAACTTGCAAGAGGGGTGTGGTTATCTATGCTAGGCAAGACCTTGGAGCCAGCCAGGCGAGGGTACAGGGAGAGGATGTTTTTGAAGAGTCCAAGTGGTGTAAAATTAAACTAAAGGGAAGGGACTTACTTATTGTCGGGTGTATCTACAGATCCCCAAACTGTGGCCCACTAAATCAAAGGAACTTAAGAGCCTTAATAGACAATGCGGAGATGGTCAACCCTAGCCACCTCCTTATCATGGGGGACTTTAACTCTGGCAACATCGACTGGAGAAACGAGTTCACCCAAAATGACTTGAATAACCCTGCTACTCTTTTTGAAGAAACTCCGAGAGATAATTTTCTGTTCCAACATGTTAAAGACCCGATACATTACAGAGGGGAGCAAACACCCAAGCCACTTGACCTCATCATAACAAACGAGGAGGGTATGGTGGCCAAACTGGAACACCTTGACCCAGTTGGCACCAGTCACCATATAGTGTTGTCATTCAGATTTAACTGTTACCTAGTTCAAGATAAGGCCAGGCCAAGGTGCAAATATTACAAGGGAAATTACAACGGGATGAGGGAAGAGATGAGGGGTATCGACTGGCCTGACTCATTAAGGCACAAGAACGTAGACACTGCGCTGAATATCATAACTAGTAAAGTGATCCATTTGATTGATAAATATATACCCAAGACCAAACCCAGTGCCTCTAGGAATACGAGGGGATCCCTACACATGAACCATGAGGCGGTCGACAAAGTTAAGAAGAAAACCCAGAAATTCAAGACGTGGGTTGGGTCAAACGATGAGCAAGACAGGAGGGTGTATGCAAGAGCCAAAAACCAAGCAAAGATAGAATGTAGAAGGGCTGAAAAGGAGTTCCAGAGGCTGGTTGCAAGCGAGGTCAAGTCAAACCCAAAGGCGTTTTACTGCTATGCAGTCGAAATTAAAGACGCAAATAGGAGTATCAAACCTGAGGCTTGAAGATGGTAGTTACGCAGATTCTGACCAGGATAAAGCTGAGGCATTGAACAGCTTCTTTTCCTCGGTGTTCACAAGAGAGGATGCAACTAACCTTCCTGCGTTTGAGGACAGACGGTTCGACACAGCACTGACCTACATTGTGTTCACAGAAGAGGGTATTAAAAATAAACTGTCAAAGCTAAAGGTCCATAAGAGTCAAGGCCCTGACATAGTGCATCCTAGAGTGCTAAGAGAGTTGTGCAACGACCTTGCCGAGCCCCCTGAAGATCCTGTTTTGTAAATGCCTGGATGAACAAAAGGTCCCCAGTAAGTGGAAAGTGGCTTATGTGAGTCCTATCTTCAAGGGCGAACAACTATAGACCGGTGAACCTGACTAGCATAATATGTAAAGTACTTCAGAGTATTATCAGAGATGCCGCGATGGAACATCTACTACGAAACAACCTTGTAAAGGATTGCCAACACGGTTTTATGCCAGGGCGCTCCTGCTTAACACCAGTGCTCAAGGTATTGGATATTTGGACCCAGATTCTGGAACAGGGTGGTAATATCGACAATATTTACCTAGATTTTGCCAAGGCTTTTGAGAGTATACCCCCACGAAAGGCTGAAAATCAAACTGGAAGGGTACGGAATTCAGGGAAATGTTCCAGCGTGGATAGAAGGCTTTCTACATGACCACAAGCAGTGTGTGGTGATTAATGGCACGAAATCATCATCCGTACCTGTCACAAGCGGGGTACCACAGGGCAGTGTATTGGGCCCGCTGTTGTTTGTTTGTTTCATAAATGACATGCCTGACGTTGTACACTCCTCCATACAAATGTTTGCCGATGACGCCAAGTTATTTCAGGAAATCAAAAACCAAGCGGACTGTGAAGAGCTGCAGAAGGACCTCTGTGGGCTCCAAGAATGGTTGAAGAAATGGCTGTTGTGATTCAATGTCATGAAGTGTAAGAGGATGCACCTGGGGCGTACTAACGGTAAGGAGGCGTATCATATGTCCCAACGGGATGAAGAAACTGCACTATTTGAGACTGAATGTGAGAAGGACCTAGGTGTGTATGTTGATAATGAGCTAAAATTCTCGGGCCATTGTGAGAAGAAGGTAAATTAGGCAAATAAATTATTGGGTCTTATAAGAAGGCCGTTCAGATATCTAGACGGTCCGACCCTCGTAACGATCTTCAAGAGTGAAGTGCTTCCCCATCTGGAGTAGTCACCCCGTCTGGTCCCCGAGGTATGCTAGGGACTGTCAGTTGGTTGAAAATGTCCAAAGGAGGACCACCAGACTGGTGCCTGCACTTTGGCACCTCAGCTACCCTGAGAGATTGGAGTGCCTGAACTTGCCTTGCTTATACTACAGACAGGCAAGGGGTGACCTAATTGAGTTGTATAAGCATCTCAAGGGGCACTACTCAGTCGAATGTCCTTATTTGGAGCTGGCAGATGCTCGCCCCACAAGGGGTCACTGCTCAAGATTTATTTATTTTTTTTATTGGGCACCCCCCTACATCCTGTGTAAGGTGAAGCGCAGAAGCGTTTACAGCGCCCAACAGGGAAGCATGCTAAGTTCATGCTTGCCTTTATGTCTCATGAGTTGAGGGCATAGAAGCCTGAAGGGTCAAGGCATAGAAGCCTGAAGGGTCAAGGGCATAGAAGCCTGAAGGGTCAAGGGCATAGAAGCCTGAAGAGTCAATCGTTTTTGTCATCAAGTTATTGGAAGCTCCAACAACTTTCCCTGAATACGAATTCGCAACTTTTGATTTACAACAGGTACCTACTTTACTGCTAGGTGAACAGGGACCAATTGGGGCTAGGAAGTATGTCCAAAGAACTTTTCCACCGGCCCGGGAATCGAACCCGTGACATTTCGCTTGCGAGACAAGAGCGGTACCGCTTCTACCACCGGCGCCCCCTGCTCAAGATTGAAGAAGCCGCAAGTCCAGAAAACTGTGAGGGCAAACTTTTTCGGAGTGAGAGTTGTGAACTCGTGGAACAATCTACCAGAAAATGTTGTGACGGTACCGAGTGTGAGTTCTTTCAAGACAAGACTTGATCAACACTGGAGCGGGTTCAGGTACATTCAGGAGCCGGTGCATGCCCAGTACTTGCCAACAATGCGTAACAGAGACGTGACCGATCGTCTAAGTAGCTAACGAGCCAATCATTTGGTGAAGAGGATAAAAGTAAAGAAGTAAAAGTGAACACAACGAGACTGAACGAGTGACTGTTGACGCAGAGTATTTCTGCTCCGGGGTGGGGGTGGGGAGGGGTGTATGCACTAGCATTCATATTTAGACAAAAAGATAGTGCAAAATGAGAAATACCAGCATATATATTTATTAGTACTATTACTAATATAAATAATATAATGTGTCCTTATACAATACAGTACTGCAAACATTTACTATTTATGCTGCAATGTAATGGGCTGCAAATCTTACATTATTATTATTATTATTACTGATATTATTATTATAACAAATATTGCAAGCTCAAGGCCTCCCCTGGACCCAGGGCCCCCGACCCGGGCCCCTCGGGCACCATTGTTAATGTGGCCCTGATCACAACCCCTCGACTTTCTTGGATCGGAACAAGTTTTCAAACCAACATTGACCTATTGATCCTTATGTCTGCAACCCTACGATATCACAATATGGCACATCAAAGGGAAGGATAACGTGTTAGCCAATGCATTATCCAGAACCAGCTCATCATCACTCGTCGGGAAGTCATCTTCACTTTCATAGCCGAATCTTCCCAAGAAGATCCAACTTCAGGGGGATAGATGTGACAACTCTGTCCCCTCCTCACTCTACCACCATAACCATCACTTGCTCCAACTTGACACCAGGAGAAGAAACTGCTTCACTAAGCTACTTGTTCCCAGCGAGCACCGTTTCAGAACCAGTATCCCATCCGACTATGAGACCAGTTTCCCATATGCCTATGAGACCAAGGTATCAAGGCAAGTGTGTCTGCCTGGTAAGCTGAGTCTCTTCTCTGTGGCCTACTGTGTTCCTCTTCTCCCGGGGTGTGGATGACGAATTGTATTAAGGACTACTGCTGGTGGTGTTGTGATGGTTTGATGGTAGTGGACTACGGCATTATCCCTGGTTCCTTGTGGTTGGCCATGGCAACCTAGACTTACTACCTGAGCTGCCATTTCTCTCAGGTTTTTGAATTGTTGTATATAATATGAGTATTCAATGTTTAAATTATGAATAATTGGGTAATATTCTGGTGTTTTGATAGATGCATAGTTTTGTTTCTTTTGTTTTACTTTTGTTATTTAATGTACCTAATTAACTAACTTAATCAATACTTAATATGAATATTATTAAATTACCTAATTTACATAACAATCTTCTTATCCCTTTCATAACTTAATTTGTCTGTCACAGACAGTGATTCGTATGTGTGTGTTCCTTACTTGCTGCATCCACATATTTCAACCCCTAGATTATTCACTCTGTATTTTTACTTGTCGACTTTGCCTATCCTCAATGTTGTGGGTAGCAAGGAGGGACATCACAATAGGGAAACCACCTCTGTATCCTGAGAGAGTCAGTTACTGAGAATGGAAGTGGCAATATGGTCGATTTTGCTATTTTATAAAACTACCCACGCATCACTACTTGAGGGGCTGGCAGTGAGGGTGGTGAGCAGCAAGTCAGAGAGAGGAAAGCACCAAAGTTCTCCATTTTATTTTTGGTGCTTTGTCCACTCGGGTCATACACTCCTTATATCTAGAACAACAACTTGAATTGCCAGGTGTAAATAGTTCTTTATGCGTCCAAATGGTGATTAAATTGTGTAACTACTGTAGGTAGCAATCTGATGAATTATCTGGTGTAACCATTTCCCTATGTAAAATAATAAAAATTTCATTAAGTATGTAGTAATTTCATGATGTAACCATTTCTGATGAATTATCTGGCGTAACCATTTCCATATGTAAAATAATTAAAATTTCATCGTGTATGTTGTAATTTCAGAGAGTAACAAAATTTCATTGTTTAGTTATGTAAAATCTGATGCAGTATTATGTCAAGCTTCAGTATTAATGTAACAATCAGATGAAGTGTATGTTGTGAACATGCCTGGTGTATTATTAGGATAAAGTAACAAAATTTCTGAGGTGATTTCATGTGTATGTTGACAGAAGACCCAAGTATGAGATGTACAGGGAGTCCCCAACTAAATGACCACCAATATGAACAGGGTTAAACTAAAAATTTATAGTACTGTACTGTATTTTATTTACCAGATGACTTTTATTTACTGTATTTTATCATTCTATTTCTTCTTTTGTCTTAAATTAAGTGATTTTAGATGTATATAAGGACTTTGGCTATGATATAGTAGTATTTTAAACATTGTTCTGTAAGTACAGTATGCACACAGCAAATGTTCCAACTTACGTACAAATCCGACTTAAGAACGCCCTCCGCAATGGAACCTATTCATAACCCGGGGACCCCCTATACGTATATTGAAACAGTATTAATATTGAATTAGTTTATTTAGCTAGAAAAATACAGATACAAAGTGGACAATAAGAAATATATAGACTTGGCTGAGCCAAGTGAGAGCCTGAGCCCTCTTAGTGGTGCCTGATATATACCGTACATTTATCTCATGGAATTATTATATAACATTTAGTATAACCTGGTGTTTGTAAATGCGAATTGTTAATTTGTGTGAACGTTTTTTTTTCATGTATAGGTCATTGTCTGCACAACTCTGTTCT
>NW_024736681.1:0-7692 GCF_018991925.1 Homarus americanus
AGTATCTTTCCTAACGGCTACTTGCACTTCCCCAGTAATCAAGGGACATTGGAGGTGCACTTTAGCTAAGGGATAGGAAGAATGGGATGAGAGATCTGAAATTAGAACACTCTCATTAGTAAATGCGGTAGATATATCAGGAATGACATTAAACAGGAGGATAGATTATGCTGCGCCCGTATCACGTAGTATACGAATAGGGAAGGAACGAGACCCCTCTATGATTGAAATTTTTCCCTCATAGGAGAATGAAGAGAAGAGATCCTGATGGGGCCTTTCCACATTGGTGGTTGCTATTGGTTTGAATTTGGGATCCAGGGAACTACTTTTAGAAGTTCGACACTTTGGGTGTTTACAAGACTGGATCGTATGGCCTGGTTTTTTACAGAAAGAACAATAAAACTTGGTTGCATCAGGGGGGGTAGGTGTGGGACCTTTCGACCTACCACTCACGCCCCCAAGGTTATCATCAGAGGAGGACCTAACATGCCGGAAAGTACCACGTTCCCTACTGCCCAGTGACTCCACCAGCAAGGCGTATGCATCAGCCAGCTCAGCCGCACGCCCAAAATTAACCTCTCCACGCTCCTCCACATGCTTCAAGATGTGAAATGGTATCTTGCTCTTCCACTCCTCCAGGACTACCAAGTTTAACAAATCCTGAAATGTGGAGGTCTCTATAGCCTCTAACCACTTCTTGAAAAACCTAAGCTTTTCTTGAGCAAACTCAACAAAGGTGTGTGAAAATGTTTTGGTGAGTTTACGAAACTTCTGCCGGTATCTATCTCGCGTGATAGCATAAGAGGTGAGGATATTCTTTTTTACGTTATCATAGTCATCAGTCTGGTCTAAACAGTTATAAACTCTACGAGCCTTACCACATAATTCAGGAACTAACACCGACACCCACTGGTCCTTAGGCCACTCATTCTTCCCGGCTATTTTCTCAAAAGTCCTAAATGACCCGTCCATATCGGATTCATCAAACTCGGGAACAAGGGAAGAAGCGTCCTTCATTATACCCTACCAGGGGATTTTGTTATACTCGATTAGGGGACTTTGTTATACTCGATGAGGGAGGTTTGATATACTTGATCAGAAGACTTTGTTATACTCGATCAGGGGACTTTGTTATGCTCGAGCAGTGGCCTTTGTTATACTCGATCAGGGGGCTTTGGTTTATTCGATTAGGGGACTTTGTTTTACTCGATGAGGGGTATTTGTTATACAGGATCAAGGGCATTTGCTACACTCGATCAGGGGATTTTGTTATACTAGATCAGGGGATTTTGTTATACTCGATCACGGCCTTTATTATACTCGACGAGGGGGCTTTGTTACACTCGACCAGGGTCCTTTGTTATGCTCGACCAGTGGCCTTTGTTGTACTCGATCAGGGGGCTTTGTTATATTCGATTAGGGGATTTCGCTATACTCGACCAGGGAACTTTGTTATGCTGGATAAGGGGACTTTGTTATACTCGATGAGGGGCCTTTGTTATATTCGATCAGGGGACTTTGTTATACTCGACCAGATGACGTTGTTATACTCGATCAGGGAGCTTTGTTATACTCGATGATTGGACTTTGTTATTCTCGATTAGGGACTTTGTTATACTTTCGTAGGGTCCTTTGTTATACTGATGATTGGCGTTTGTTATACTCAATCAAACGCTTTATTATATTCGATTAGGGGACTTTGTTATACTCGATGAGGGGCATTTGTTATACTCGATCAAGGGCCTTTATACTCGATCAGGGGACTTTGTTAGACTCATTCCAGGCCTTTATTATACTCGATCAGAGACTTTGATATACTCGATCAGTAGGCTTTGTTATATTATACTCGACCAGGGCCTTTGTTTTGCTTGCTCGATCAGGGGACTTTGTTATATCGATCAAGGGGCCTTTGATATACTGTATCACCAATGCGGTTCTACTCCATTAAAGGGCCTTTGTTGCTCTCCATCAGGGTCTTTGTTATACTCAATTAGGGCCTTTGTTATACTCCGACAATTTGTTTTACTCGATCAGAGACTTTATTGCCATGATCAGGGGACTTTGTGTTATTCGATCACGGGGGCTTTGTTATGCTCCACCAGGGGCCTTTGTTATGCTCGAGAAGGGGACTTTGTTATACTCGATTAGGAGGCTTTGTTATACTCAACCGGGGGCCTTTGTTATTCTCGATAAGGGGCCTTGGTTATACTCGACCAGGGGACTTTGTTATACTCGATCAGGGGAATTTGTTATACTCATCCAGGGGACTTTGTTATACACGATACGGGGACTTTGTTATACTCGATCAGGGGACTTTGTTATACTCGATTAGGGGCTTTTGTTATACTCGATCAAGGGCCTTTGTCATACTCGATCAGAGGACTTTGTTAGACTCGATGAGGGGTCTTTTTTATACTCGATGAGGGGCCTTTTTATACTCAATCATGGGCCTTTGTTATACTCAACCAGGGGACTTTGTTATATTCGATCAGGGGACTTTGTTATACTCGATCAGAGGACTTTGTTATACACGATCAGGTGATATGTTATACTCGATCAGGGGATGTGTTATACTCGATCAGGGGACTTTGTTATACTCGATCAAGAGGCTTTGTTATACTCAACCGGGGGCCTTTGTTATACTCGATCAGGGGCCTTTGTTATACTCGATCAAGGGACTTTGTTATACTCGACCATGGGACTTTGTTATTCTCGACCATGGGACTTTGTTATACTAGATCAGTGGACTTTGCTATACTCGATCAGGGGCCTTTATTATATTTGACCAGGGGACTTTGTTATACTCGATTTGGGGACTTTGTTATACTCGATGAGAAGGCTTTGGTATACTCGATCAGGGGACTTTGTTATACTCGACCAGGGTCCTTTGTTATGCTCGACCAGTGGCCTTTGTTATAATCGATAAGGGGGGCTTTGTTATATTCGATTAGGGGACTTTGTTATACTCGATGAGGGGCATTTGTTATTCTCGATCAAGGGGCTTTGCTATACTCAATCAGTGGATTTTGTTATACTAGATGAGGGGACTTTGTAATACTCAATCAGGGGGCTTTGTTATACTCGACCAGGGTCCTTTGTTTTGCTCGATCAGAGGACTTTGTTATACTAGATCAGGGGACTTTGTTATACTCGATCAGGAGCCTCTATTATATTCGACCAGGGGACTTTGTTATACTCGATTAGGGGATTTTGTTATACTCGATGAGGGGGCTTTGATATACCCGATCAGGGGGCTTTTTTATATTCGACTAGGGGACTTTGTTATACTCGAAGAGGGGCATTTGTTATACTTGATCAAGTGCCTTTGTTATACTCGATCAGGGGTTTTGTTATACTAGATCAGGGAACTTTGTTATACTCGATAAGGTGACTTTGTTATACTTGATGAGAGGACTTTGTTTTACTCGATCAGGGGACTTTTTTATATTCGATCAGGTTACTTTATTATACTCGATCAAGGGCCTTTGTTATACTCCATCAGGGGACTTTGTTATTCTCGATCAGAGGATTTTGTTATATATGATCAGGGGCCTTTGTTATACTCGATCAGGGGACTTTGTTATTCTCGATCAGAGGACTTTGTTATATTCGATCAGGGGACATTACTATACTCGACCAGGGAACTTTGTTATACACGATCAGGGGATATGTTATTCTTTATCAGGGGACTTTGTAATATTCGATCGGGGGGCTTTGTTATACTCGACCAGGGGCCTTTGTTATGCTATATAAGATTTTTTTGTTATACTCGAACCAGGGGAATTTGTTAAACTCGATAAGGGGACTTTGTTATACTCGATGAAGGGCATTTGTTATACTCGATTAGGGGACATTACTATACTCGACCCGGGAACTTTGTTATACTCGATCAGGGCCTTTATTATACTCGACCAGGGGGATTTCATATTCTTGATCAGGGGACTTTCTTATACGCGATGAGGGGGCTCTTTTATACTCGACCCGGGTGATTTGTTATGTTCGACCAGTGGCCTTTGTTATACTCGATCAGGGGGCTTTGTTATATTCGATTAGGGGACTTTCATATATTCGACCAGGGGCCTTTGTTATTGTCAACCAGGGGACTTTGTTATACTCGATCAGGGGGGCTTTGTTTTCCTCGACCAGGGGACTTTGTTATACTCGATCAGGGACTTTGTTATACTTGATCAGGGGACTTTGTAATATTCGATCGGCGGGCTTTGTTATACTCCACCAGGGGCCTTTGTTATGGTCGATAAGGGACTTTGTTATACTCGATGAAGGGCCTTTGTTATACTCGATCAGGGGATATGTTATACTCGATCAGGGTATGTGTTATACTCAAACGAGGGCGTTTGTTATACTTGATCATGGGCCTTTGTTATACTCGATCAGGTGACTTTGTTATACTCGACAATGGGACTTTATTATACTCGATCAGGGGACTTTGTTATACTCGATCAGGGGCCTTTATTATACTCAATTTAGGGTCTTTGTTATACTCGATTAGGGGACTTTGTTATACTCGGCCAGGGGCCTTTGTTATACTCGATCAGGGGCCTTTATTATACTCGATCAAGGGACTTTGTTATACTCGATCAGGGGACTTTGTTAAACTCGTTGAGGCTTTGTTTTCCTCAGTCAAGGACCTATTTATACTCCATGAGGTCTTATTGCCTCCATCAGGGGCCTTTGTTATACTCGAGCAGGGACTTTGTTATACTCGATCAGGACTTTATTTATGCGGTCTCAGAGACTTTTGCCGTATTGATCAAGGGGCTTATCGATGGAACTGTCTCTCATTGAGGACTTTGTTTTACTCGTTAAGGACTTTGTTACCTCAGTTAAGGCCTTTGTTACCTTCGAACAGAACTTGTTATACTCAGTAGTAGACTTATTACACTCGATGAAACTGTTCTTAACTCGATTAGGGGACTTTGTTATACTCGATTAAGGGACTCTGTTATACTCGATGATTGGGCTTTGTTATACTCGATCAGGGGACTTTGTTATGCTCGACCAAGGTCCTTTGTTATGCTTGACAAGTGGCCTTTGTTATACTCGATTGGAGGACTTTGTTATACACAATCAGGGGACTTTGTTTTACTCGATCAGGGGACTTTTTTATATTCGATCAGAGGACTTTGTTATACTCGATGAGGGGCCTTTATACCGTGAGACTTTTTATGCTCGACCAAGGACTTGTGCCTCAGTCAGGGACTTTTTGCGATAGAAGTTTTATTTATATGATCGGACCCTCGTTCAGGGCGCTGTTATATCAATCAGGGGACTTTGTTATACTCGTCGAAGGACTTTGTGCCTCGATTAGGGACTTTTGCTACTCGACAGAGACTTTGTTATACTGGGCCAGGGGACTTTTTTATGCTCGATCAGGGGACTTTGTTACACTGGACCAGGGGACATTTTTATACTCGATTAGGGGACTTTGTTACACTCGATGAGGGACTTTGTTATACTCGACCAGGGCCTTTGTTAGCTCAATCAGGTGCTGTGCCACTCGATCAGGGCCTTTGTTGCCTATATCAGGGCTTTTGTTATACCAAAGCAGAATTGTTAAACTCGATAAGGGGACTTTGTTATACTCGATGAGGGGCCTTTGTTATACTCGATCAGGGGACATTACTACACTCGACCCGGGAACTTTGTTATACTCGATCAGGGCCATTATTATACTCGACCAGGGGGGTTTGATATACTTGATCAGGGGACTTTCTTATACTCGATGAGGGGGCTCTTTTATACTCGACCAGGGTGATTTGTTATATTCGACCAATGGCCTTTGTTATACTCGATCAAGGTGATTTGTTATATTCATATAGACCAGGGGACTTTCGTTATACTCGATCAGGGCTGTTATATTCGACGGGGCCTTTGTTGTAGTCAGCCGAGGGTTTCTGTTTACTTTTTCGACCAGGGGCCTTTGTTATGGTCAGCCAGGGGACTTTGTTATACTCGATGAGGGGACTTTGTTATACTCGATCAGGGGGCTTTGTTAACTATTGATCAGGGGACTTTGTTATACTCGATCAGGGGGCTTTGTTATACTCGATCAGGGGAATTTGTTATACTCGATCAGGGGTATTTGTTATTCTCGACCAGGGGAACTTTGTTATACACGATCAGGGGATATGTTATACCCGATCAGGGGATGTGTTATACTCGATCAGGGGACTTTGTTATACTCAGTCAGGAGGCTTTGTTATACTCAACCACGGGCCTTTGTTATACTCGATCAGGGGAATTTGTTATACTCGATCTGGGGACTTTGTTATACTCGATCAGTGGGCTTTGTTATACTCAACCACGGGACTTTGTTATGCTCGATCAGGTGGTTTTGTTATACTTGACCACTGGTCTTTGTTATGCACGATGAGGGGACTTTGTCATACTCGATCAGGGGCCTTTGTTATACTCGATCAGGGGACTTTGTTAGACTCGATCAGGGGGCTTTGTTTTCCTCAATTAGGGGACTTTGTTATACTCCACCAGGGTCTTTGTTATGCTCCATTAGGAGCCTTTGTTATACTCGACCAGGTGACTTTGTTATAGTCGATCAGGGGACTTTGTTATACTTGATCAGGGGACTTTGTATTATTCGATCAGGGGGGCTTTGTTATGCTCGACGAGGGGCCTTTGTTTTGCTCGATAAGGGGGCTTTGTTATACTCGATCAGGGGACTTTGTTATACTCCATTAGGGGCCTTTATTATACTCGATCAAGAGCCTTTGTTATACTCGATCAGAGGACTTTGTTATACTCGACCAGGGGACTTTGTTATACTCGATCAGGGGCTTTGTTATAATCGAATAGGGGACTTTGATATATTCGACCAGGGGCCTTTGTTATGGTCAGCCAGGGGACTTTGTTATACTCTATGAGGGGACTTTGTTATACTCGATCAGGGGGCTTTGTTTTCCTCGACCAAGGGACTTTGTTATACTCGATCAGGGGACTTTGTTATTATTGATCAGGGGACTTTGTAGTATTCGATCTGGGGGGCTTTGTTATACTCGATGAGGGGCCTTTGTTATACTCGATCACGTGACATTACTATACTCGACTCGGGAACTTTGTTTTACACGATCAGGGGATATGTTATACTCGATCAGGGGATGTGTTATACTCGATCAGGGGACTTTGTTATACTCAGTCAGGAGGCTTTGTTATACTCAACCAGGGGCCTTTGTTATACTCGATCAGGGGAATTTGTTATACTCGATCTGGCGATTTTGTTATACTCGATCAGGGGGCTTTGTTATACTCAACCACGGGACTTTGTTATACTCGATCAGGTGGTTTTGTTATACTTGACCACTGGTGTTTGTTATGGACGATGAGGGGACTTTGTTATACTCGATCAGGGGCCTTTGTTATACTCGATCAGGGGACTTTGTTAGACTCGATCAGGGGGCTTTGTTTTCCTCGATTAGGGGACTTTGTTATACTCCATCAGGGTCTTTGTTATGCTCCATTAGGAGCCTTTGTTATACCCGACCAGGTGACTTTGTTATAGTCGATCAGGGGACTTTGTTGTACTAGATTAGGGGACTTTGTATTATTCGATCAGGGGGGCTTTGTTATGCTCGATCAAGAGCCTTTGTTATACTCGATCAGAGGACTTTGTTATACTCGATCAGGGGACTTTATTACACTTGAGCAGGGGACTTTGTT
>NW_024736682.1:0-9137 GCF_018991925.1 Homarus americanus
TCATTGTGCTTCAGTTCAGATTCATCGCCCCCGCTGGATTTCACTAGTTATACTACCATAAGTTTCATCAATTATACCACCATAAGTTTCACTAGTTATACTACCTTTAATTTCATCAATTATACTACCATAAGTTTCATCAGTTATACTACCATAAGTTTTATCAGTTATACTACCATAAGTTTCATCAGTTATACTACCATAAGTTTCACAAGTTATACTACCTTTAATTTCATCGATTATACTACCATAAGTTTCATCAGTTATACTACCATAAGTTTCATCAGTTATACTACCATAAGTTTCATCAGTTATACTACCTTTAATTTCATCAGTTATACTACCATAAGTTTCATCAGTTATACTACCATAAGTTTCACTAGTTATACTACCTTAAGTTTCATCAGTTATACTACCAAAAGTTTCATCAGTTATACTACCATAAGTTTCATCAGTTACACTACCATAAGTTTCATCAGTTATACTACCATAAGTTTCACCATTTATACTACCATAATTTTCACTAGTTATACTACCATAAGTTTCACCAGTTATACTACCATAAGTTTCACCAGTTATACTACCATAAGTTTCATCAGTTATACTACCATAAGTTTCATCAGTTATACTACCTTTAATTTCATCAGTTATACTACCATAAGTTTCATCAGTTATACTACCATAAGTTTCACTAGTTATACTACCTTAAGTTTCATCAGTTATACTACCAAAAGTTTCATCAGTTATACTACCATAAGTTTCATCAGTTACACTACCATAAGTTTCATCAGTTATACTACCATAAGTTTCACCATTTATACTACCATAATTTTCACTAGTTATACTACCATAAGTTTCACCAGTTATACTACCATAAGTTTCACCAGTTATACTACCATAAGTTTCATCAGTTATACTACCATAAGTTTCAGTAGTTATACTACCAAAGTTTCATCAGTTATACTACCATAAGTTTCATCAATTATACCACCATAAGTTTCACTAGTTATACTACCTTTAATTTAATCAATTATACTACCATAAGTTTCATCAGTTATACTACCATAAGTTTCATCAATTATACTACCATAAGTTCCATCAGTTTTACTACCATAAGTTTCACCAGTTATACTACCATAAGTTTCACCAGTTATACTACCATAAGTTTCACCAGTTATACTACCATAAGTTTCATCAGTTATACTACCATAAGTTTCACCATTGTTATACCACCATTTGTTTTACTTTGTTTCGCTATTATTAATTTCGTTCTTGTTATAATACCGTTAAATTGATGTTTCATTCATTATTTTCATTAATGTTTCACTATCAAATTATCTGATTACCGTTTCATCATCAGTTTCACGAGTATTACATATAAATTACTATTATTGCTATTATCATCATTATTATTATTATTATTATTATTATTATTATTATTTCTGTTTGTCACATATTTATCCCACAGGTCCATTTATCATCTATATTTAGAAAAAGTCACTATATTATGTGTTAGTGATATGGTTGGTTTTCCTGTTCGAAACCTATAAATAAAAGATAATGTGGGTTAGTTTGAGTAAATCCAGTTAAAAAACAACAGCAAAAAAACAAGAACCGCCCAAAGTAATGCATGTCGTCATCAGGATTTCGTATAATCAACTAAATTTTGAAATAAGTTGTGTCGTGATAACTTTCGGTAGTTCCCTCATACATATATCACAAACGCCAGATTTGAAAGACCATGGGTGTCAAGGTTTTTCCGGAGTTGTGTTTTTTTTCTACACGATAAAACGTTCCAATGATAATCGATTGCGGGTGGATGGCAAGTTCATGACCAAGATTACGACTGCTTATTTATCCGATTTTTCAAAGAGTTGTTAGTTATTTTCTCTTCCTTGGTATGAATCATAATTTTACGTCGAATCCTAAAGAAAATAAGAAAAATTCGATACTCGTGGGTCAGACACCATGACTCAACACACATCAACTCCTTCAGATAACACGAGATAACATATCCAAGACGAGTGATCAATATCAGCACATAACCCTCACCACGGGGTCATAAGGAATGCCCAACAAGACACACAGACAGACAGACAGCAGTGTTGGGTTAACTGGTATGTGAGATTTAAGAAAAAGAAGAAAGATGCGAAATAAAGAAAATGTGAAACCTTGAAAAAAAAAAACGGAAATAAAACTGATTTATTATATTGATACCGAGTAAAAGGAAGTTTCATTATATCAAACCTCTAGTATCATAGCCCTGATATATGCGGTACATGTGAAGATTAGCCCTAAGCTTATATATTTATACCACCTTAATGCTAACCTAACCCTGACATTAACCTAACCCTGACATTAACCTAACCCTGACCCCCCCCCCCCTCCCCTCCCAGAGAGCGTTAGTGTGTGTTTAAATCAAGTGAAATAAGCTAAGGGGGTCTAATCTTCAGGTGCTCCACAAATGATAGTATAAAATAAGCGATTACTGTATTATCTACCCGACCAACCACATGTTAGATCCGTCTCATTGTTCAGATAGTACTGTACGAGATTGTTTCAAATATCGTGGCATCCAATAATAACCTCCACCCAAATTCTCCTCTTTAGAAATATTTGATGTATACAGTTACGTCAATTCACTGCGGCTAACGACATACAACACCACCATAAATATTAAAACAAAGATTGAAATTTCCCAGGTTAGAACAACAGACAATATCCGGTGTAATTATTTTTTCCTGGGGTGTTTATTATGATAAGGAATTAACGAAACTTTTTTTTTCCACGTAATGTATCTGGTTATATGCAGCTGTGAAAAGGTTTAGATTAAGAGGATTATGACGTCAACACCGGCGGCTTCACGTGAACCTGAAACTGGGCAATTGCGTCACTTTACTCTTCCTGTGTAGTGACCATACGACAAGTGCGCCATAAATCATGTTCCTCGAAGATTTCTTGTGGATCTTCTGATAAGAATATAACAGTTCTAGCGGTGCCTGGCAACTACAGTGACGTAATACATTAACGTAATGACCCCGAAAACCTCTTCAGTGTCAACACTTGTTACTGTGACGAGTTTCCCGTCTAATTTATTTTGTACAGAGAACTACACATAATATTGTACTAAATATAAAATTCCAAACTTTTATATACAGTAATTAGTTAATACATTACGTTGACTTATCAATGTTTAACATCCAGCAAGCAATCTCAATTCACTTAATGCCCGCTTATATAATTATGCTTTTACCGAAGAATATATTTATAGTTATAAAGACCAGCATTATGACAGTAGGAAGGCGATTTAAAATATAATACATGGTGACACAGTAGAGTGTTACACAAGAGACAGTACTCCCAAAAGTTTTGAGTTCGTGACACACATTACCAACTCGCACCACCAAGGTCTCACAACCTACTCTTTCTCTCCTACCCATCTACAGTAGCTACATTTTTTTTAATGAGTTAATAAACTTTTTTGCGTAAGCTACGGATTATGTGTGTACATAGTTTATCCTTGGTCACATAGACCAGAGTTTATCGAGGTTAACTGCTGGGAATGTGACTATGCAATGGATTCTGGACGCTACTGTCCGAGTACCTAATTAAGGTGGATTCACACACAACATTGTTGTCAACACGTTGGATAATATATCCCAACATTGTTGGAAAAGAAAGGTGAAATAATCACAAGGACCACAACAGTCATTTTACTGATATATTTCTGTTGGCGACAATGTTCCAAACACTAATATTGGAAACATTTTCGTGTAACTTTCACAACACTGTTGATAACACAGTTGCCAAGACATGTTACCGATAATGTCTTGGTGTGGCTCCACCTTCAGAGAGCAGCAGGACCGTATCAACAGCCCTCTGATGATCTCAGTAATATAATACAATGCTTTCACTTTCATTACATGATTAATTCTTATTAATAACATAAGTATTAATTTCATAGTAAACAAATAAAAACGAAATAACAGTTTGATGAGTAGCTGTTCACCTCTCTCAGCACTGATAAAAAAAAGATAAACTCTTCTTTTTATCGTATACCTGGACTTATAGGTTATGTGAGTAGGTCTTACTGGCGTCCTGCAGCAGAAATACCCTGTTGGGGCGAGGGCACGTGGTGTGGGCGAGGGCACGTGGTGTGGGCGAGGGCACGTGGTGTGGGCGTGGCGCGAGGGTAGTGAGGGTGGACAGCAAGACAGGAGTAATGTGACAGTTTCATACCTTATCTCTGTTATCTACACGGCCTCGTCTACCCCACTCCACCAAACACTACCACACCTGTTGACACCTGCTCACTGACACCTGTTGACACCTGCTCACTGACACCTGTTGACACCTGCTTACTGACACCTGTTGACACCTGCTCACTGACAACTGTTGACACCTGCTCACTGACAACTGTTGACACCTGCTTACTGACACTTGTTGACACCTGCTCACTGACAACTGTTGACACCTGCTTACTGACACCTGCTCAATGACACCTGTTGACATCTGCTCAATGACACCTGTTGACACCTGCTCACTGACAACTGTTGACACTTGCTTACTGACACCTGTTGACACCTGCTCACTGACAACTGTTGACACCTGCTTACTGACACTTGTTGACATCTGCTCACTGACAACTGTTGACACCTGCTTACTGACACCTGTTGACACCTGCTCACTGACACCTGTTGACACCTGCTCAGACAACTGTTGACACCTGCCCACTGACACCTTTTCACACCTCCTCTGAGCACACGAACCACGACAGTTGACCCACTCGACCGTGACCCCTGACTTAAATCTACCGGACTGTGACCTCTGACCTAAACCTACCGGACCGTGACCTCTGACCTAAATCTACGGGGATCATTATAGGAATCTTGTCTCCTATGTGAATGAATCTTAGGGTATAGTCTCTGTACAATTTTGATATTTTTCTTAACATTATTGGTTTATGTGGGCTGAGGTCTACCAGATAAATGTATTGTTATATTTCCATTTATGAGGAGTGTTCATCAACTTACGAGAGTCTGGACATTGCGTTTTAACTTAAGATACAGTAATGTGTTTTCTGAGCAAGGTCACACCGCCACCACCACGTAACTTCAACACTATAAAACTCTCTCCTTCCTTATCAATAAAAACAATTTGTGGTTAGTGAGATCTAAATCAATTTAAACGTTCTCTAAAATCTAGCTCATATTGTTATCAGGAGGTGTTTGGCCAGCACAGGATACAGAACTAACCACATCCCAGTCAGGGGTGACACGTTGCCAGAATAACTTGGTTTTATGTGATATCAAATGGTGGACAAACAAAATTTTATCTTGTCCTGGTAAATCTTTAGGTTTATTTTATGTCAGTAATCACTACCTACTTCTTCAGCATCCTCTCCTAACCAAAAATACAACCTTTCAACCCAAGACGTGACGTGCAGATACTTACACAATGTAACTCAATCTTCTTATTCGTTTTAACAACCAACATCACAAAATCTTGCTAACTTAACATTTAGGGATCATCATCGTCATCGGTGTTCGGGCTAAGAGGTAGTTCTGTAGTCGCCTTCCCTGAGCTAATGACAACAGTACAACTCTCACTTAGATAAACAACAACTGGAAACTCGAGCCATAATCCCTACTGCGGCGACAATCTTCAAAGCCAATCTTGATGACGGCGCGGGGTCACTGTCTCACCTGTGTCTGAGCTAATCATCACGCATACAGGTTATCTAGCTGGCGGGAAGTGACACTCAAGCTGAGGGGAACTGACACTCATGCTGACAAAGTGATACCCATGCTGAAAAAGTGATACCCATGCTGAAAAAGTGACACCCAAGCTGGCAAAATGTGGCACTCAAGGTGACAAAGTGATACCCATGCTAACACAAAAAGATTAACACCCCAGGTTATTTTACCTTTAAATTAAACATCTCAGCTTATTTCACCCGGGGTCCTTAAGCTATGTCAGGTTGGATTAGTGTTCGTGACTAATCTTCAGATAAAATAAGTTGGGATGTCTAATCTTCAGGTGATAAACTCAACACAACAGCCCACTATCAGATCATGAAGGTGTACCGAACCTCACTACATCTGGCTAATATATCTGTTCCCTCAGTTCACGACGACACACGACCCGCTGTTCATCTTAAGAACATGAGAAAGGAGTAAACTGCAGCTGGTCTATTGGTCCATATTGGGATGTCCCGTTTACACCCAACCCCTATCGCTCATATATCCACCCAACCTATGTTCGAAGCTATCCAGCGTGTTCGAGTTATTGATGATGTTTGGTAACTTGTTCCACTCATCCACTACCCTATTCCCAAACCATTGTTTACCTGTCTCGCGCCTAAATATAAATTTGTCTAATTTAAAACCACTTCTACGAGTTCGCTCCTGGTTGGATAGTTTAAGTACCTTTGTTATATCACTTTTGTTTAGCCCTGACTTCCATTTATACACCTCTATCATATCGCCCCTCACTCTACGTCTCTCAAGGGAGTGCAAATTAAGAGGCTTTAACCTGTCTCTGTACTCAAGGTTCCTAATGCCCAGGATTAGTCTTGTCGTTCTCCTCTGAATTCTTTCTTGGGATTCTATATCCATTCTGTAATACGGTGACCAGAACTGAACTAAATAATCTAAGTGAGGTCTCACAAGCGCAAGATGTAGTTCTAGGATGACCTCGCTAGTCTTGTAACGAACACTCCTTTGTATAAACCCTAGTACTCTGTTAGCCTTGCTTCGAGCACCCATAACAACAATTACACACTTCACTGTCTAAATATACTCTCACCGAATCTGAGGAGACACACACGCCTTCCTGTGACCTTTTGGGCTATAAAGATTTGGCATGTGACGTGTTTATAGAGAACCTCGCCTATGTTAATAAGATAATGGCCTCTTGTGCACTCTCGTTTATTATTATTATTATTATTATATAGACAAAGAACGCTTCGTACATTATTGACCGTAAACACCCAGCTGAGAGTGTGAAGGTATAAATAGCGATGATTGCTGCGGGAAATGACGGACAAATGTACATAGTGTTACTCCTAGCGGCCGTCACTAGTATTTTGTAAACAAACATGGACAGGTCCCCGAGTGCGGCCCACCAGGCATTTTGTTTGACACTGAGTCAGGGAGAATATTCAACAGTTGTTCCCTTGTTTTCTTGCTTGTCCATAAGTGCTTCTCTAGTTGTCTCCCCTCGCCCCATGTTGTCTTCAGGTATGACGTGAAGTTAGTGGAGGTCGGTACACTGAACGTCCCGGATTCTACTTGTTCATTTTAGATTTTTATTTGATATTGATGAGGTACTCTAATGATACACGATTGAATAAACCTTTCCTTTATTATAAGCTTAACTAAGCTTATTCGTGTTAAGCTTTATGTTCGGTTTCAATCTTGCGATTTACCTAGATGAAGCTCAAGTAGCTCACTAGACTAAGCTGCCCATCAGTGACGTTAATCGTTTCGCGGGTAGGAAGGAGTCGCCATTGTGTCTCGGACTGGTTGAGGTGAAACATGGGAAAGCTTACACCCACTAGTCCATTATATTGTTCTTTGTTTACACCACAGTCTGTCCTTGGCCGTTTTCTAAGAATAATCTCCCCCCCCCCCAACCCCACAACAAATCGGCTAACAACAAACTGACGTCACTGTACAAATCGGTACGTGACATCCTTTTAGAATCGGTCCATGACAACATTCTCAATTCAAACCATGGCTTAAGTGTGAAATCGGGCTATAGCATTGTATTATTGAGGAATCGGGTATTTGTAAATCTAAAAAACGATGGCAATGAAATCCAAATCTGTTGCGTGTTCCGAGTTACCTCGAGGCACACGTGGCTAGTCTGATTTTCCTTGTCCAGATGGTAATCATAGAGTATTTATCGGGCCGGTTTCCTGAGCTACCACTTACATATGCCGGGTTCAGCTTACGCTGTGAGGTGGAGGTTTAATGGTTCATTTTACACAGGTAAATGGTGACAGTACATTCTATATTATATTATATTATATTATATTATATTATATTATATTATATTATATTATATTATATTATATTATATTATATTATATTATATTATATTATATTATATTATATTATATTATATTATATTATATTATATATTATATTATATTATATTATATTATATTATATTATACAGTATTATAAATCGTGCGATATATCCTAACCTAACCTAGCCTAACCAAACCAAACCTAACCTAACCTAACCTAACCTAACCTAACCTAACCTAACCTAACCTAACCTAACTCAGCCTAACCCAACCCACCTAAACGTAACGTATGTGGGCACAGAAGAAATTAACACTATGTCTCTGGGACCAAAACTCCTACGAAATCACTAATCATGAATAACTGTGAACCTGTACACAGTGATCCCTACCCACTGTACTGCACACACACACGCACACACACACACACCTACCTGACTTGAGGAGATATACGCGTGTCTTTTTAATCTTGATAATTTCACTTGTACTAGAGTTCACCTTGTGTGTGTGTGTATAGGGGGGGGGGGTCCTATAAACACGCGTCACCTGTACCATAAGTCAACTTGGAGCTCCTGAGGGAGGGAGATAAGACTCACCAAGATAGATTAATCAGATGGCCTGGATGGACGGACTGAAGGACGCGCGGAGAACGCAACACCAGGTAATAGACAACAGCCAGACCACCTTCACTGACATACGAATTCTGAACAACATGAAGACGAAGACTAATGACGACCACCTTTCACCTACACCAGTGGTTCTCAGAGTTCCAGGTCACATTCCACACTTCCTCAATTCCTACCCCATTTTGAATTGTCATCAAGTAATATTTTCACTATTATACTTTTATAGTGATAATTATTGAAACAATTTATGAAACTAAATTGCTTTATTAATTGCCATCAAATTAAAAAATAAACCCTTATTTCAATGGACCATAAAATTTCCATGGTATTTAATGCCAATTTGGCCTGCGTGCAGAGAAACTACACTAGAAAACCGAGGAACAAATTCAGTTAGTTTTGCTCGAAGGTCACCACGCTCACAAATGTTGAGACGTCTCGTTTTTTAGTCAACATATCCGTAACAGCACTAAAGGCACATT
>NW_024736683.1:0-13074 GCF_018991925.1 Homarus americanus
TATTTGTTTGTCGTGGTGGTGGTGGTGGTGTGCGCCCGTCCATCAGGTTGATTAACCACCAAAACCATAAAGGGTGCGGCCCTGCCGTTTCAGGGCATAAACCACATCCATGGCGGTGACGGTCTTCCTTTTTGCGTGCTCGGTGTAGGTGACGGCGTCACGGATGACGTTCTCCAGAAACACCTTGAGGACGCCGCGGGTCTCCTCGTAGATGAGGCCGGATATACGTTTAACACCTCCACGCCGAGCTAGGCGACGAATGGCGGGCTTGGTGATACCCTGGATGTTGTCACGAAGCACCTTACGATGACGCTTGGCGCCACCCTTTCCAAGTCCCTTGCCTCCTTTGCCTCGTCCAGTCATGTTGTTGTGGTTGCTACTACAGGTGGTCCTGGTGTGGCTTCGCCCACGGTTTGGTGGGAGTAGGTGGCGTGCTGTGGACGCAGCGGTAGTATCGTTCATCCAAGGCCGTCCCTCCATCTTGGAGGTGGGGCGTAGCTTGCGGATGACGCATGCGGCACTCGTGGCCAATGAGGTGGCCACTGAGGTGGAGAATGTCTGTATATAAGCCCGCCCGCCTGCCAGGCCGCCCGTATTTACTAGTTCGTCGTCGAGATGGCCCGTACTAAACAGACTGCCCGCAAGTCCACTGGAGGCAAGGCTCCACGGAAGCAGCTTGCCACCAAGGCAGCTCGCAAGTCCGCCCCAGCCACCGGTGGTGTCAAGAAGCCCCATCGTTACAGGCCCGGAACCGTCGCCCTTCGTGAGATCCGTCGTTACCAGAAGAGCACAGAGCTACTCATCAGGAAGCTGCCCTTCCAGCGCCTGGTGCGTGAGATCGCCCAGGATTTCAAGACTGACCTTCGCTTCCAGTCGTCTGCCGTCATGGCTCTGCAGGAAGCCTCTGAGGCTTACCTGGTGGGTCTTTTCGAGGACACCAACCTGTGTGCCATTCACGCCAAGCGCGTTACCATCATGCCCAAGGACATCCAGCTGGCCCGGCGCATCCGCGGAGAGCGTGCTTAAGTCCTCTTCCTTGGGGAAAAAGAAAAAGCACAACAAAACCTACCAGACATCTATAACTCGGCCCTTCTCAGGGCCAAAGAACTGTTCTGAAGATAATTGTCATGACAATCGAAATGGTTGGTGGTAGGAGAGCGTTAATTTCGGTTACCCAAATCGCCTAACGGTAAGTTGGTAACATTCGTGCAGGCACGAATGTATAGTAGGTCATCAATTCGGGAGGTGGGTGAGTGCAACAAACAAGAGCTAGTAACAAATAAATATATAAAGAATAAGTAAGTAAATAAATAAATAAAATAAAAGAAAATACAATAAAATACAATAAAATAAAATAAATTGTTTACATGAAATAGGCGTGCTGCAAACATGAAATGAAGCCCAAACACACTCCATGTATGTCACTTTGCAGTGGGTGTAAAAGTACTCCACGCAGAATTTATTTATTTATTTATTATGTTTCGATTTAGTCCGGTTTCTACGCAAATAGAGAATGCAGATTATTATAATTTTTTTTTTTTTTTATTTCCCTCTCAATATATCACTGTCGGTAACTGTCTCTTTAACATGTAACTGTGGCTCCGATGGAGCCGATTAAGTTGTAGTAGTGGGATGGCGTGTTTGTTGTGCACAAGTAACCTCTTACTTGGAAGAGGTGTACTTGGTGACAGCCTTGGTGCCCTCAGACACGGCATGCTTGGCCAGTTCACCGGGCAGCAAGAGTCGGACAGCTGTCTGGATTTCCCGACTTGTAATGGTGGAGCGTTTGTTGTAGTGCGCCAGGCAGGAAGCCTCGGCAGCGATGCGCTCGAAGATGTCGTTCACGAAAGAGTTCATGATGGACATAGCTTTGGAGGAGACTCCTGTGTCGGGGTGCACTTGCTTCAGTACCTTGTAGATGTAGATGCTGTAGCTTTCCTTCCTCCTGCGCTTCTTCTTCTTGTCACCCTTGGCAATGGCCTTCTGGGCCTTTCCAGCCTTCTTGGCAGCCTTTCCGGAAGTTTTGGGAGGCATGGCGGCACAGTTACTCGTGGCGCGGAGCGAGAGAATTGAAAACTGGCCCGACTAACTTTTCCTTATATACCGAGCGGGCCGCTCAGGATCAGACTGGCTGCAGCTACGGCTCTCTTACATTGGTTGTGTCCGCGAGACGGCCACCTGGCCTGATCCTGAGCTTGGTATAAAAGACCAAGGTGGCGGGCGGAAATTTAACTCCTATCACGAAAAGCAGCAGCAGCAACATGTCAGGACGCGGCAAGGGAGGCAAAGTGAAGGGCAAGTCAAAGTCCCGTTCTAGCAGGGCCGGACTCCAGTTCCCCGTGGGTAGGATCCACCGTCTCTTGCGTAAAGGCAACTATGCTGAGCGTGTTGGTGCAGGTGCCCCTGTGTACCTT
Organism: Homarus americanus; assembly: GCF_018991925.1. Lineage (NCBI taxonomy): Eukaryota > Metazoa > Arthropoda > Malacostraca > Decapoda > Nephropidae > Homarus > Homarus americanus. The sequence goes on from NW_024736683.1 coordinate 2,415, forward strand.
GCAGCCGTCATGGAGTACCTGGCAGCAGAAGTGCTCGAGCTGGCCGGTAACGCCGCCCGCGACAACAAGAAGACCCGCATTATCCCGCGTCATCTTCAGCTTGCCATTCGCAATGACGAGGAGCTGAACAAGCTCCTGTCTGGAGTCACCATTGCCCAAGGGGGTGTCCTTCCTAACATCCAAGCTGTGCTCCTCCCCAAGAAGACAGAGAAGAAATAAGAACCCAAGGTTCGTTCACACAAGACAACCTAACCAAACAGGCTCCTTTCGGAGCCACAGGATATCACTTAAAGAGAGAAATATACGACATCAACGTTTTGCAGGATAACACTCTATTTTACGTGTAATTAGCATAGTAATGTGGAAATAGAGTGAAATTGATTTAGAATGGTGTAGATGTGAAGGGCGGTTGTGGGGGCCTGGGGTGGGGGACTTAAACGGGACTTAGAAGGGCGCAAGAAGCAGCAGCAGCAGCAGCAGCAGCAGCCAGGGAGGCGACCTTATTTTCAGTCTGGTTCATTGACAGTACACATTTACCAGCAGCATACATTGGAGTCATATTGTAATTGTAGACTAATCAGTGTGGGCTAGCTAGCCAATTTGGGATAAACAGCAAGAATGTAATGTCCTCAATGAAGTAATGACATAGTTCAAGATACAATAAGTGAGGTGGCCTGAAGTCTTTGACAGTGTCACATTCAATAATATAGTGCTTTAAAGGTGTATCACAAAGTTTACATGCTGAGTGTTCCGGTATGGGTACAGCGTTACTAACTAGCCAGATGTGTCTGTATCCTAACCTAATTCTGGCCACGACTACATCACACAGGCAAGTTGTTTGGACACTCTTCCTAGCCCCCTTGGTCCCTGTTCACCTACCTACTGTAGCAGTAAGTAGGTACCTGTTGTAAATCGAAAGGTTGCCAATTCGTAATCAGGGAAAGTTGATTGAGCTTCTAAACTTGAACTGACATAATCCGAGGAGTGGTGATCCGAGGATCACAGACACTATCTCTCCCACTACAAATCCCTTCCTAACCTCCTGCTCCTTCCTCTGTCCTCCCCAAATTTAACCATGCTATCGCAAAGGTAATAATACAGGTAGAGACAACAACATATTTTCCTATTGTCTTATTATATATTAATAACAGAAACGCTGCCGCCATCCCGGAGGCTATACATTGTCTCACTGTTCATTACCTCCACAATTCTTCCTCTTACTTCTTCTTCCATCAATACTTTATTAACGGTGTATGTAAGTTTCACCATGTATTGCACTACAGCGGTAGAGCAAAGTATATTTTGTTAGCAATAAACCAAAAGCATATTTTATGGCCTAATCATCACTACATAGAACACCACCCATAAAGCATGATACTAGTAGACCACAAACTGCTATAAACACCCAAAGCATATTTTATTGCCTAATCATCACTACATAGAACACCACTCATAAAGCATGATACTATTAGACCACAAACTGCTATAAACCCCAATAATATAATAGACTATACTAGTGACTATAATTGTGTTACCCAATATTTTACGAAATAATACTATAAAACATAATAATAAACACACTATTAGTGTATATTAGTTGAATGCACAATCTGATGAGAAGTAAAAAAAAAAACAACAACATAACAATAACCTATAAAGAGTGTAGAGTATTTTTGTGCAAACTATTATACTAGTAGATGGTCTAAGATAACTGTATGTGAAGGAAAAGGTGTGCTCTCCACTCAAACTTTCTTTTTATGAAATCTCCAACTCCCCAGCTGAGCGGTACGCCCAATGGGAAACAAAACGTGGCACATAACACGCCGCCCGCCAGCTCTGGCTCGGTGAATAGGAATCAGTAATCGGGCGGAGTATAAACAACACCGCCGCCAATGTGCTCCTCCCATCTCTGAGGAAATCTGGTGGGCAACTTAGTATTATATTAGTATGTAATAATAATAACAATAATAAAAATAATAATAATAATAATAATAATACTAATAATAATAAGAATAATAATAATATTAATAATAATAATATTAATAATAATAACATGCAATTACATTTTATAACACATACTAACAAAATAGTGTATAGCCTACTATACTTAACTATAATAGGTTAGGTTGCGTAGGAGGATCTAAAAAGTACAGTAGTATATACACACACACACACACATACATATAGACAACAAACTAAATTAGAAACCACACGTCAGTGAAGTTATCAAATCCTCCAGTTTCCGTCTCCACCTCCTACGCCGACTCAAGTCCCTCGGTGTTCCTGCACACGAGCTCCTCAGTGTTTACACAACATTCATACTTCCCAAGCTCACCTGGTCTTCTTCCCTAAATGCCACACAACGTAAACACCTAGAAAAAGTGCAAAAGAGGCCATGCAAGATTATTCTCTACCCTTCCTACTCCACATATCAAGAAGCGCTCAACACACTGACCGACCCTTTAGACTCTCACTGACCATCACCACGACCTCATCTGCAAATTTGGTAAGAAGCTTCTACACCATCCCCGACACCGGCTCCTACTACCACCTGAGATCCCTAGTCCGAGAATTGCTCTTCGACACCACAACCGCATCCAGCCCATACGTGCACGAACTGATCTCTATAAGAACAGCCCAGTCCCAACCATTGTAAAAATTATCGATAACTTGTAATAAATCAGTGTACTCACTCCCAGTAAACACTACTCCTTGCACTGTCACTATGTTGAAATGAACTGTAGTTTGAGCTTTTCCCCAGCTAGTTATTATATGTCTTATTTGTGTCACTCATGTTACTTGTATATTATTTGTAATTCGTAACCCATTCCCCAAATATGTAACTGTATATTTTCAGCCTTCTGGCTGCCAAGCACTTTCAATAAACCGTTAATTATTATTATTATTATTATTATTATTTATATGTTGGCCCATACCAACTCACTCCCCTGAACCCTCCTCCCCACCGGACTATCAACAAGTTCTTGCCATAAGGTACTACCTCATTTGGCAAAGGAATGGAACCAGTGATGAATAGTGGTGAACAGTGCTTAACTCAGTGAAAAACAACTCGGCAGTTGAGTCTTACCCAAGCTAGCTAACCACCTTCACACAGTGAGGTCCCAGGTACCCGGTTATACTTCCCCTGAGACTCCACGATAGAGAGGCCTGGGACCACACCTCACCCACTTGAATGAGTGAGTCATGTGGACCACGTGGTGTCCCCAAGATGCTACGACACCACGTAGTGAATGTTTTGCTACAGCATCATCATGTGAAGTTCCTCATAACACCATCTGTGAGGTAACTGCTACATCATCAGGCCCCTCATAACGCCATCTGTGAGGGAGTTACTACACTACGTGTCTGGTGTTCAACACCTCACCTTACATGATCTATGCGTGCAAACATTAATCTGTATGTTCACTGTGTGCTCCTTCACCTTTCTCTAATGAGGGCTTTTGTTAAACCACCAATGTATGTACTAAGTCAATTGTGTCCAATGTATACTTTCGAAAAGCCCTTGTTTGGGTTAGGTAGGAGAGAGTAGTCGTCATTATTGTCCAAGCCACATTATTTATTTCTATATATAAGTAATGTAGGCTGGTTTTTAAATACCTCAATCCCCTAACGGTGCCGTTTGTATATTAAGAAATACCGAAGCCATACAGTACAACACCAGCGAATATGAAGTATCACTGTAACCGGCAACTGTTACTCACTCATACCTACATACATATATAGAGTCTTTACAGAATGATAGCAGACACGGGGAAGACGAACAACAAGAGGAGAAGAGTTAGAAGAAAATCAACTTCAAGCTAAGAAGAAGAATACCAAGACATTTCCTCCAAACAAGAAAACAACACACACACAATCAAGCCGACCAAACACTGAGAAACCATGGCGGAACCCAACATGCACCGGACGCTTGACCTGACTCTATCCTGCCGCATCCAGGCGAGTTGCTGCTTAAAGTCCCTCACGCAAGCGCTGTTTAGCCACTGCACCTATTCTATCCTCCTAAAATTCACTTCAATCCCCCCTGCCACTAGCATGTTATGTATGTATGTATGTATGTATGTATGAATGAATGCTAACTGCAACTTTGCGTATTAAAACTCATTACTCTTACCGAAGTAATATAGTGCGTGGTTATGTTATGTCATGTTAGGATAGATTATAAACTACATTGGGTTACATTTCGTGAGGTTCGGTGACGCTACAGGAAGTTAGGTGAGGTACCTGGAGGTTAGGTGAATGTTGACTGACTGACTGACAATTATTAGGAAGTGGTTCCAACACGTTCACACACAACCTATACTCATACCACAAGTCCAGAATTAGAGAGGATCATGTTATTGGATATATTTTCAACGATTTACTCAGTGTCTAACCAACTCTTTAGCGATTTAAATGTGGACCTAAAATTAGGTCCGTATATTTGTTTGTCGTGGTGGTGGTGGTGGTGTGCGCCCGTCCATCAGGTTGATTAACCACCAAAACCATAAAGGGTGCGGCCCTGCCGTTTCAGGGCATAAACCACATCCATGGCGGTGACGGTCTTCCTTTTTGCGTGCTCGGTGTAGGTGACGGCGTCACGGATGACGTTCTCCAGAAACACCTTGAGGACGCCGCGGGTCTCCTCGTAGATGAGGCCGGATATACGTTTAACACCTCCACGCCGAGCTAGACGACGAATGGCGGGCTTGGTGATACCCTGGATGTTGTCACGAAGCACCTTACGATGACGCTTGGCGCCACCCTTTCCAAGTCCCTTGCCTCCTTTGCCTCGTCCAGTCATGTTGTTGTGGTTGCTACTACAGGTGGTCCTGGTGTGGCTTCGCCGAAATCGAATCGAAAAATGCTAGTGACAGGGGGGAAGGAGGTTCAGGAGAAGAATAAAGGGAGGATTGAAGTGAATTTTAGGAGGAGAGAACAGATGCAGTGGCTAAACACCGCTTGCGTGAGGGATTATAAGATGGGGGCAGCAGCAACAACCCGGCTGGACGCGGCAGGGAGGCGACAAGACAAGGCCAGGCTAGCGTCAGGTCAAGCGTCAGGTCAAGCGTCAGGTCAAGCGTCAGGTCAGGCGTCAGGTGCGTGTTGGGTTGGGCAATGGATGTTCAGTGCTTGGTCGGCTTGATTGTGTTTTGGTTTCTTGTGTGGAGGGGATGTCTTGGTCTTCTTAGCTTGATGTCGATTTTCTTCTCTCTCTCCTTCTCTTCTTGCTCTCTTGAATTGTCCATTCGTTTGTGTTTGGGTCTTCTTGTTCGTCTTCCTCGTATTTTAAGTCCTCATAGGTGTGGAAGAATTCAGAGAGGGAGAGGTTGACCACGTGGGCTTCAGCACCACTGGCCGCGTGGGCTTCAGCACCACGGGCCACGTGGTGTTCTTGGTTCTGTGTGGTGGGCTGCTTCTGTTGAGTTTTCTTTTCTTGGTTTTTCTTTACTGCTGGTTTTTTCTTTTCTTGGGAGCGTACAGCAAGGAGGGCCTCTTTGTAGCTCAGTTTTTTCTCAAGACGAGCCTTGGCTACCCTGCATTCCTCCTTCCATCTGGGGCAGGTCCGGTCGGCGGAGGAGTGTGGGCCACCACAGGCAACGCATTTTTTCTCTGTGTTGGGGCAGGCCGTGTAGCGGTGTCCAGGGCTGCCACACATGGAGCAGGTGTCTTCCTGCGCCTCACACTTGTTTACAGTGTGTCCATAGTGCTGGCATTTGTAACACCGTTTCGGTCTGCAGTAGGGCTTGACTGGCATAGTTACCCACGCCAGTTGAGCTTCCTTGGGTAGGGTGGAGTGGTGTCCGATGAGGGCAGTGGTGTCGGACAGCTTCTTCACAACTTGGAGCTGCTGCTCCTTGAGGAGCTCACTCAGCTCTGCTTTGTCCATGTGGGCAATTTCGGCGTGGGAGATTACACCCAGCTTCAAGTTGTCCCACATGAAGGCAAACATTTTAAAAGGAATGCCGTTGATGTCTGGGATCTCCGCGAGTTGAGCGGGCATGCCCATCTCGGCGAAGGTGATCTTGATGTCACCATGGAGCTTTAGGCGTTCTACCTTGGTGACCCCCACGATCCCATTAGCTTCGAAAAACTTCTGGAGAACTAGGAGGTTTAGTTTCTTGGGGCAGGTCGGCGTGTCCGGACGTATCCGCGCCACGTTAACAAACTCGTATCCGTTCATGGTGAGGGAGAGAGAGTGTGAGGGCTTCGCCCACGGTTTGGTGGGAGTAGGTGGCGTGCTGTGGACGCAGCGGTAGTATCGTTCATCCAAGGCCGTCCCTCCCTCTTGGAGGTGGGGCGTAGCTTGCGGATGACGCATGCGGCACTCGTGGCCAATGAGGTGGCCACTGAGGTGGAGAATGTCTGTATATAAGCCCGCCCGCCTGCCGGGCCGCCACTCATCACATCGCTCCTGAACGAAGAAGACCTCTCAACAAGACCTCCTGCTGGACCCGGAACTCTGAAGACCGCCCTCTCCCTTGTACCATTGTTGGCCATCTTCCCGGACCGGACCACCCACGACTGTCATCGTCCACAACAACTCACGAGCGTTCTCGGTTTATCGAGCATTAGCTTGCCCTCCCCACTGGTGGTGTGAGTGACCCACACTCCAGCTGGAGAGCAGTTATAGCGCGATATTCCCGGCGTGGTTTGAGCTCTTTTCCTTCTACTACCATTTTTCCTTTTTCGCTCTGGCCTAGGGACCTGCACCCTCAAAAGTGTATTCGTCCTGCGGTCCCCCCTGTAACTGTTCACCTCCCTCCCAGGAGATTGTGAACACGAAAGGGGGTCGGAGCAAAACCCTCCCCAGCCGAGTCTTTCCAGGAAAACCGTGATCGTGCGGGTCCACCTGGAAAGAGGGTCGCAATCCTTATCCTTCCCAAATAGGCACACTTAGCTCACGTCTATAAGTGAGCAGTCACATACACTAGGAAGTAGGCTTCCCCAATCGGGGCTCCGTGAGAGAAGCTCAGGAACCACTCTACGACCACCAGCTAGTGGGGAGTGCTGTAATTCCTTTGCTGTTTACTCAACCGGAATAGGTAGGATCTAAATAAAAAAAAAAAAAAAAAAAAAAAAAAAAAAAAAAAAAAAAAAAAAAAAAAAAAAAAAAAAAAAAAAAAAAAAAAAACAACAACAACAACAACAACAACAACAACAACAACAACCCGGTTATGGAGCGCGTACGCCCTCCTAACCGCGATCCCCGCCTGAACCGCCAACCTGACGACCCGAACCACGACAGGCTTCGCACAGAGAAAGCAGACCAGTTACGCGCCTTCAACGAAGCCCTGAAAAGCAGGAACTCTGCCACCACCTCCAACAACTCCACCACCACCACCACCTCCACCACCACCACCACTGCTACCGCTACTGAGGACAACTGGACGAAGGTAGAAAATAAGAAACGCCGACGTGCTTTTTCGGGAAACGATTGCCGTCAAGCAGCCCCCAAGGCACCCATCACCACCACCAGCTCACCTCCAACGACACTGCCAAAATTCCGGATCACGAAAACGGACGCAAAAACAACATATGCCGCCGTCACAGAGATGGAAAAGCAAAACCCACTGGCCAAGTTCTCAGTGCGGCCCAACCTAAAGGGGGAGATGATCGTTCACCCCAAAGACAAGAACTCCGCCACCACCCTCGACACTTACCTACAAAACACCACCACCATTACTTCAACCAAGCTAGACCCCGCCCAGAAACTGATGAAGTCGGTAGTCCTCCGGTACCCAAAGGAACTACCTCTCGAACCCCTGGAGAACCACCCGAAGATCCTAAAAGCCGAGAGATGCTCTCCCCTGTCCGACAAGACGGCCACCACGAAACAAGTCCTCATAACGCACTACGGCTCACCCCCAGCACCATAGACCTCAAAACCTGGGGGATCTACGAAGTGAGGCCCTTCGTCCCAGAGCCCCTGCGATGCTTCAGATGCCAGAAATACGGGCACCATCAGACAAGGTGCACGTACAGGGAAATCTGCGCAGTCTGCGCACAGAAGCACGGCACACAGTCCTGCCTCACCAAGCTGAAAAATGGGGAAAAAATTGCCCCCAAGTGTGCCAACTGCGGGGGCAAACACCACGCCTGGAATCCTGGATGCTCCGAGAGAACAAAGAGGGTCCAGGCAAACCGACCAGCAGCAAGACCGGCCCCCACCGCCTACACACCAGCCCCACCAAGTACCTTCGTGTGGGGAACCCAAAGGCCCAAACAACCAAGACAACCTCCTCAGCCAGTCAACACCCAAAGTGCAGCCCAGTTTCCTGGCCTCACTACAGCCACACCTCAGCCACCCAAGCAGCAGAGAACGACAACCACGAGAAAGACAAAAGAAGCACACACCAAGGCACCAGAAGGAATGATACACATATCAGACCTAGCCAATGTACTGACAACCTTCGCGGAGGGCCTAGCCGGACTACTGGGCCACAAGATCCAACCCACACAGCTCCAAATACTCATGGGGAGCGTCCTCGGGCAAGTCGCCACAGCTCCAGCCACCTCAGTGGAGGAAGCCACGCCGGTCCGCACACGAGTAACAGCCGAGGTACACTCTACACCGAAGAAGGCCACCAGAGAACCCAAGATACCGACAGCTCCCAAGATACCGACAGCTCCCAAGATACCGACAGCTCCCAAGATACCGACAGCTCCCAGAAAGAAACTGGACGTTTCAACTCCCCTGAACCGAACCACGGCCCAGAAGGCAAAAACCACAGAACACGAAGACATGGACCTGATTCAGTTGGAATCGAACTTGGACATCTCCATCGAGGACCACCAGAAGTCCCCGATGAAACAGTGGTGGAAAACGTCAGCACCCTGAACATCCTAACATGGAATGCTCAGGGCATCAAAAACAAAAAACACCTCCTACAAGAAGCAGCAGCCAAGGACAAGCTTGACATCATACTCCTACAAGAAACACTTCTACAAGAACACCACTGTTTCAAATTCAGCGGTTACAAGACATACAGGAGGCATTTCACGCAGGCGTCAACAAGAGGATGTATGATCTTAGTCAAGTCAAGCATACCCTCCGCCGATGTCACGCAGCAATTTCCATGTGGGGAAAACATCGAGACACAGGCCGTCAAAGTAACCCTCCTAGAACGGGAATTAACTGTTCACAACATCTACAAGAACCCAAGGGGCTCACTGGAGGTTACTCAATTATTTGCTTCGGCCGCCGACCACGCCACACTCATAGGAGGGGATTTCAACGCACATCATCCCTTCCTAAGCTCGGCAAGCCCCACAAATGAAGACAGCCTACACCTATACACCACCTTTCAAGATACACCCGAGATCTGCCTCCTGAACACCGGAGAGCCCACCCACACTAGGGGAGGAAGGCTAGATCTAACCTTCGTCTCCAGTGCACTACAGCCTTCGGCCTCCTGGCAGATACACCCCACGCTGACCAGCGACCACTTCGCCACCCTAACAACGCTGAAGGTGAACAAACTCCCCACTCCACCCCCCCCGAGATGGAGATACAACACTCAAAAGGCAGACTGGGGACTCTTCAAGAAACACCTGGCTAAGTGGCGCGAAAAATCACAGCCGGCCGGCGCAGCACCCGCGGATGAGACAACCCTCCACCACCAATTGGTCGAGGCGTTTCACCTAGCGGCAGAAGAGGCTATCCCAAAAACAAAACCCACATCAAGACAGTACAATGATTACTGGTACTACTGTCCCAGGGTAAAAGAACTCAACCACAGAGTGAACATGGCCCGAAGAAACTACAGGAGACATCCCACGGCAACAAACAGACATCTCCTGCAAGTCATAGTCAAGGATACCAGGGAAGAGAAGGAAGAAATTAAAAACGTAAGCTGGCTCAAGTGGTGCTCCGAACTGAACGAGCACACCTCCCTGGGCAAGATGTGGGCCCAGATCCGAAGGGCATCTGGGAAGGCGACACCACCACCACCAACTCATCCCAACCCAGAAGAAGAAGCCGAGAGACTTGCAAAACTGTTCTCTGACCGAGCAGCAACGAAGAACCACCCGAGACAGGCGGAGGAGACACAACGGCGTCTGCGACAGGTCAGACTCCAGACGATCCAAGAGGCCTGCAACAGTGAAGATGACACTGACAGACCATTCAACCAGCAAGAACTCCAGAAGTCGCTAAAACGAAGCAAGGATACAGCTCCAGGGGCCGACAGGATAACCTACTCCATGCTCTCTCATGCCGGTACAGCCGGACACGAGGCTCTGCTGCAAGCCATCAATGCTGCGTGGACAGCACAAAGACTCCCACCGGAATGGAAGAAGGCAGATATACAGCCCATTCCGAAGCCCAGAGAACCAGACAAGCCGAGGCCCATCTCCCTTCTCAGCTGCATAGCGAAGACCGGAGAAAGAATGGCTCTCAACCGACTCCAGTGGAAAGTAGGCAGCCCACACCCTCACATCTTTGCTTACACCGAGAACACCGGCACAGGCAACAACATCGCCGAGATACTCAGCACAGTGGACAACAAACCAGCTCTGGTGGTCTTCCTCGACCTGGAGAAAGCCTTCGAACTAGCAAATCCTTTGGCCATTACAACTACGCTCGCTAAAAAAGGCGTCAAAGGAAGGTTGCTGGGGTGGATCCAGCACTACCTCACACAGAGAGAAGCACGAGTAC
>NW_024736684.1:0-8565 GCF_018991925.1 Homarus americanus
CAAATTGTCTTATGTTTTTTTCCTCAAAGTAAATCCAAATATAATGTAGATTTCTCACGAATTCTTCCGATGACGTCACTGAATGTTGGAAAGTTTAAAAGCTATTATTTTTAACTGAGACAAGATTAACTTGTTATTGTTGTTTGTAAAATATTAAAACCGTGTTGTGTTGTGTTGTGCTGTGCTGTGTTGTGTTGTGTTGTGTTGTGTTGTGTTGTGTTGTGTTGTGTTGTGTTATGGTCTTTAGCCCACCTTCAGCAGTACCTTGGGTGGCGTATTATTTTCTGCATGATATTATCAAAGGTAGGGTTTACATAACTGTTTCTTTATGTAGCTTCACTTGGTACACTTTCCTTGGTGTATTTCTCTAGAAATCTCTTCAGAGATTTATTTTCCACCTTCCATAAAGGAATACAGCATCGATGAACGCCTGCACAAGTCCATTGAAAACCAAGCTTGTCGACTGGAAGCTGCTGTGTATGTTGAGAGAAGGCATGTCTTCTTTCCACAATTTTTTCGAGAAGCATTTGTTTTATGTTTAGATGTGATGTCTCTAACTGCTGAGAAACAAAGTACTTCTTCTCATATTTTTTTTTCGATTTTTCATGCGCCAGGCGTATTGAGCCAGGAATAGGTATATATTGTAAAAAAATAAAATAAAAGTCTTTCCTCCATACAGTCGTACTAATTGCAGGAAACTATTTTTTTCGTTCCTTTTTAATTACAAACAAAAGACTTAAATAAGGCATTATGGGCGTAATTCAATGAAATGGCTGTATTTCACTCTGATGAGAGGATTGGGACTCAGGCACAGAGCTCGGTGAAGTTGAATGTGAGTCGAGCATTCGTGAGGAAGTTGATGCCAAGAATTACACCATAGTTGTTATCATTAGCGACGTAAAAAGGTGCCCAGTTAGTGTTACCCATGTAGGTGATGGGGACAGGGGACACGTATCCGAGCACCTTATCCTGCCCCGTTACCGTGTTGCACTCGCGGACACACTCTGATGGTCGGTAGTGGAGGTGCAGCTGTTGCACGTATTCGGGTGTTATGTAACAGTAGGTACAGCCTGTGTCCAGCAGGCATGAAACAGTCTGGTTTCGGATTTTACATGTGGCTGCTAAAGGGGTTATGGGCTTGAGAAGGTGTTTGGAGGGTGCCAGTAGGGTAAGCGTGGGGTTTTTGGTAGACAGGTCCAAGACGGACTGACTTAACACGTCCATTCCCAACACAAATGGCGCGCCTTTCCTCGCCACAATCAAAGAAGGCCGGAGTTTATATGCACCGAGCTGTACCTTCATTTCCAGCCGACCATAAACTCCATTTTTCGTTGGCCCACTACCGGTATCGACCGAAAACTTTTCACGGTCCACTATATAGTCCTGAAGTCCAGCAGAGATGACAAAATCTAACGGTATAACTGATACATTGGAACCACTGTCGAGGCAGAAGGTGGCTTTCAGGCGACGCTTTGTTTGGTTCTGTTCATCTACATCGTAAAGGTATCCCGAAACCAACAACTCCCGAGGACACCGACTGTAGGTGACAGACACTGGATATGAGGTCTTTTCCATTTTTGTTAAATATAGTAAATTGTTTTCAAGATCACCGAGACATTGAATTAGAATTCGGGGCTAAATGTAAAAAAAAACCCCATGTACTTAGGTTGGAATTTTTAATAGTGTTGTAAGAGACAAGAAGGTGAAAGAAGAAATAATGCCAGGGGTGGTAGTGCCACTGCTGCTCAAACTTCCTCAGGTTAGACATAGGGATTGTACTGTGCCAGGCTAAGGTGAAGAACTGTAATCCGTAATTCAGTTGGTCGAGGAGGAGACCGTGACCACACTCTCCAGCCCACCGGACCTCGCACTAACCTAACCAGCCCACCGGACCTCTCACTAACCTAACCAGCCCACCGGACCTCTCACTAACCTAACCAGCCCACCGGACCTCTCACTAACCAGCCACCAGACTCTAGCCCACAGACTCTCTGCCCACCCAGGACTGCCAACCCACCAGACTACTCCTCACTGCCAACCCACAGATACACAGACCTCCTCCTGAGTCTCTCTCTCACCAGTGACAAAATGTTGCTGTGATAATGAAATATAGGAATAGTGACAAAGCTGTGTAATAAGTGAAAGTAGTGTGAACATCACCCCACATATTTTAAGAATCAGCCTTACCTTACCTTACCTTACCTTACCACTGTTATAGCTTCCGTTTACCTGTAATCACTGATCAAGAGTCGTATTAGAGGTCAACTCGTAGTAACATTCATAACTGTTTATAAGTTATGTTTTCAAAGTCTTTTGCCTATTTATTAAGAAAATAAACTATCGCACAATAACTGGAATATCACCGTAATTAACGCTATGAGCCTCGTTGAACACAGTATTAAGTGAGAGAGAGACTACTCAATGTTCATAGGAAAGTTACCATGATTGATGTAATTATATAAACCATCTCACATACCAGCCTAAGATAAAGGCATAACACTTATCTGGGGATGTTGTGGTTAACAGACGTATTTAAAGATAGGAATAAGAATGATTGTAATACTTATACCTGAGAGCTGCTTTAATGGTGATGACTCGCGGTGTCTTGTGTCCACGATATGAGTACAGTGTAATGGGGTGATCATCTGTCTGTCTGTCTGTCTGTGTCCTTTGGTGTTGTTGGGGTAAATCCTTCCCCAAATAGTACCAGAAAAACAGTAAACAAGGGAAGCAAATAAGGAATAACGGAGAGAAGAAAAACAAAAACAGAAAAATAACAGGTGGCTGGGTGATGAGGGTGGATGATGGGGTGGAGGGGAAGAGGTGGATGATGGGGTGGAAGGAGACGGGTGGATGGTGAGAGTGGAATCTCTTAGCTGAGGGCTTGAAGAGTTCACCTATAACCTTCAGCTAAGACTTTCAGCTAAATCCTGCAGCTAAAAGATTCAGCTAAAGCTTTCAGGAAAAACGTCCATCCCAGTCCAGAGAGTTTATTCAATGTTGCCTCAAGGCATCACCTGAGTGAACCCTACCTGGACGAACCTTAACTCTCTCTCTCTCTCTCTCTCTCTCTCTCATTTATTCCAAAGTGTACAAGAACCCAAGCTATTTATTTTCATCTATTTAAATCAAGGAATCAGATAGGACCAGCCATAAGGTTAATAGCAAAGCCTTACAGGGGGCCAGATGATAGTGGGAGAGTTTACTGTGGAAAAAACGGCAGTACAGGCTGTGGGTAGGTGACGTTCACATAAGACGATCATTTTAAGTCGTTCATTCTAGTTTAAGACGATAATTCTAAGTCGTTCATTCTAAGACGTTCATTCTAAGACGTTCATTCTAAGACGTTCATTCTAAGTCGTTCATTCTATATTAAGACGTTCATTCTAGTTTGAGACGTTCATTCTAATTGAAGTCGTTCACCCCGAGTCGTTCACCCCGAGTCGTTCACTGACATAACCTACAAGGAAAAACATGGGTTATGATTGATTATTTCTCTCCCCTGAGATTGCGTTTATTTATGGGGTCACTTTAGGGGGTTGACCTACCCAACCTAACCCAACCTTTAGTAATACCAATCCTACGTCTTTCATTGCATCCTTGTTTCATTTCTTCATTCTCTCTGCTATACGTAACTTCCTGAACCATTTGCTTACTCAGAACACATCAGATTTACCAATTGACACTAAATGTACGCTGAACAAACTCATGTAAGCGGATAAGACTCTAATATATATATATATATATATATATATATATATATATATATATATATATATATATATATATATATATATATATATATATATATATATATATATATATATATATATATATATATATATATATTAATTTTTTTTTTTTATTCATCTGTGAAATTTGAGTCTTGAGTTTTTGAAATGAGATGAAGATGCAGGTACAGTAATTATTTTTTTTGTATCCTGTGTATTTGGTATTTGAAGTTACTGTACCTGTTCGCTCGTTACCTAATTGGTTCTGAAAAATTAGGTGACTTAGTGATACCTGAGGAGGAGGGGTAATTGGTGATTGTGAATGGATGATGGCACACATACACACACACACACACACACACACACACACACAGCACACAACTCATAAGATACATACAGCATAAAAGATACACATAACATACACACAAACACATATAACACATACCACACTCCACCATACCACACCACCTCATACCACACCACCTCATACCACACCACATACCACACCACCACATACCATACCACACCACACCACCACATACCACAATACACCACCCCACCACATACCACAATACACCACCACATACCATACCACACCACCTCACACCACACCACACCACACGAGGAAAAAAAGAGAGAGAGGAACAGAGAAACAGACAGACGGACATAAAAACAGACAAACAGACATACAAACACAGACAGACAGACAGACAGACAGACAGACATAAAAACACAAAAAAACACCCCCCTCCAAAAAAACAAAAACAAAAGTTTCCAGAAGACGTAAGGAAAACCCCTCCAGAAATAATACTGAAGGCACCATCATGGAAAATTACACCTTGATGATGAACTGAAGGAGGCCGTGTGTGATCCACCCTTCATACGAGAGTTAAAAACCGATTCCTGGGGGATGAAATCTTGAGAAGTTTACTAAAGTTCCACCAAAACTTTTTCTCTCTGTTGGGGGGTAAAAAAATATAACTTCAGACATTTCTCAGGGAGTCAAATGCATTTTGAATAACTAGGTAATGCATTTTGAAAGGAAATTTGATGTGTGGTATTTTTTTTTTGTCGTGGGATTTTAGGATTGTGTGTAATGATGATAATTATATATTGTAGAAGGTTGTGGTCGGTGTCTTATAGTAATGGAGGCATAAGGTGATGTTGTCTTGATAGTTTATTATGTATTGTTACCTGGCATTGTAAAGTGCAAGGTGTATCTTTGTATTGGTAAACATACACGAACTGTAATTATACCGCCACCTTCACACCTACACACTACCACCTACACACCACCAGCACCACCTACACCACCATCACCACCTGCACACCACCGCCACCACCACCACACCATCTACACCACCATCACCACCATCACCACCTGCACACCACCACCACCACACCACCGCCACCACCTGCACACCACTACCACCTGCACACCACCATCACCACCTACACCACCACTACCACCACCACTATCACGTAAACCACCTACACCACCACTACCACCACCACCACCACCACCACCACCACCACTAGTACTATCACCTACACCACCTACTCCACCACCATCACCACCTACACCATCACCGACGACACCACCCCCACAACAACCACCACCACCGACGACACCACCTGCACCACCATCCTGCCACTACCTGCACACCACCACCACCACACCACCACATCCCCTACCTGCACTACCACCACACCACCATCTCACCTGCACCACCATCACCACCTACACCACCACTACCACCTGCACACCACCACCACACCACCGCCACCTGCACACCACTACCTGCACACCACCTCACCACCTACACACCACACCACACACACCACCACCACACCACCATCCACCACCTACACACCACCACCACCACACCACCATCTCACCACCTCCCAACCATCACCACCTACACCACCACTACCACCTGCACACCACCACCACCATCACCACCTGCACACCACCACCACCACACCACCGCCACCACCTGCACACCACTACCACCTGCACACCACCAACACCACACCACCATCACCACACCACCATCACCACCTACACACCACCATCACCTCCTACACACATAATTAAATTCTCTCTGATAAACTTTCCAACAATGTGCATCGTCTTCAAAAGGCATCACGTATCACTGCTGTCGTTGTATTTGTCATAGTTGGGTCGATCAGTGTCGAGCAAAAGCGACACAGGTGATTGATGCACATCCCCTGGGCCACGTCTGGTAGTAGTGATGTTGATTTTCACCTAAACTAACCTCACCTCACCTAACCTTGGTTCACTGGTAACAAGCGGTGAGGTGGGGGATCACACAACACCAGACACACTCACTTAGTTTGGGCACTGGTTATCTGCACAGCCTGGTTTCATGGGTCCTCTCTCTCTTATCTGCAGGTCCCTATAATCCCTCGTCAGTTTGCTGCAGTAATCCTTCACTTTCTCTTTAATGTCATTGCTGGTTTTCTTACACCGTTCATTAACATTGTAAATGAACTTGGTATTTAATATTCCCTCAACTAACTTTAGTCCAAGCAGTGCTCGGTTAAAGTTGCTGTTGTTATAATGTTATTACTGTGTTTCAACAACAAAGGTCTTTAAGCGCGTAACGAGGTTAGTAATTACACTATTCTGACATTTTATAGACACTTCCTGCAGTAAAACCTCGTGACTCTCGCAACAGATGCAGAGGTGCGTTGTCTCCACCACAGGGAATGACACTATCAATACTTTAGTGTGGGTCCAAGTGCTCTCTAATGCTTTCATCAAGTCCCGAGTGGCCGTGTCAAAGCGGACAGGGGTTTGTATCCCTCTGAGGCTGCTTATTAAATCTGTGATGTGTTTTAAGGTTATGTATATTGACTGGTGGTCCGCGGGGTTAGTCATTATTATAGTGTTGAAGGAGACAACCAGAACGTCAATATTTGTCTCCAGAGCTACATGTAATATGGCCCACTGTCTCTATGTAGCTCAAGTCAGCATTGTCCTATAATTCCTGAGTCACTGTGGGTGATACTGGTGGATGATACTGCGACTCTCATGTCTCTGTCTGACATCACCGCCCAGGATAAACTTTAGATTCAAGCTCCGTTTTGGTGCCTTAAAGTCCTTGGTCAATGTCTGTACGAATTGCCTTTTCATAACATGTATCGCCCTCTTGCAGTCATTGGTCCTTCATTATGGTCTCAGTTACTGTGTCTGCTGCAGCAACAATGAGATGATGATCCGCCGTGACGTAATCTCTGGTGGCTTGTGTGACTCGTTGATGTTGGTTACTGTTCTGAGTTAACATATTCAGCAGCTGGTTTAAAGAAGCCGCGTGGCTCAGTATATGAGATGCATTCATTACATCAACAAGTTTCTGCTTCAGTATTCATGACGCAAGTATACAGCTAAACTAAGGTGTTAGGGAAATCTCAGACACTACCTGCGTGATATTATCAGAAGCTGTGTGTAGACGAGGAAGATTGGGATCAATCTTTGGCACGCCATCTGCCTCATCATAAAGCTGTTTTTTTATGAGTCAATAAACTGTTTTGTATAATAATGGATCATCCAATTTTTCAAGGCTGTAGTTGATATACTTCTCCAGGAGAGTAACACTCACCGCCATGTTTCCTTAAATGTGAGAATTGTCGCCTCAAAATATCCACAATTTTGTGAATTATATTATCCTCTGTGATCTCCTTCACAGTCAAGTATCACCCTTCAGAAATTTAATAAATTCCTGAGCCTTTCTTGGCGCTTCGCCTATAGAAATGTCTTTTGAGCAGACTAGATTAGATATTCCTGGTTGAGGGATGAAAGAAATATCTGGCCGTTCATTGGTTAGCTGTTTCTTTAGGTTTTAGATTGATATTCCTCGCCATGTTCAGCTACACTTTCCCTAAGATTCTCTAGGAAACAATTAAGTGTTGTCAATAAGAAAATGTTATCGTTACTGATGGATGACTGGGCCAGCAGTTGCCACATGTTCTCTTTGATATAACTGTTCGTTTCTGTTTGATTCTCCTGCGTTTTGAGCTTCGGTTCATCGATGTACTTCGCGTAGCAGTTTTTTGCCCCGTAGTATCGAGCTTCTACAGCAACAGCATCACTACTGAGTCTAGTGAACACCTCAAGGTCGCCTGTCTGATGTACTACCTATGATTAACTGAACCAATGACCAGCTATGTGGTTTCTTTGGGTTCCACACACACACACACACACACACACACACACACAATAATAGCCTGTGACCTGGTGAAATATAACGGATCCATCTCTACTTGTACTAAGCATTTCATATTTATTTTCTCTTTTCAGTAATAATTGTAACTATCAAGAACTAGTGTAAGTTGACCTGCAATTTCTCTGATTCTGGAATGTGTCGTTGTCGTATAGAATTGAATTGTATTGAAACAGTTTATTTAACCAGAAAAACATAGATACAGAGTGGATAATAATAACAATATTAACATGGCTGAGCCAGTTGAGAACCTGAGCTCTCCTGTAGGCACCTGATATATACTATACATAAATCTCAAGGAAGTATTATATAGCATTTAGTAACATCTGGAATAGTACAATAGCATGGTGGTAATAAGAACATCACAATGTTATCACGGTTATCACTTCAACGTCACAAGTGGAGTTCCCCAAGGCTCAGTACTTGGACCATTATTATTTATTATATACATAAACGACATAGATATCGGCATTGACAGCAACATAAGTAAATTTGCTGGTGACACTAAAATAGGACGTGTTATCAAATCTGACGAGGACTCGGCAAAACTACAGGAAGATCTAAACAAATTTTTCGAATGGTCTGAA
>NW_024736685.1:0-9608 GCF_018991925.1 Homarus americanus
CTATATGATATTAAATGTAATTTGCCGAACTAATAATGATGCGATTCATGAAGTTAAGGGACTATTATTGAATTTGGAATTATTATAGATCGTTTATCAGTCTGAATAATGTTACGGGTGTCCCAAGGAGTTATTAGTTAGGCGGAAAATATGTCACGTAGGCCTAAGCTGACGCCTTGAGAGGACACGAGGTTGGCTAGCTCTCAGTAACGCGAAAGCATTCGGATCAACAAGACGTCCCTGCGCTTCCGTCACAGAAATAGTCACATGGCCTAGTCACCTGTGTTGCGCTATTGCATTATAACAAGTAAGTCTCATTCGATCTCAGACAGGGTTTAGATAGGGCAGTGATAAAGTTAACAAGAGCTAACAGTGAGTTCATTTCAGGGTTTCCGTCAGAACCCACTTGACTGCGAGAAATTGACTGAGAGAGTGATGACTGAGAGAGATTGACTGCCGTTTGAGACTGCCGTTGATGATTGAGGATTGGCAATTGTCGCCGTTGGACCGATCAGTGTAGGCCTGTCACTGTTTAGCGGGGTATCAAAGGATCTCTTGAGTGAATCTAGCAGTCTGGGTGCCCAGCTGACGACGGGACGATCGTTGGGGTCATCAGCTCTCCTCTACCTCGGCTCACAATACCACATATCTCAAGCAGCTTAGGGAAACCCTCTTGCTAACGGGAAGCTAAAGCTTCTCTCAACTGTACAAGGTCTGATTGGCTCACTCCCTTCCGCTTCATGGATGTACTGGGGGTAAAGTGAAGCCAGCTGAGTGATACAGGGCCGCACACTGGGGCCAAGAGTTAGTGGAGTTTAGAGGTACACTTTCCAAGGTGGAGAAAGGCTGATTTGGGCCTTAAACTACGGGTGCCTGTTGGTTGTGCCTTAAACGACTACGGAGTGCAGGTGGAATCTGTGTGTGTGTTAGGTTAGGAAGCATGGTTCAGGGTATTGGTGGACTCAGTAACTTCTTAATAATAGTGAAAATTTTTTGGTGTGTAGTTAATACTATTTTTTCAGTTACTAATGTATGCTGTGTGCATTTAATATTTCTTTATAATCTCAATCTCAGGTATAACGTTTGTTCCCCAGAGTAGTGTTTAAGTTAGGTTAGGAGGTGTGTATCTGTTGGGGTAATATAATTTTGTTGAGCGCCCTGAAGGCCTATTCAGGGTGGAGTTAATAAGCTCTGATTTTTATACCATTTTCTCAGTGCTGGATATAATTTTGGTGAGTGCCCTTAAGGCCTATTTATTGTAGAGTTATTAATTTCTTATTTTTTTAATACCATTTTCTCAGTGATTCATATTTTGTTGAAAGCCCTTAAGGCCTGGTTCATGTGTGCTAGCAACATTTCTTAATACTTTAAACTTATTATCCTCTAATGAGGTATTGCCTGAGGTTCTAATAATTTCAACATCATGTATAACTTTTATTCCCCAGAGTAGTATTTTAAGTTCAGGTTAAGAGGTGCGCATTATGGTGTACCATTATTTGATTGTGTTTGTAGTGTTGGAGGGAATATAAGTGTAAATTTTACAGTGTGTCTCATTCATCCCAGACACAGACGCTATCCTTCCACGGATCACGGACAATTCATTTTGTTTAGTAAAGTTAAGTGCTCTTGTGCTGGTTCGGGATTTCTATCAAAAGGGCGCTTCCACTGCAATTACGATCTAATAATCTTTAATAAACCCCAAGTCTAGTGAGAAATTAAAGTCCAGTAATTCCGACCGGTTACAAATATATATATATATATATATATATATATATATATATATATATATATATATATATATATATATATATATATATATATATATATATATATATATATATATATATATATATATATATCTTTCTTGTCCATGATTTAGAACAATAACTGTAGGGTAAAAGTTACAATATTATACTAATAACACTGTCATGTATTGATTCTATGACTAGTTACCAAGATACAGAGCACGATGAACATAACATGATAATGATAGTGAAGCCTGGAAGGGTTCATATCATAACGTGTGTTCGTGCGTATGTTGCCCGGTGAGAGTTACCGTGGGCCTCCATGTGCCCAGGTGGGATGGTCAAAGTATTACACTATAAGTGTGTAAAATGAGGAGTGACTGATCCACATGTAATTTAAGGTTTTTGAAATATGTAGTTAAATTAAACACGATTTTTCATTTAGTTGTGCGAATGATGGCAAGCATCGTGGTCTGGCACACACACACACACACACAAGCGCTGTAAAGGTTGTGTGGAGTCACTGGGTGATTTGGATGTGTTTATTTCCCTTCATACTTTCGTAACTACAACCTATGGTATTTATTCTTCGTGTTCATATATTTTGAAGATAATGCAGAGCATAAAATGCCATATACAATATTTATACATAATGTCATCTGTACAGCTGTACTATGACTGTGTGTGTTCGTGCGTGTGTTGCCTCGTGATAGTTAGAGTGGGCCCCCTACCTCCCCCATCCAGAAAGGACACTGTTCTAACCTCCAGCACAGACCCAGGTGGGCTAGAGATTATGGTTTCCGAGTGTACATACTACAAACCTAGGTTAATATCTGGACATGCATTTTTACAAAGCCTAGTAATTGCCTTCCCTGCAATGTAATTGCCTTAGGAAAAATGATGGCTACATAATCTGGTGTTTTTGCTTATATTTTTGGGGTTCTTTCCTTTAAGTTTCTCAAGCCCCAGTACTTGTATCCATTGCAAGCACCTGTAAATAATATTTAAAAATCAGATTCTACTTTGCCTGCATGGAGTTTTCACATTGTTTGTTAATATAATGATAAATAAACCTGTCATATCATATGTACAGTATGTAATTCAAAACTGTGCTCTTACCTTTCTTTATCATTTGGGAATGAATGGTATACAAATTGGGGTTGATCTTTCTTGGTTCTGTGGTATAACACGCACCGGTGTCCTCTTGCTGCCATTTAACAGTAAGTGAATTTCGTGATCACGTTACATAAACAAACTATAGTCTTTGCAGATGACACGAGTTGCACACTGGCGCCATCTATTGTTTTGGCTTAGCACATTTTAGGACCCAATGAGCTCAACATTTCGGTCCGCTTTCCTATCTTTCATATAATTACAGTTATTGGAATTACCTCAGTGTGCAAGCCTCATTACAATGCAAGAGTAGACTTAGGCGTGGTTAGTATAAAGTCAGTGTACACTGGAGGATGATACATGTGTTCCTATAACGAAAGGCGAGTTATTTTATGCGATTAAAAAGGGAAAGTCTACGGCACCCAGTGATGATGGAATAACATATGATATCCTTCACTGTCTGGCTAGTATTAGAGAAGGGCCCCTGTTAGACTTGTTTAATATGTCTTATAATGGAAGTTATATCCCTATTAGTGGAAGAAAGCAGTAATTGTACCAATACCAAGAACAATGAAGATTTTCGTCCAATATCTTTGACCTCTTGTTTTAGTAAAATGATGGAAAGAATAGTATTAAACAGGTTGTTGTAAAAAGTGGAAAATCTCTTGTTGCCCAATTTACATGGATTTATGAAAGGGAGAAGTACTGCAGACTGTGTTGTAAAATGTTTGAATAACTCCAAGGCTACATGCAGGACGTTTGTAGACTTAAAAGCGGGCCTTTGATAGGGCATATAAAAAAGTCATAATTGAGTAACTAATTAATTTAGGGGTTTCTTGGAAGTTGCTGAAAAGGGTTTTGGATTACTTGAGTAACAGTTGGCTAGAGTGTGGTTTCAGGGTTAGTACTCAGAAGAAAGAGAGATGGAGGTGTGCTTAGGTGAACTTCCCTGACCATAATGGCTCGTTACGAATTTCCTGGAGACACAGAGGTTATACTATATGCTGATGATATACTTTTACAGAGTAAAGGTATGAGAACATGCAAGAAGCTTTAGGTGCATTGAGTTCAATTTGTTGTAGAATGGGCCTTGTAATTAACAATGATAAAACTAAATATCATGTCAGAAATTATGAACAAGGGGATTTATATTTTATTGAATTAGGGCTATAAAAAGTTGATGTTTACAAATAACTTGGGATGCACATTGGGTATAAGCCAACAGTAGAGTACGTGAGATGCAATACCTGGAGAATGCATGTAAAGGACGATTAAGACCGTTAAGACCTTTGGCATGGAAGGGAAATGGCGCAGGTATTCCTATTTTAAAGATGGTTTATATCGGTACTATACGTTCAGTTATTGACTATGCAGCTCCCAGCCTTATATTGTATAGTAAGAAAGTTATTAAAAAGCTTGAAGTGATGCAAAACGAAGCCAAGAAAATTGTTTTAGGTTGTCAACGGAACACTAGAATAAAAATAATGAGAACGGAGTTAGATTTACTAAGTTTAGAACATAGATTAAAGAAACTTGCTGTAGCCACTATTGTTAGGACCATTAGGAGAGAAGGAGATAACAGGTTGCCCAGTACAATAATGTGCTTAAATGAAAGAACAGATCTTGGCAATGTGTCCAAGAATACAAGGCTACTGTATAAAATTATGATGGAGTATATCAATATTGCATTTCATTACAAACTTATTTAAGGTTTAGACCATGGCAGGAAGGATGCATTGCAGTAGATATTTTACAGCTTAAGGGAAAAAAAGATGATTGGCATCTCAGTTATTTACGAAATGTCTTTCGATAAAATAAATAGTTTTACCAGGCGAAAAAAAAAAAATTATATATATATATATATATATATATATATATATATATATATATATATATATATATATATATATATATATATATATATATATATATATATATATATATATATATATATATATATGCTGATAACCACAAAGAAAGAAGAAAACACGAAGTTCCCAAGCGCTTTCGTGTAATTCACATCTTCAGGGGTGAGTAGAGACTAAGGAGAAGTACAAAACAAGGTGTATATATACAGAGGAGGGTGAGACCAGGTCCACAATGGTCAGGTATTAGGTAATGACCCTACTAATCTGCATTTTTCAAAGAGTTTTGCCTTTGCCGATCCTATTTTGGTGTTGCACACTGGATTCTCATTGTGAGCGAGGTTGAGAGGCAGTTTAAAAGTTGAGTGTGCAGTACGTCCTCCTTCTAGTAGTGTTGCAGCAATGCCTGAGGATGCCACAGCAAGAGCAATTTTCCCCTGATGTCGTACTTTGGCCAACAGCAGGTTGATCAGGAATGTTTTTCCTGTCCCGTCAGGTGCAACGAGAAAGATCATACCTCCCTGCTCCGCTTGTATCGCTTGCAAGATCTGTTCATAAGCATTTGATTTATCAGGCAACAGGTGAGGCTCATTTTCTTCAAGAAAATTCACCAGAACTTCAACTGAGTAGTCTGTCTCTCTGAGCAACTCCCTGTTTGCAGCTCCTGGTTCTTCTCGGTTTGGGGAAGGCAATCCAAAATCAGTCAGGTTTTTTCCACATAGCTCCATCACTTTGTCTGCCAGCATGATGAGAGCCCTGTTGAACATGTCATCCATGAACTCAATCTCTTGACCAGGATGTTCTCTTCTTGCTTGATGAAGCAGATCCTCTGAAAGATTTTCTTGGTGGTTTTTCCAGAGCTGGCTTGGGTTGGAAAGTCCACATGTAGCAACCATGATGGCAAACAGGTTCCTCATTCTCATTGGCGATTGAGTAGCTGCTGCCTCTTCTAATGTGTCATTCCAGTAACCATCATCTTCCAGTAGGCCAAGGAGATTACACGCTTCCTGATAGGTTCTGCAGACTTGTCCATCCACTGTCTTGAGTGCTGCATATGATGTTGGGCCACGGATGTGGTGCAAAAGTAGTCCCAAATAATAGCATTCACAGTTGTTGGGATGAACCGTGTAGACACGTCCCAAAGCATTGCCTGACTTTATCCCTGGATATCCTTCAGCATCGGATCCTTGAGCTCTTCTCTGGAACGTTTTCATTGAAGCCTGTCATAT
Organism: Homarus americanus; assembly: GCF_018991925.1. Taxonomy (NCBI): domain Eukaryota; kingdom Metazoa; phylum Arthropoda; class Malacostraca; order Decapoda; family Nephropidae; genus Homarus; species Homarus americanus. Next base: position 5,953 of record NW_024736685.1, read on the forward strand.
GTACTGAAGAACTTGGGTACGTCAACATACAGGAGTATTTGAGCAAACTCATCTTCCTGTGAAAGCTTGAAGAATGCAGTGAGGGTCCTCATCACTACATAACAATATCATCCATCATCACTACATGCCTTTTAAAATACATCATCACTACATATAACACCATCCATCATCACTACAGATCGGTAAAGCAGTGTCCGAGATTCTCGTGCAGACACACACATACTTCTTTGTCATATATATATATATATATATATATATATATATATATATATATATATATATATATATATATATATATATATATATATATATATATATATATATATATATATATATTATTTGAAGTTGGGGGATTTAGAATATGTTGGTTATCGTCGCTGCAGATCTGACAGGTAACAACAATAAAAAAACAAGAACAATCGGACCTATAAAGAAAAGGGTGGAGCAAAAGGATCACGAGTTTTAGATTTGTATAATAGAGTACCATAAATCCCTTAACAAAATATTCAGCTTATAAATTACCCTTAACCAAACTTAACCTAAACATTAACAGTATATACATATTAATACAACATAAACAATCTTGAAGCAAGTGGACGTGAGGGAGTTAATACAAAATACAAGTACTTAAGTGAGGAGCTGAGATGGCTGACGAGTAAGGCTGAGTATTGTAGAAGACGGTAGGTAGTCACTGCACGTAGGTTTAGATGATAGATGATCCTGTGGTCACTTCCCAGAGCCAAGTGCTCTTTCCTCGAATTGGAGCTGACAAAGAAGACTTTGAGGAGGTGACGCAACAACCAGGATAGGGAGAAGGGAAACCTCGGAGTGGTAACTAAGGCCGAGTCATGCTCGTGTCTCGTCCCTAGATAACGTTGCTGGTGGTGCTGGGTGGGTAGATCAGGACAATAGATGGCAGTAGTTCGTAGTGCTGGGTGGAGGGTTCATCTTTACCCCTCCAAAGACCTCCGTAAGCGCAGGCATGAAAGGAGGTGATGATCTGGTGCGTCTGGAGAGTAGCTGCTGCATTTCCTGGAGCTCGGGATAAGGAGTCTGCAATCAGGTTGTCGGCCTTTATGTGCCGGACTTGTAGATTATAGGGCTGGGTGAGAGGCCCAGCGGAGGATTCGCTGGTTGGAGGTCTTATTGGTTTGGATGAACAATGGAGTGGGTTATGGTCGGTGAGACTAGGGTTGTTCTTTATTAGGCCGACTGGAGAGTAACATTCAAACTTTATTACCCAACACCAGAGCCAAGACGCCTCCTTCTCTATGGTCGAGTAGTTGGTCTGATGTTTTTTTCAACTTGGCGGAGTAATATGCCACAGGGTGAAGAGCATCAGTGGTTGGGTCGGGTTGTAGGAGCACAGCCCCCACTCCGACACCACTAGCGTCGATTTGCAGATGGAAGGGCGAGGTGTAGTGAGGGGGGTGGACTACAGGCTTGGAGGCAAGGAAGGCTTTGAGGCGGTGGAAAGACTGGTCGCACCTCTGGTTCCAGATGTAAGGGACCGCAGAACTGGTAAGGTCTGTGAGGGGTCCAGCCACGCTGGAGGATTACACGACCGTGGTAACCGCACATCCCAGGGGCGCGCTTAAGGTTCTTCCTCGTCACGGAGTGGGGAAGGACCAGGTGGATTCTAACGTTTGCGTCATGGGTCTCCTTACCATACTTGATATGTCCCAGGTAAGTCACTGAGGCCGGCCAAGCAGATTTAGCCAGGTTTATGGTGAATCCAGTCTCTTGCAGTCGTGAAAACAGTATCTCCAAACGCACCAGATGTTCGTCCCAGCCGTCCGACACCACCACCAGGTCATCCAGGTAGGCGAACGTCCCACCTAGGTCCTGAATTAGGTAATTGATTGCCCTCTGGAATGTGGCCGGAGCATTAGAAAAGCCAAACGCCATAACCAAATATTGAAAAAGACCAAATGGAGTTATAAATGCCGAGATTATTTTTGGCCTATCCGTGAGTCCCACTTGATAATATCCTTTCAATAAGTCCACCGTGCTGATAGAATTTGGCACAGCCTATACTGTCATTATATCAATCAAGGTAAAGGGTAGGAGTCTGAGACAGTGACCTGGATTCACTTTAAATGTCCGGTCACCAAGGAAACGAAAAGATTTCATCGGGTTTTGGAATGAGAGAGGCAAGGTGAAGCCAGGGGGAGGTACTAGGCTCAGCTAGAAGTTATGTTTTTAACAAAATCTCTATCTTTTTCACCAATCTCTTTTTTTGTAAGATTTAGTCGATAGGCTGATTGCCTAATGGGTTGTACATCATCCGAGATTAGCTTAATATCATGTTTAAGTATATTGCAAAACCCTGGGAGGTCTGATGTGACTTTAGGAAATGTTGATAATAACTTGGTGAGATCTTTTGCTTGAGATGGATTCAGAACAGAAAAATACTCATCCAAGTTGTTGAGTATGTGACTGTTAGTAGGGTTTTCTTTAGGTAGAGGGAAGTCTAAATTCTCCAATAGGTCCATGTCATCTGTCTCCAGCTCCGGCCCTGACAAAACCGTATGCAATACAGGTTGACTTATAGCCTCTGGGATGTCTTCCTCCTGACTGCCTGGAATGGTAAAATTTCTTGAGATTAATGTGAACAAGTTGTGAATCTTTTCTGCGATCAGAATTAGACTATATAGTTTAAGGAGGAGATAGTTTATTAGCAATATATATAGGGGACCAGTAAACTTGCTTTTAAGGAGAGCCTGGAATGGGTGAAAAGGTAACACTTTGTCACACTGGAAAATGATCTTTTTAACTAATTTAGGTGGGACTTCACCATTTTTCTTGAACTTTTTAGAGTTTGACTGAGCAATAGTTCGGACTTCAGTTAATTTGTCCCTTACGAAGTGTCAATGTATTGGGGAAACTATTTGCCGGAAACTTAATAGATGGAGTGTCAAACCACTGCTCCTTTACTATTTTAAGAGATTCATATTTGTCTCCCCATATAGTAACTCGAACGAGGAGAAAACGGCAACTCCCTGGGGAGCATTCCCTGATGGCAAAAAAAGTAACAAGTCTATACTTTCATCCATTCCTTTTGGTGTTCTATACAGTATTTTTTGAGCATTGATGTACAATGGTCCCTGAGGTCTTTCATCACCTGTTTGAAAAGATTGCTCGTAAAATTGGTGCCCTGATCGGATTAGATCTCTTTAGGAATGCCCACTGAAGTGAAAAGGTGCAAAAGATGTTTGATTACATTTTTTGAAGTGATGCTTTTAAGGGGAAAAGCCTCAGGATAACGTGTACTGGTATCCATAACTGTGAGCAGGAATTGATTTCCTTCTTAGTCTTTGGTAATGGCCCACACAATCCACAACAATCTTTTCAAATGGTGTAGAAAATACTGGGATGGGCTTAATGGGAGCTGCTGGTATACTTTCATTTGGTTTTCCTACCATTTGACAAATATGACAAGATTATAGGTATTTTGACACATCCTTCCTAAGTCCAGGCCAATAATAGTGTTGGAGGAGCTTTTATATGTTTTCAGGATTCCCAAATGTCCTGAAATACCATCATGGGCAAGGGCAATTAATGCTGGTCTGACTGAGGTGGGAATTACCACTTGATGTATTTCAGACCACGTGTCTAGCTGGGCAAGCTCAGGGGGCCTATAGGCCCTCATCAAA
>NW_024736686.1:0-13628 GCF_018991925.1 Homarus americanus
ATCGGTATTACTTCGTTTCAGTTACGTATTGCTAATAATGATGATGGTGGAGTGATGATTTAATGGTGTAAATAATATAGTGAAGGTAGGGTGTCGTGTTGCTTTTAGCCCTCGTAGCAGGCGCCTCTCATTGAAGTAGTGCAGTATATTGATTGTGGTGTCATGGTGATTGGTGTGTGATGTCAGGCTTGTGTTTGGACATGTAAGCTCCAGTGAAGTGTGGGATTTCCTGTCTTATCCGCATAAATTCTTACCCCGTCATCTACCAAGCCATTACAGTGTATAATGTTCTTCACACACACTTAACATAATGTTGTGTTAAATTGATACATTATAAATTTTTCTCAGGATTTAAATCATTGTAGATTAAATTACTGTAATCCTGTGTTACGTTAATCGATATTAAATTAATCGTGTGTTAAATTCGTAATATCAGAACATCAAGCTTTTGTTAAGCTACTGATATGTAAATACAGTATAATGTAACATGACTTATATACTGTAATAATATACTGTAATATAACTGTACCTGTACTACTAACTAAACCATGGAGTTATAGGACCTATAGACGTTCTATAATTACAATAAAACAAATTAATTAAAGGAATAAATGAAACGTGAAGGGAAAATACCGTAGGGATTTAATGCCGTAATAAATATCTTTGTCTATACCAAAGACTTTGTGTCCTGTTAATATTTCTTAACAGTGCTGGTACTCCAAGGGTTAAATCATCGTACTGAAGGGTTAAACAATCGTTACTCAAGGGGTTAAAGAATCGTACTCAAAAGGCTAAATAATTGTACTCTTGGGATAACATCATCGTACTAAAAGCTAACTCATTATACTCATGGGGGTAATATCTTCGTACTCAAGGGTTAAATCAATGCAATCAAGGGGTTAAATCATCGTACTCAAAAGGGTTAAATCATCGTTCTCAAAGGGTTAACATCTTACAACTCACTCTTATATCCAATCATATTTTGGTCATAAAACTGACCGGGATAATAGTAAAATAATTATTTCCCATATTAACTTGTCATTTCGTTCGTGATTGATTTATTTAATATTATCATTGACTATCGGTTTATTCCTCTATATAATATGTGTTCTTCTCTATCTCTAAACTCTCTCTTACGTCTTTCTTTTAAACTAAAAGTCAGTTAGAAATTTGATTTTTGTTATATATTTTTTTAGTTTGTCCAAAGTTTGTCAAAATATTCTATAAATCCAAGAAAAATAGTGAAGTATATTGTTTGGTATTTGCGTATTCTGCAGTCTCTGTGTATAAAGTGTATTCAAAAGCCACTGATTATAAATATCATAAAACATACTTTGCAATATTACTTTAGAACGGAAGTTGGAGAAAATGGTAAGGAGAAAGTATTTATCAATATGATAATTTAATTTAACATTAACACAACGATTTACACTTTAAACACATATAACTTATTTAGAAGTGTTTAAGTGATGTGAGTGAGAGAGAGACGAGAGAGAAGGATTCTGCTATTTTGCTCCCATACACTTTGTATTCCCTTCCTCCGACGATAAACTGTCCAAAGTTTGAAGTATGAAGTGAGGATATAGGAGAGGAGTGGAGGGGGGAATGGAGGTAGGGTGGAGGAGGGATGAGATGGAGGGAGGGGGGAGGGGGGAGGGAGGGAGGGAGGGGAGGGGGAGGGAGGGGGTCGTCAGTGATCTGAGGCCTCTGGGTTAGAAGCTCTCCCGTGTGGGTTTGTGAACAGACATTCTTTTCCGATAAAGTTCGTCACATCAGGGAGAGGAGGGAAGGGAGGGTAGGAGGAGGGGGTGAGGGAGGAGCAGGGGAGGAGGAGGAAGTGTGAGGAAGGAGTTAAAGATGAACTTCAGGTGTGTTTTGTTGTGACATGGTCTGTGTTTGGGTGCCAGGGGGTCAGGTGGTTACAGAGTCAGGTGAGTGCCAGGGGTCAGGTGAGTGCAGGGGTCAGGTGGGTGCCAGGGTCAGGTGGTGCCAGGGGTCCCAGAAGGTGCAGAGGTCAGGTGAGTGCAGGGAATTCATTAGAAAGTGCCAGAGTCGGGTGAGGTGCAGAGGTCAGGTGAATGCCAGAGGTCAGGTGATGCCAGGTTCAATAGATAACAGCGATGAACCTTTCATAATGAAAGTCATCAGAAAAAAAAAATAATCAGATCAATTCCTTCTTGTCCTTCACCTCTCTCTCTCTCTCTCTCTCTCTCTCTCCTCCTCTCTCTGCCCTTATACTTATCATTTTGGTCCCCGTCAAATGTCATCCACCCTCAACCCCTCTTTATTAATCTATCGGAAGTGTCCTTGTTATCCTTACCGCTCATCTCTCCTTTACTTTCCCTATTTTTTCCTCTTTTCCTCTTTTCTTCTTTCCCTTTAAATATTTTTCTTTGGTTTTATATTTTGAGGATTTTTTCCTCCTTTATCACAACCCCATGCACCTAATTGGTGGGGAAAGGAGATGTGGTGGGGAGAGAGGAGGTGTGGTGGGGGAGGGGGAGGTGTGGTGGGGAGAGAGGGTTGGGTGTGGTGGGGAGAGGGGGTGAAGTGGGGGAGAGGTGGGGTGGGGAGAGGGAAGTGTGGTGGAGATGCAGTGAAAAAGTGCTGTGGGGAGAAAGGGATGTGTGTGAGGAGAGATGTGTTTGGAGGAGAATGTCTGAAGGGAAGGAGGGGGAGGTGTGGTGGGGGGAGAGGGGGTGTGGTGGTGGAGAGAATGGTGGGGGAGAGGGAGGTGTGGTGGGTTGGGGGGAGAGGATGTTTGGTGGTGGAGAGGGAGAGATGTGGTGGGGGGGAGGTGAAGTGGGGGAGAAAGGGGAGGTGGGGTGAGGGAGGGTGTGGTGGGGGAGGTGTGGGGAGAAAGGAAGGTGTTGTGGGGAGAGATGTGTGTGTTGGAGGGGGTGGGTGGTGGAGAGGGGGGTGTGGTGTGGGGAGGGGGAGGGTGTGGGTGGGGAGAGGGGGTGTGGTGGGGGGGGGAGGGTGGGGGAAGGTGTGGTGGGGAGAGGGAGGTGAGATGGGGAGATGAGGTGTGGTGGGGGAGGGGTTGGTATGGTGGGGAGAGGGGTGTGTGGTGGGGATAGGTGGGGGTGTGGTGGAGGAGAAGGGAGTGTGGTGGATGAGAGAGAGTTGTGGTGGAGAGAGGGGTGTGGTTTTGGGAGAGTGAGGGGGTGGATGAGGGAGGGAGTGTGTGGTGGGAGAGGGGGAGGGGGGTGTGGTGGGGGAGGGGAGGATGTGGTGGTTTAGAGGTTGTGGTAGGGGGGAAGGTGTGTTTGGGGGAAGGGGAGATGGAGATGGGGAAGAGGGAGGTGGTGGGGGGAGAGGGGGGGGTGTGGTGGGGAGGGAGGTGTGGTTTGGGGAGGGAGGTGTGGTTTGGGGAGAGAGGTGTGGTGGGGGAGAGGGAGGTGTGTGGGGAGGGGGGAGGTGTGGGTGGGGAGGAGGGGAGGTGTGCTGGGGAGAGGGGAGGTGTGGTGGGGAGGGAGGTGTGCTGGGAGAGAGGGGGGTGCTGGGGGGAGGGGAGGTGTGGTGGGGGAGAGGGGAGGTGTGTGGGGAGAGGGGGAGGGTGTGGTGGGGAGGAGGGGATGTGTGTGTGTGGGGTGAGGAGAGGGAGGTGTGTGGGGGAGGGGGAGGTGTGGGTGGGGGAGAGGGAGGTGTGGTGGGGAGGAAGGGGATGTGTGGTGGGGGGAGATGTTGGTGTGGGGAGAGGGAGGTGTCCTGGAGGGGGGAGGTGTGGTGGGGAGGAGGGTGTGTGGTGGGGAGGGAGGTGTGGTGGGGGAGAGGGAGGTGTGGTGAGGGAGGGAGGTGTGGTGGGGGAGAGGAGGTGTGGTGGGGAGAGAGGGAGGTGTGGTGGGGAGAGGGAGGTGTGGTGGGGAGAGGGTGTGGTGGGGGAGGGGGTGTGGTGGGAGGTGTGGTGGGGGAGAGGGGGAGGTGTGGTGGGGAGAGGGTGGTGGGTGGGGAGGTGGAGGTGTGGTGGGGAGGATAATCAATAGTCACGGTTTGTCCCTGGATTTGCTCACTCATGTTCCCACACCCAGAACTCCTCTTCTCCTTCACTTCTCCTCCCCTATTCCTCCTCTCCCCTCCCCTCTTCCTCCCCTCCCTTCCTCTCTCTTCCTTCCCCTCCCTTCCTCCTCTCCCCTCACGCCCTCTCCTCTCCCCGTACAATAATTGCTGGAATTTGCTGCCACGCTGATATCTCTGGCGTACATGTGTCGACACACACACACACACACACACACGCACACACACACACACACACACACACACACACACACACACACACACACACACACACACACACACACACACACACACACACACACAGGTACAGTAGGTGTTGCAGGAATCTGGGATATAAGTCATTCAGAAGTTCTCCTCCACTAATCCTTCCATCTTTAACTAATTCCTGTCGTCAGCAGCAACTCAATATCAACAGGGAAAAACACTACTATTTTATGGGGTTATTCTGACTCTAATTAGATACTATGTAACGTGAACAGTTAATTAAAGAAATAGCGTTGATATGTTTGTTTACAGGTGGATTAGAAGAAAAGCTAGTTATGCAGGAAAGCGCCAGGAGTAAACTAATTAGATGGATAATGAACAATTTACAGGTAAGATTAATCGCATGATACAAATTGAGAACAAATTGATATAGACTTGAAGAAATATAGAGCATAATTGTATGTACAGTGGGTGAGATAGTGAACAATAATTAAAAGTAATAATGTGGTTATCGAGTAAACATAGTAATCCTTTTATAGGGCGACACTGAACTAGGACAAGAGGTGGTTGGGGAGAAATATTGACTGAGGTGTTCGTGAGTAACACACACACACACACACACACACACACACACACACACACACACACACACACAACACCCCCACACACACACACCCCCACACACACACACATACCCCACACACACACACACACACACACACACACACACAACACCCCCACACACACACACACACACACACACACACACACCACCCCCACACACACACACCCCCACACACACACACCCACACACACCCCCCCCCCACACACACACACCCCCACACACCCCACACACACAACACCCCCCACACACACACCTTACCCCCCACACACACACACACCTGACCCCCCCACACACACACACAACACCCCCACACACACACACACCTTACACCCCACACACACACACACACACACACACACACACACACATGCCAGACAACATAAATCCATCATATAAACAGACAAATAATCATTAAAGATCTTACGAAAATATAAACAAATGATCATCAAATTAACACAGGAAGGAATATTCCATCATACCTTAACATGAAGTTCTCTTAACCAGTATAGAAAAAATAGTAGAGTTTAAGATTTATTGTAAACTCATTATTAAAAAAAAATATATGTTTAATTACTTGTTTTGGTTAATTAGGTTTATTTACTGTATACTGAATGGTGAAATCTATACACGTATATATCGCTGTACATATACTGTATGTATCGTTTTCCATTGACTAAACAGACAAACCCCCTCCTCCTCAGAAAAAAATTGAGGGAAATTTTCTGAAGAGCGCCACCACCCCCACCACCATCTACCCCCAGCCAGCCACCCTCTACCACCCCACCCCCACCCACCCACCCCCCACCCCCCTCCCCCAGCCAGCCACCCTCTACCCACCCCACCACCCTCTACCACCCCAGACACCCTCTAACCTCCCCGCCCCCAGCCACCCCTCTACCTCTCCCGCCCCCCCCAGACACCCTCCTAACCCCTCCCCGCCCCCAGAGCTCCAGCAGGCGCAAAGAAAACAAGCTGTTAAATATAACGAAACAAGTTAGTCAAGTATCTCCCACAAGAAGAAAACAAACCACACAAGAAAAATCTCCCCAAACACGTACCAACTACTCAGGGGTAGGAGTAGTGGTGGGGCAGACTGGGAAGAGGTGAGACAGCACCCTCACCCCCTACCCCTAACGGGAGGTGGGAGGAGGAAGAGGTGAGCCCCCTCACCCACCCTACCTAACAGGAAGGTAGGAGGAAGAGAGATGAACAGCACCTCACACAACGGGAGGTGGGAGGAGGAGGTGAACACCTACGAGAGGGGCACCCTCACCCCCTCCCCTAACAGGAAGAGTAGGAGGAGGAAGAGGAGTGAACAGCACCCTCACCCCACCCTACCCCTAACAGGAAGAGTGGGAGGAGGAAGAGAGTGAACAGCAACCTCACCCACCTACCTAACAGGAAGAATAGGAGGAAGAGAGTGAGCAGCACCCTCACCCCACCTACCCCTAACAGGAAGAATAGGAGGAGGAAGGAGTGAACAGCACCTCACCCACTACTAACAGGAAGAATAGGAGGAGGAAGAGGTGAACAGCACCCTCACCCCACACCCTGCCTAACAGGAAGAATAGGAGGGAGGAAGAGGGTGAGCAGCACCCTCACCCACCTACCCCTAACAGGAAAGTAGGAGGAGAAGAGTGAACAGCACCCTCACCCCACCCTGCCTAACAGGAAGAGTAGGAGGAGGAAGAGGTGAACAGCACCCTCACCCCACCTACCCCTAACAGGAAAGTAGGAGGAGGAAGAGCAACAGCAGCATACCTCCTCCTCCCACACAGGAAGAATAGGAGGAAGAGAGCAACAGCAGTGACCATACCTCCTCCTTCCCCCTGGGAAGAGTAGGAGGAAGAAGAGCAACAGCAGTGACCATACCTCCTCCCCATGTCCTTCTCCTCACCACTACACAAAACACTAACCTCCAACGTTCTGAAAATAATCTCCTTCCAAATTATACCTTCCTGATTACTCACCAACTTGTACAGAGAAAACAAAACAGAGAATAAACGAGAAAGAATAAAGAGAAAGTAACTAAAGAGAGTAGAAGGAAATTAAAAGAATACCTCTCCTCAAGACCACAACAACAGGAGGAGAAGGAGTACGAAGGGAGAGAAAGAGAGAGAAGAGAGAAGAGAGAGAGAGAGAGAGTAAGTGGAGGGGAAATGAAACGCGAGAAGCGGCACGTAACAAACATTGGATGTTTCGTGTCCATTTTTCAGGCGGTTTGTAATGTTGGCGGCGTGAGAAAGCTTCAGCTGCTGGTCATAAGAATAGACACTCTCACATAATGATGCTAGGCGGCGAGGGTGGGGGAGGGTGAGAGGGGTGAAGGTGAGAGGGAGTGAGGAGGAGGTGAGTGTCTTGGGGGGTGAGGAGAGGTGAAGGTAGTGTGTTATGGGAGGTGTTGGGGTGAGGTGAAGGAGGAGGGAGGGAGAGGAGGTGAGCGAGTTAGGGGAGGTGACAGGGGGGGAGGTGACAGGGGGGAGTGGTGAGGGGGGAAGGTGAGGTGTGTTATGGGAGGGTGTTGGGGTGAGGAGTGAGAAGGGAGAGGGAGGGAGAGAGAGGTGAGCGAGTTGGGGGAGGTGACAGGGGTGAAGGTGAGGGAAGGTGAGCGAGTTGGGAGGTGACAGGGGGTGGTGGAGTAGACAGGAGGAGGAGAGAAGGTGGGAGGCATTATGGGGGAGAGAGAGAGGGGGGTATAAACATAATATTATCTTCTCCTCTGAAGGTGTCGGGCAGGTATATCTGCCTCTCCTCCTCACATTCCCCCTCTCTATAAGATTCTACCACATCTTCCCCTTTCAACCTCATATTTTCCTTTTATTATCTTCCCTCCTCATAATCCCTCACCCCCTCATTTATCCTCCTCCCTCATTTTCCCTCCATTCATTGTTCCTTACCAGGCTTACCTCATCTCCCTCATATTACCCTCATCCCTCATATTACCCCACCTCATATTTACATCACCCAGGGAGATATACTTACTTAGGATAGAGAATATATCAGGTATCTCTCTCTCTCTCTCTCTCTCTCTCTCTCTCTCTCTCTCTCTCTCAGTTAAGTATTCTCTGGGTCAATTTAGGTTGGTGTAGTGTGTTGGTGTTGTGTGTTCGTGTGTGTGTTGGCGTAGTGTGTTGGTGTAGTGTGTTGGTGTAGTGTGTTAGTATAGTGTGTTGGGTAGTGTGTTGGTTGTATAGTGTGTTGGCGTAGTGTGTTGGTGTAGTGTGTTGGTGTGAGTGTGTTAGTGTAGTGTGTTGGTGTAGTGTGTTGGTGTAGTGTGTTGGTGTAGTGTGTTGGTGTAGTGTGTTGGTGTAGTGTGTTGGTGTAGTGTGTTGGTGTAGTGTGTTGGTGTAGTGTGTTGGTGTAGTGTGTTGGTGTGGTGTGTTGGTGTAGTGTGTTGGTGTAGTGTGTTGGTGTGATTGCATTGGTGTAGTGCATTGGTGTAGTGTGTTGGTGTAGTGTGTTGGTGTGGTGTGTTGGTGTAGTGTGTTGGTGTGGTGTGTTGGTGTAGTGTGTTAGTTGTATAGTGTGTTGGTGTAGTGTGTTGGTGTGGTGTGTTGGTGTGAGTGTGTTGGTGTGGTGTGTTGGTGTAGTGTGTAGGTGTGGTGTGTTGGTGTAGTGTGTGTTGGTGTGGTGTGTTGGTGTAGTGTGTTGGTGTAGTGTGTTGGGTGTAGTGTGTTGGTGTGGTGTGTTGGTGTAGTGTGTTGGTGTAGTGTGTTGGTGGTGTGTTGGTGTAGTGTGTTGGTGTAATGTGTTGGTGTAGTGTGTGAGGTGTAGTGTGTTGGTGTAGTGTGTAGAAATAATTAGATACCTTTCAGACTAGCATACTTAAACGTAACAGTGACCCTAGATTTACCTGGGAGGTCAAGGTAGGTCACACCTCCCTCACAGCGTCCTGGGGGGAGGGTGGGCGGTCATGCAGGCAATAGTAATAACAATAATAAGAATAAGAATAAGAATAAGAATAAAAGAATAAGAATAAGAATAAGAATAATAATAATAAGAATAATAATAATAGAATAATAATAATAATAATAATAATAATAATAATAATAATATTAATAATAATAATAATAATAATATATTAATAATCCACACACCACCATTTTTCCCCTTCCTATTTTCCTCTTCACATCTCTCCACCCTCCCCCTCCCTCCCTTCTAGCACCTCTCACATCCCCCTTCTTTTCCTCCCTCTCCACCTTTCTTCCTTCCTTTATCTCACCTTTTCCTCCTCCTCCTCCTTCTTTCTGTCCCTCCCCTATTTTCTCCCTCATTTCTCCTTCTCCCTTTCTCCTCTCCTCCTCCTCCTTCTCCTTTCGCCTCTCTCTTCCCTCTCACCTCCTCCTCCTCCCCTACTACCTCTCCTCTTCTCTCTTCCTCTTCTCTCCCATCACCTCCTCCTCCTCCCTCTTCCCTCCTCCTCTCTCTCCCTCCTCTCTCTCTCCCCTCCTCCTTTATCTCTCACCTTTTCCTCCTCCTCCTCCTCCTCCTTCTTTCTGTCCCTCCCCTATTTTCTCCCTCATTCTCCTTCTCCCTTTCTCACTACTCCTCACCTCCTCCTTCTCCTTTCTCGCCTCTCTCTTCCTCTCCACCTCCTCCTCCTCCCACTACTACCTCTCCTCTTCTCTCTTCCACTCTTCTCTCTCCATCACCTCCTCCTCCTCCCACTCTTCCTCCTCCTCTCTCTCCCTCCTCCTCTCTCTCCCTCCTCCTTTCTCTCCCTCCTTTCCTCTCCTCCTCCCTCCCTCCTCCCACTCTTCCTATCCTCTCCCCTCCTCCACCTCCCTCCACATCTCTCCCTCTTCCCACCTCCATATCTCTCTCCCACTCTTCCCTCTCCATATCTCTATCCCTCTTCTCTCCCTCCTACCCCCCTCCCTCTTCCTCTCCTCCTCCCGATCTCCCACTCTTCCTCCTCCACCTCCTCTTCCTCTCTCTCCCCTCTTCCTCTCCACCTCCTTCCTCTCTTTCTCCTCTTCCTTCTCCGTTCACCTCTCTCTCCCACTCTTCCCTCTCCACCTCCACTTCTCCTCTCTTTCTCCCACTCTTCCTTCTCCGTTCACCTCTCTCCCACTCTTCCCTCTCCACCTCCACTTCCTCTCTTTCTCCCACTCTTCCTTCTCCGTTCTCTCTCTCCCACTCTTCCCTCTCCACCTCCACTTCTCTCTTTCTCCCACTCTTCCTTCTCCGTTCCTCTCTCTCCACCCTTCCCTCTCACCTCCACTTCCTCTCTTTCTCCCACTCTTCCCTCTCCGTTCACCTCTCTGTCTCTCTCCCCTCTTCCCTCTCCACCTCACTTCCCTTCTCTCCCTCTTCCCTCTCCCGTTCACCTCTTTCCCACTCCTCCCTAATGACCCCACTCTGGTTCCCCTGACAAAAACCAAAGTGGGTGTCGAGTCTAAAAACTCTAACTACTCCCTCCTACGTCCTTCCTCCGCCTCCTTCCTTCCTCCTTCCTTCCTTCCTTTCTTCCCCCCTCCTCCTTCCTTTTTCCTCCTTGTCTTCCTTCCTTTCCCCCTCTTCTGTTATTTTATCTTGTTATCTTCCTCCTTCTCCCCCTCCTCACTCATTTCCTCTTGTTCTTCCTCCTTCATTTCTGCTCTTCCTCCATCCTCTTCTGTTTAATCTCTTCAACCTCTTCCCCCTCCTCCTACTTTTCTTCCTCCTCATCCTCCACACACCACCACAACACCACCATCAACACCACCACACCACACCAACACCATCATCAACCCCCACCTCACCACACCAGCATCACACCATACCAGCCCCCAACACCACACCACCACACCACACCAACAACACCATCATCAACCCCACCTCCCACCAGCACCACACCATACAAGCCTCCAACACACCTCCACCACCACACCACACCACACCAACACCATCACTCACCCCACCTCACCACACCAGCACCACACCATACCAGCCCCCAACACCACCACACCAACAACACCATCAATAAACTCCCACAACACCACACACCACACCACCACAGCATCACAGCATAATCAGAAACTTTATCCGACATGGGAAGGGGAAAAAAACAGTGTGTGCCTTTAGCAGGTGCGTGATGGTGTGTAGCGGAGGTGAGGGATGGGGAGGCTGCTCTGACGACAGTATTTGTTAGTCTTTCTCGTGTTGTTTCCTCACGAGATATACCTACTCTCTCTCTCTCTCTCTCTCTCTCTCTCTCCTCTCTCTCTCTCTCTCTCTCTCTCTCTCTCTCTCTCTCTCTCTCTCTCTCTCTCTCAGGTAAAGTACAGGTGATAGTTAATTAGGCAGGTGGGTAATACAATGCTGTTATAACCTTACCTGTCTATAATTCAATCCTATATAGTGATCAAAAAGTCTCTGTGCACCTGTTATAATTAAGACTATAATTGTTCTTTGTTATATTTATTGTTACATATATTTTTGTTCTTCTAATAAGACTTGTAAGTTATTATATATCTACAATTTAGTGGTTCTTATTTCTACAGTTATCAGCAGGTAGAACAAGGTAGATAACACTGTGGTTCTACTGAGGGAGAACTCGTTTTTGTTATTCGTCACAGGTGCACAGGGAGTTTTGGATCACCCTGTACAATAATTTACAGGTAACTAATTATACAATAACCTCACCTGCTGTATAAATCCCCTTTAGTAATATTTTTGATTTACATATAAGATAAAATAGAGGTTAGAGTGAAGCTATATAACGAACTTCTATCTCCATAAGTCCGTTAGATGAGGTTCCAGCTAACGGACCCTGATATAACGGACTTCTATCTCCATATAGTCCGTTAGATGGAGCACGCTAACGGACCCTCGATATAACGGACTTCTATCTCCATAAGTCCGTTAGATGGAGGTTCGCTAACGGACCCTCGATAAACGGACTTCTATCTCCATATAGTCTGTTAGATGGAGGTTCCTTAGCTAACGGACCCTCGATATAATGGACTTCTATCTCCATATAGTCCGTTGGATGGAGGTTCCTTGCTGGACCCTCTATATAACGGACCATCATCTCTATACAATCCGCGAGATGGAGGTTTCATATTTAACAGACCTCGATATAACGGACTTCTATCTCCATATAGTCCGTTAGATGGAGGTTCCTTAGTAACGGACCCTCTTATATAAGGGACATCATCTCTATACAATCCGCTAGATGGAGGTTTCATATTTAACAGACCCTCGATATAACGGACTTCCTCTCATAGTCCGTTAAACAAGGTCTCCCACAATCAATATCAAAATTAACTTAAGTAATGAAATACAATAATATATAAATAAAATAAATAAATAAAATGGTGTATTATTCTTGAGTGTAGTTGGTGTATAGACACAGTCGCTAATGAACAAACCAATTAGTAAATCAATAGGTGGGTAATTGTTCCCGACTACAGGTAAACAAGTTATGTGTTAACAAATGAATAAACATATGAAGTATTTAGTGCAGAGATACATTACAATATAATAAAATATATAATACTAAGGTTTTTATATATATATTTTTAGCTTATCAGTTACAATAATTTTCATAGGTAATTAAGGAATTTTTGTTACTGATACTTTTGTGGTGTGGTGGTGTGTTCGTGGTGGTGGTGGTGGTGGTGGTGGTGGTGGTGGTGGTGGTGGTGGTGGTGGTGGTGGTGTGTGGTGGTGGTGTGTGGTGGTAGTGGTGTGTGGTGGTGGTGGTTTGGTGGTGGTGATGTGGTGGTGGTGTGTGGTGGTGGTGGTGGTGGTGGTTGTGGTGGTGGTGGTGTGGTGGTGGTTGTGGTGGTGGTGGTGGTGGTGGTGTGTGGTGGTGGTGGTGTGTGGTGGTGGTGGTGGTGGTGTGTGGTGGTGGTGTGTGGTGGTGGTGGTGGTGTGTGGTGGTGGTGGTGGTGTGGTGGTGGTGGTGGTTGTGGTGGTGGTGGTGTGTGGTGTGGTGGTGGTGGTGGTGGTGGTGGTGGTGGTGTGGTGGTGGTGGTGGTGGTGTGGTGGTGGTGGTGGTGGTGGTGGGGTGGTTGTGGTGGTGGTGGTGGTGGTGTGTGGTGTGTGGTGGTGGTGGTGGTGGTGGTGGTGGTGGTGGTGGTGGTGGTGGTGGTGGTGGTGGTGGTGGTGTGGTGGTGGTGGTGGTGTGGTGGTGGTGGTGGTTGTTGAGTGGAAGGGAGAAGATGGAAGGAAGAGTAAAAAGGAGGAGGAGGAAGGAAGAGTAAAAGGAGGGAGGAAGGAGGGTATGAGGAAGGAAGAAGAAGGAGGAGGAGACAGGGAGAAAGAGGAAGAGAAGGAGGAAGATTATGAGGAGAAGGATATGACTCGGGTCTGAAAGGCTAAGCTGTTAAATATTTATCAGTGTTAAAGATTAGTATGTATTCTACGACAGACTCAAGTGACACGACCAATATTACATTCAGCAAGGCAAATAAATTAACTAGATACGTTCACTTAGCATCAGTTAGGAGACAAAATTACACTGAGACTCTACCCTAACTAGATAGTTTACTTAGCACCGGCTAGAGATAAAATAACACTTAGACTCTACCTTAACTAGATACATTCACTTAGACCGATAAGGAGATAAAATTAACACTGAGACTCTTAACTTAACTAGATACGTTCACTTAGCACCGGTTAGAGATAAATTACACTACTTCACTTAACTAGATACATTTACTTAGCACCGGTTAGAGACAAAATTAACACTGAGACTCTAACTTAACTAGATACGTTCACTTAGCACCGGTTAGAGGAGAAATTGGTCACTTTATTAACTAAATACACTTACTTAGCACCGGTTAGGAGACAA
>NW_024736687.1:0-21899 GCF_018991925.1 Homarus americanus
TCGTGTGCTTCGTTCGGTTACGTATTGCTGTGCCTGGGGTTTTCAGGAGGTGTACCTGGGGTGTCAGAGGGTGTACCTGGGGTGAGGGAGAACTGGGGAGTGTCACATGTGTCTGGGGTGTGGGGTGTTCCTGGAAGTGTCAGAGGTGTACCAGGGGTGTCAGAGGTGTGCCTGGGGTGTCCAGAGGTACAGGAGTGTCAGAGGTACCTGGAGTGTCAGGTGTACCAGGAGTGTCAGGGTGTACCTGGGATGTCAGAGGTGTGCCTGGGAGTGTCTGGGTGTACCTGGGAGTGTCAGAGGTGTGCCTGGGGTGTCAGAGGTTGCCTGGGGTGTGGAGGGTGTACCTGAGGTGTCAGAGGTGTGCCTGGGGTGTCAGAGGTGTGCCTGGGGTGTCAGGAGGTGTGCCTGGGGAGTGTCAGAGGTGTGCCTGGGGTGTCTGGGGTGTGCCTGGGGTGTCAGGTGCCTGGGGTGTCAGGTGTGCCTGGGGTGTCTGGGGTGTGCCTGGGGTGTCAGAGGGTGCCTGAGGTGTCAGGGGTGTGCCTGGGGTGTCGGGGGTGTGCCTGGGGTGTCAGAGGGTGTACCTGGGGTGTTTGGGGGTGTGCCTCAGGAGTGCAGAGGTGTGCCTGGGGAGTGTCAGGGGTGTGCCTGGGGAGTGTCGGGGGTGTACTGGGAGTGTCTGAGGTGTACCTGGGAGTGTCAGATGGTGCCTGGGGAATGTCAGAGGTGTGCCTGGGGGTGTCAGGGGTGTGCCTGGGGTGTCAGGGTGCTTAGGAGTGTGTCAGAGGTGTGCCTGGGGTGTCAGAGGTGTGCCTGGGAGTGTCAGAGGTGTGCCTGGGGAGTGTCTGGGGGTGTGCCTGGGGTGTCAGAGGGTACCTGGGGTGTCAGGGGTGTACCTGGGGAGTGTCAGAGGTGTACCTGGAGTGTCAGAGGGTGTGCCTGGGAGTGTCCAGGGTGTGCCTGGGAGTGTCAGAGGTGTACAAGTGTCAGAGGTGTACCTGGGAGTGTCAGAGGTGTGCCTGGGGAGTGTCAGGGGTGTACCTGGGGTGTCAGAGGTGTGCCTGGGGTGTCTGGGGTGTGCCTCGGAGTGTCAGAGGTGTACCTGGGAGTGTCAGGGGGTGTGCACAGGGTGTCGGGGTGTGCCTGCAGTGTCTGAGGTGTACCTGGGGTGTCAGAGGTGTACCTGGGGAGTGTCTGGGGAGTGCCTGGGGTGTCAGAGGTGTGCTGGGGTGTCAGGGGTGCCTGGGGTGTCAGAGGTGTGCCTGGGAGTGTCTGGGGTGTACCTGGGAGTGTCTGGGGTGTGCCCTGGGGAGTGTCAGGGGAGGTACCAGGGGGTGTCAGAGGTGTGCCTGGGAGTGTCAGACTGTGCCTGAGGTGTCAGACGTGCCAGGTGTCAGTGGAGTACCTGGGGATGTCAAGGTGTGCCTGGGTATCGGAGGTGTGGGAATGTCAGAGGTGTACCTGGGGTGCAGAGGGTGTGCCTGGGGTGAGGTAACTGGGGAGTGTCAGAGGTGTATCTGGGAGTGTCAGAGGTGTACCTGGGAGTGTCAGAGGGTGTACCTGGGAGTGTCAGAGGTGTGCCTGGGGAGTGTCAGAGGGTGCCTGGGGTGTCAGAGGGAGTGCCTGGGGTGTCAGAGGTGTGTGCCTGGGGTGTCAGAGGGTGCCTGGGGTGTCAGGATGTGCCTGGAGTGTCAGAGGTGTACCTGGGGTGTCAGAGGTGTGCTGGGGTGTCAGAGGTGAACCAGGGGAGTGTCGGAGGGTGACCTGGGGTGTCAGTGTGTACCTGGGGTGTCAGAGGTGTACCTGGGAGTGTCAGAGGTGTACCTGTGAGTGTCAGGGTGTACAGGGAGTGTCAGTGGGTACCTGGGGTGTCGGAGGTGTACCTGGGAGTGTCGGATGTGTACCTGGGGTGTCAGAGGTGAAACAGTTAGTGTCAGGGGTTCTAGGGTGTCAGTGGTGTGCCTGGGAGTGTCAGAGGTGCCTGGGAAGTCAGGGTGTGCCTGGGAGTGTCGGAGGTGTTTCTGGGAGTGTCAGAGGTGTGCCTGGGGTGTCAGAGGTGTGCCTGGGAGTGTCAGAGGTGTGCCTGGGGAGTGTCTGGGATGTGCCTGGGGTGTCTGGGGAGTGCCTCAGGTGTCAGAGGTGTACCTGGGAGTGTCAGGGGTGTGCCTGGGAGTGTCAGGGGTGTGCCAGGGGGTGTCTGGGGTGTACCTGGGGAGTGTCAGATGAGTACCTGGGAATGTCAGAGGTGTACCTGGGGTGTGGAGGTTTCCTGAGAGTGTCAGAGGTGTGCCTGGGAGTGTCAGAGGTGCCTGGGAGTGTCAGATGTGTGCCTGGGGTGTCTGGGGTGTGCCTGGGGAGTGTCTGGGGTGTGCCTGGGAGTGTCAGAGGGAGTGCCTGGGAAGCATCAGGTGTACTTGGGAGTGTCTGGGGTGCCGCAGTGTCAGAGGTGTACCTGGGAGTGTCAGAGGTGTACCGGAGTGTCAGGGTGTACCTGGGGTGTCAGAGGTGTGCCTGGGAGTGTCTAGGGGTGTACCTGGGAGTGTCTGAGGTGTGCTGGGAGTGTCAGAGGTACCTGGGAGTGTCAGGGGTGTACCTGGAATGGGGGGGTGTACTCAGGTCAGAGGTACCTGGGGTGTCAGAGGTGTGCCTGGGAGTGTCTGGGGTGGTACCTGGGGAGTGTCAGAGGTACCTGGGAGTGTCAGAGGTGTACCTGGGAGTGTCTGGGGTGTGCCTGGGGAGTGTCAGAGGGTGTACCTGGGTGTCTGGGATGTGCCTGGGAGTGTCAGAGGTGTGCCTGGGGAGTGTCAGGGGTGTGCCTGGGGAGTGTCAGGGGTGTACCTGGGAGGTGTCTGGTGTACTGGGTGTCAGGAGGTGCCGGGGATGTCAGAGGTGTACCTGGAGTGTGGAGGTGTACCTGGGAGTGTCAAGTGTACCTGGGGTGTCAGAGGTGTACCTGGGAGTGTCAGAGGTGTACCTGGGAGTGTCTGGGGTGTACCTGGGAGTGTCTGAGGTGTACCTGGGGTGTCAGATGGTACTGGGAATGTCAGAGGTGTGCCTGGGAGTGTCAGGAGGTTTTGGAGTGTCAGAGGTGTACCTGGGAGTGTCAAGAGGTGTACCTGGGAGTGTCAGAGGTGTACCTGGAGTGTCTGGGTGTGCCTGGAGTGTCTGAGGGTGTGCCTGGGAGTGTCAGGAGGGTGCCTGGGGAGTGTGGAGGTGTACCTGGGAGGTGTCAGGTGTACCTGGGGTGTCAGAGGGTGTGCCTAGGAGTGTCAGAGGTGTACCTGGGGAGTGTGGGTGTGACCTGGGAGTGTCAGAGGAGTACCTGGGAGTGTCAGAGGTGTACCTGGAGTGTCTGGGGTGTGCAGGAGTGTCAGGAGTGCCTGGGAGTGTCAGAGGTGTACCTGGGTGTCTGGGGTGTGCCTGGGGAGTGTCAGAGGTTTACCTGGGAGTGTCTGGGGTGTACCTGGGTGCCAGAGGTGTGCCTGGGAGTGTCAGGGTGTCCCTGGAGTGTCAGGGGTGTACCTGGGAGTGTCTGAGGTGTACCTGGGAGTGTCAGATGAGTGCCTGGGAATGTCAGAGGTGTATCTGGAGTGTCTGGTGTGCCTCAGGTGTCAGGTGCAGGGAGTGTCAGAGGTGGTACCTGGGGTGTCAGAGGTGTACCTGGGAGTGTCAGATGTGTACCTGGGAGTGTCTGGGTGTACCTGGAGTGTCAGAGTGCCTGGGGAGTGTCAGAGGTGTACCTGGGAGTGTCAGAGGTGTACCTGGTAGTGTCAGAGGTGTGCCTGGGAGTGTCAGAGGTGTACCTGGGAGTGTCAGAGGTGTACCTGGGAGTGTCAGAGATGTACCTGGGAGAGTCAGAGGTGTACCTGGGAGTGTCTGGGGTGTACCTGGGGTGTCAGAGGTGTACCTGGGGTGTCTGGGGGTGTGCCTCGGGTGTCAGAGGTGTACCTGGGAGTGTCAGGGGTGTACCTGGGAGTGTCAGGGGTGTACCTGCGAGTGTCTGAGGTGTACCTGGGAGTGTCAGAGGTGAACCTGGGAGTGTCTGGGGAGTACCTCGGAGTGTCAGAGAGGTGTACCTGGGAGTGTCAGGGGTGTACTGGGAGTGTCAGAGATGTGCCTGGGGTGTCTGAGGTGTACCTGGGAGTGTCTGAGGGAGTACCTGGGGTGTCAGGGAGAACCAGGGAGTGTCAGAGGTGTACCTGGGAGTGTCAGACCTGTGCCTCAGGTGTCAGACGTGTACCAGGGAGTGTCAGTGGAGTACCTGGGAGTGACAAAGGTGTACCTGGGAGTATCGGAGGTGTACCTGGGAATATCGGAGGTGTACCTGGGAGTGCCAGAGGTGTACCTGGGAGTGAGGAGAAGTACCTGGGAGTGTCACATGTGTATCTGGGAGTGTCAGAGGTGTACCTGGCAGTGTCAGAGGTGTACCGGGGGTGTCAGAGGTGTACCTGGGGTGTCAGAGGGGTACCTGGGAGTGTCAGAGGTGTACCTGGGAGTGTCGGTGCCTGGGGGTGTCAGAGGGTACCTGGGAGTGTCGGATGTGGCCTGGGAGTGTCAGAGGTGTACCGGGGAGTGTGGGGTGTACCTGGCAGTGTCAGAGGTGTACCTGGGAGTGTCTGAGGTGTACCTGGAAGTCTCGGAGATGTACCTGGGAGTGTCACATGTGTACCTGGGAGTGTCAGAGGTGTACCTGGCAGTGTCAGATGTGTACCTTGGCGTGTCAGAGGTGTACCTGGGAGTGTCAGAGGTGTACCAGGGAATGTCAGTGGAGTACCTGGGAATGTCAGAGGTGTATCTGGGAGTGTCACAGGTGTACCTGGCAGTGTCAGGGGTGTACCTGGGAGAGTCAGAGGTGTACATGGGAGTGTGAGAAGTGTACCAGGGAGTGTCGGAGGTGTACCTGGGAGTGTCGGAGGTGTACCAAGGAGAGTCAGAGGTGTACCTGGGAGTGTCAGAGGTGTACCTGGGAGTGTCAGCGGTGTACCTGGGAGTGTCTGAGGTGTATCTGGGAGTGTCAGAGGTGTGCCTGGGAGTGTCAGAGAAGCACTTGGGAGTGTCACAGGTGCACCTGGGAGTGTCTGAGGTGTACCTCGGAGTGTCTGAGCAGTACCTGGGAGTGTCAGAGGTGTACCTGGCAGTGTCTGAGGTGTACCTGGCAGTGTCAGCGGTGTACCTGGGAGTGTCAGCGGTGTACTTGGGAGTGTCAGAGGAGTACCTGGGAGTGTCAGAGGTGTACCTGGGAGTGTCAGGGGAGTACATGGGAGCGTCAGAGGATTACCTGGGAGTGTCAGAGGAGTACCTGGGAGTGTCATGGGAGTACCTGGGAGCGTCAAAGGAGTACTTGGGAGTGTCAGAGGTGTACCTGGTAGTGTCAGTGGTGTACCTGGGAGTGTCAGAAGTGTACCTGGGAGTGTCATTGGTGTACCCGGGAGTGTCAGAGGTGAACATTGAAGTGTCAGAGGTGTACCTGGGACTATCGGAGGTGTACCTGGGGGTATCTGAGGTGTACCTGGGAGTGTCATAGGTGTTCCTGGAAGTATGAGAGGTGTATCTGGGAGTGTCAGGGGTGTACCTGGGAGTGTCAGGGGTGTAACTGGGATTGTCGGAGGTGTAACTGGGAGTGCCAGAGGTATAACTGGGAGTATCAGAGGTGTACCTTGGAGTGTCAGTGGTGTACCTGGGAGTGTCAGAGGTGTACCTGAGAGTGTCATAGGTGTACCTGGGAGTGTCAGAGGTGTACCTAGGAGTTTCAGATGTGTACCTGGGAGTGTCTGGGAAACCTTGAGAGTCAGAGGTGTACCTGGGAGTGTCGGAGGTGTTCCTGAGAGTGTCAGAGGTGTACCTGGGAGTGTCAGAGATGTACCTGGGAGAGTCAGATGTGTTCCTGCGAGTGTCTGGGGTGTACCTGGGAGTGTCTGAGGTGTACCTGGGAGTGTCAGAGGAGTACCTGGGAGTGTCAGGGTGTACCTGGGAGTGTCTGGGGTGTACCTCGGAGTGTCAGAGGTGTACTTGGGAGTTTCAGAGGTGAACCTGGGAGTGACAGGGGTGTACCTGAGAATGTCTGAGGTGTACCTGGGAATGTCAGAGGAGTACCTGGGAGTGTCAGAAGTGTACTTGGGAGTGTCTCGGGTGTACCTGGGAGTGTCAGAGGTGTACCTGGGAGTGTCAGGGGTGTACCTGGGAGTGTCAGGGGTGTATCTGGGAGTGTCTGGGGTGTACCTGGGAGTGTCAGAGGTGTACCTGGGAGAGTGAGGGGTGTACCTGGGAGTGTCATGGGTGTACCTGGGTTTCTCTGAGGTGTACCTGGGAGTGTCAGGGGTCTACCTGGGAGTGTCACAGGAGTACCAGGGAGTGGAGTTCCTGGGAGTGTCAGAGGTGTACCTGGAAGTGTCAGAGGTTTACCTGGGAGTGTTTGAGGTGTACCAGGGAGTGTATGAGGTGTACCTGGAAGTGTCAGAGGTGTACCTGGGAGTGTCGGAGGTGTACCAGGGAGTGTCAGACGAGTACCTGGGAGTGCCAGAAGTGTACCTGGGAGTGTCAGGGGTGTACCTGGGAGTGTCAGGGGTGTACCAGGGAGTGTCAGTGGTGTACCTGGGAGTGTCTGAGTTGTACCTGGGAGTGTCAGAGGTGTACCTGGGAGTGTCAAGGGTGTACCAGGGAGTGTCAGTAGAGTACCTGGGAGTGTCGGAGGTGTTCCTGGGAGTGTCAGAGGTGTACCTGGGAGTGTCGGAGGTGTTCCTGAGAGTGTCAGATGTGTAAATGATAGTGTCAGAGGTGTACCTGGGAGTGTCAGGAGGGGTACCTGGAGGCTGATGTGTACCTGGAGTGTCTGGGTGTAACCTGAAGTGTACCTGGGAGTGTCAGAGTAGCACCTGGGAGTGTTTGGGGTGTACCTCGGAGTGTCAGAGGTGTACGTGGGAGTGTCAAGGGTGTACCTGGGAGTGTCAGGGGTGTACCTGGGAGTGTCTGAGGTGTACCTAAGAGTGTGAGAAGTGTATCTGGGAGTGTCGGAGGTGTACCTGGGAGTGTCGGAGGTGTACCAAGGAGAGTCAGAGGTGTACCTGGGAGTGTCAGAGGTGTACTTGGGAGTGTCAGCGGTGTACCTGGGAGTGTCTAAGGTGTACCTGGGAGTGTCAGAGGTGTGCCTGGGAGTGTCAGAGAAGCACTTGGGAGCGTCACAGGTGCACCTGGGAGTGTCTGAGGTGTACCTGGGAGTGTCTGAGCTGTACCTGGGAGTGTCAAGGGTGTACCAGGGAGTGTCAGTGGAGTACCTGGGAGTATCACGGAGTGTACCAGGAGGTGTTGGGGTGTACCTAGAGGTGTCAGAAGGGGGTGGCTGGGATTGTCGGAGGTGTAACTGGCAGTGTCAGAGGAGGTGTACCTGGGAGTGTCAGGGGTGTACCTAGGAGTGTCAGAGGTGTACCTGGGGTGCAGAGGAGTACCTGGGAGTGTCAGAGGTGTACCTGGGAATGACAGAGGTTTACCTGGGAGTGTCAGAGGTGTAACTGGGAGTGTCAGAGATGTACCTGGGAGTGACTGAGGTGTACCTGGGAGTGTCTGAGGTGTACCTGGGAGTGTCCGCGGTGTACCTTGGAGTGTCAGAGGTGTACCGTGGAGTGTCAGAGGTGTGCCTGGGAGTGTCAGAGGTGCACTTGGGAGTGTCTGAGGTGTACCTGGGAGTGTCAGATGAGTACCTGGAATGTCAGAGGTGTATCTGAGTGTCTGGGTGTACCTGGGAGTGTCGAGGTGTACCTGGGAGTGTCAGAGGTACCTGGAGTGTCAGAGGTGTACCTGGGAGTGTCAGAGGTGTACCTGGAGTGTCAGAGATGTACCTGGGAGTGTCTGAGGTGTACCTGGGAGTGTCTGAGGTATACCTGGAGTGTCAGGGAAGAACCAGGGAGTGTCAGAGGTGTACCTGGGAGTGTCAGAGGTGTTCCTGGAGTGCTGGAGGTGTACCTGGGAGTGTCAGAGGTGTACCTGGGAGTGTCAGGAGGTGTACCTGGGAGTGTCAGGGGTGTACCTGGGAGGTCTGGGGAGTACCCTGGAGTGTCAGAGGTGTACCTGGGAGTGTCAGGGGTGTACCTGGGAGTGTCAGGTGTACCCCAGGTGTGAGGTGTACCTGGCAGTGTCACGGTGTACCTGGGAGTGTCAGAGGTGTACCTGGAGTGCCTGAGGTACCTGGCAGTGTCTGAGGTGTACCTGGGAGTGTCAGCGGTGTACCTGGGGTGTCAGAGGTGTACCTGGGAGTGTCAGAGGTGTACCTGGGAGTGTCAGGGGTGTACCAGGGAGTGTCAGTGGAGTACCTGGGAGTGTCAGGGGTGTAACTGGGAGTGTCGGAGGTGTACATGGAGTGTCAGAGGTGTACCTGGCAGTGTCAGAGGTGTACCTGGGAGCGTCAGAGGTGTGCCTGGGAGTGTCAGAGGTGTACCTGGGAGTGTCTGAGGTGTTCCTGGGAGTGTCAGAGAAGTACCAGGGAGTGTCACAGGAGTACTTGGGAGTGTGAGAGGTATACCTTGGAGTGTGAGAGGTGTACCTGGGAGTGTCGGAGGTGTACCTGGGTGTGTCACAGGTGTACCTGGGAGTGTCAGAGGTGTACCTGGGAGTCTCAGAGACGTACCTGGGAGTGTCAGAGGTGTATCTGGGAGTGTTGGACGTGTACCTGGGAGTGTCAGAGGTGTACCAGGGAATGTCAGTGGAGATCCTGGGAGTGTCAGAGGTGTACCTGGGAGTGTCGGAGGTGTACCTGGGAGTGTCAGGGGTGTACCAGGAGGCTGCAGAGTACCTGGGAGGTCAGAGGTACCTGGCGTCTGAGGTGTACCTGGGAGGTCTGAGGTGTACCTGGGAGGCCAGAAGCACTAGGAGTGTCACAGGAGCACGGAGCGTGAGAGGTGTACCTGGGAGTGTGTGGAGAGGGTACTCAGGAGTGGTTCCGCTGAGGTACCTGGGACTGTCAGAGGTGTACCTGAGTGTGTCTGAGGTGTACCTGGGAGTGTCTGATCAGTACCTGGGAGTCGCAGGGGAGAACCAGGGAGTGAAAGAGGTGTACCTGGGAGTGTCAGAGGTGTACCAGGGAGTGTCTGAGGTGTACCTGGGAGTGTTAGATATGCACCAGAGAGGTCAGAGAAATACCCAGGAGTGTCAGGAGTACCTGGGAGTGTCAGAGGTGTACCTAGGAGGATCGGAGGTTTAACTGGGAGTGTCGGAGTTGTACCAGCGAGTTTCGGAGGTGTACCTGGGAGAGTCAGAAGTGTACTGGGAGTGTCGGAGGTGTACCTGGGAGTGTCGGAGGTGTACCTGGGAGATTCAGAGATGTACCTGGGAGTGTCAGAGGTGTATCTGGGAGTGTTGGTCGTGTACCTGGGAGTGTCAGAAGTGTACCAGGGAATGTCAGTGGAGATCCTGGGAGTGTCAGAGGTGTACCTGGGAGTGTGGGAGGTGTACCAGGGAATGTCACAGGAGTACCTGGGAGTGTTAGAGGTGTACCTGGGAGTTTCAGAGGTGTACCTGGCAGTGTCTGAGGTGTACCTGGCAGTGTCAGCGGTGTACCTGGGAGTGTCAGCGGTGTACCTGTGAGTGTTAGAGGTGTATCAGGGAGTGACAGAGGAGTAGCTAGGAGTGTCAGAGGTGTACCTGGGAGTGTCAGAGGTGTACCTGGGATCATCAGAGGTGTACCTGGGAGTGTCAGAGGTGTACCTGGGAGTGTCAGAGATGTACCTGGGAATGTCAGAGGTGTATCTGGGAGTGTTGGACGTGTACCTGGGAGTGTCAGAGGTGTACCAGGGAATGTCACAGGAGTACCTGGGAGTGTTAGAGGTGTACCTGGGAGTTTCAGAGGTGTACCTGGGTTGTCAAAGGTGTACCAGGGAGTGTCAGAGGTGTACCTGGGAGTGTCAGGGGTGTACCTGGGAGTGTCGGAGGTATACTTGCGAGTGTAAGAAGTGTACCTGGGAATGTCTGGGGTGTACCTGAGAGTGTCTGGGGTGTACCTG
Organism: Homarus americanus; assembly: GCF_018991925.1. Lineage (NCBI taxonomy): Eukaryota > Metazoa > Arthropoda > Malacostraca > Decapoda > Nephropidae > Homarus > Homarus americanus. The sequence continues at coordinate 9,987 of NW_024736687.1, forward strand.
GGAGTGTCTGAAGTGTACCTGTTGAGTGTCAGGGGTGTACCAGGGAGTGTCAGTGGAGTACCTGGGAGTGTCAGGGGTGTAACTGGGAGTGTCGGAGGTGTACATGGAGTGTCAGAGGTGTACCTGGCAGTGTCATCGGTGTACCTGGGAGTGTCAGAGGTGTGCCTGGGAGTGTCAGAGGTGTACCTGGGAGTGTCTGAGGTGTTCCTGGGAGTGTCAGAGAAGTACCAGGGAGTGTCACAAGAGTACTTGGGAGTGTGAGAGGTATACCTTGGAGTGTGAGAGGTGTACCTAGGAGTGTCTGAGGTGTACCTGGGAGTGTGAGAGGTGTACCTTGGAGTGTCTGAGATTTACCTGGGAGTGTCTGAGGTGTACCTGGGAGTGTCAGGGGAGAACCAGGGAGTGAAAGAAGTGTAACTGGGAGTGTCAGAGGTTTACCAGGGAGTGTCTGAGCTGTACCTGGGAGTGTCAGAAGTGTACCAGGGAGTGTCAGAGGAATACCTAGGAGTGTCAGAGGTGTACTTGGGAGTGTCAGAGGTGTACCTAGGAGTATCGGAGGCTTACCTGGGAGTGTCGGAGTTGTACCTGGGAGTGTCGGAGGCGGACCTGGGAGTGTCAGGGGTGTACCTGGGAGTATCAGAGGTGTACCTGGGAGTGTCAGAGGAGTACCTGGGAATGTCAGAGGTATACCAGGGAATGTCAGTGGAGAACCTGGGAGTATCAGAGGTGTACTGGAGGCAGGGGTACCAGGAGGTCAGGATACCTGGAGTGTCAGAGGTACCTGGAGGTCAGAGGTGTACCTGGGAGTGTCAGAGGTACCTGGGAGCCAGGAGGTGTACCTGAGAGTGTCAGAGGTGTACCTGGAGTGTCGGAGATGTACCTGGGAGTGTAAGAAGTGTACCTGGGAGTGTCGGAGGTGTACCTGGGAGGTCGGAGGTGTACCTGGGTGTGTCACAGGTGTACCTGGGAGTGTCAGAGGTGTACCTGGGAGTCCCAGAGATGTACCTGGGAGTGTCAGAGGTGTATCGGGAGTGTTGGACGTGTACCTGGGAGTGTCAGAAGTGTACCAGGGAATGTCAGTGGAGATCCTGGGAGTGTCAGAGGTGTACCTGGGAGTGTCGGAGGTGTACCTGCAAGTGTCAGGGGTGTACCAGGGAGTGTCAGTGGAGTACCTGGGAGTGTCAGAGGTGTACCTGGGAATATCGGAGGTGTACCTAGGAGTGTCTGAGGTGTACCTGGGAGTGTCGGAGGTGTACCTGGGAGTGGCACAGGAGTACCTGGGATTGTCAGAGGTTTCCCTGGCAGTGTCAGAGGTGTACCTGGGAGTGTCTGAGGAGTACCAATGAGTGTCAGAGGAATACATAGGAGTGTCAGAGGTGTACCTGGATGTGTCAGAGGTTGTACCAGGGAATGTCAGTGGAGTACCTGGGAGTGTCAGAGGTGTACCTGGGAGTGTCAGAGGAGTACCAGGGAGTGTCAGAGGAATACCTAGGAGTGTCAGAGGTGTACCTGGGAGTGTCAGCGGTGTACCTGGGAGTTCCGGAGGTGTACCTGGGAGTGTGAGAAGTGTACCTGGGAGTGTCAGAGGTGTACCTGGGAGTGTCGGAGGTGTATCTGGGATTGTCAGAGGTGTACTTGGGAGTGTCAGAGGTGTATCTGGGAATGTCAGCAGTGTACCTGGAAGTGTCAGAGGTGTACCTGGGAGTGTCTGAGGTGTACCTGGGAGTCTCAGGAGAGAACCAGGGAGTGAAAGAGGTGTACCTGGGAGTGTCAAAGGTGTACCAGGGAGTCTCTGAGGTGTATCTGGGAGTGTCAGAGGTGTACCAGGGAGTGTCAGAGCAATTCCTAGGAGTGTCAGAGGTGTACCTGGGAGTGTCAGAGGTGTACCTAGGAGTATCGGAGGTTTACCTGGGAGTGTCGGAGTTGTACCTGGGAGTGTGTCAGTGTTCCGAGAGTGTCAGGGTGTACCTGGGTGTCAGAGGTGTACCTGGGTGGGTCAGATGTGTACCTGGGCGTGTGGGGTGCCTGGGAGTGTCTGAGGTGTACCTAGGGTGTCAGAGGTGTACCTGGAGTGTCAGGGGTGTACCTGGGGTGTGGGGTTTACCAAGTCTCAGGTGTACCTGGGAGTGTCAGGGGTGTACCTGGGGTGTCAGAGGTGTACCTGGGAGTGTCTGGGGTGTACCTGGGAGTGTCGAGGGGTGTGGGAGTGTCAGGAGTACCTGGGGTGTCGGGGTGTACCTGGGGTGTCTGCGGTGTGCCTTGGGTGTCAGAGGTGTGCTTGGGGTGTCAGGTGTGCCTGGGTGTCAGGGGTGTACCTGGGAGTGTCAGAGGTGTACCTGGGGTGTCTGGGGTGTACCTGGGAGTATCTGGGTGTGCAGGGTGTGGAGGTGTACCTGGGGATTGTCAGAGGTGTGCCTGGGAGTGTCAGAGGTGTACCTGGGAGTGTCTGAGGTGTACCTGGGAGTGTCTGAGGTACCTGGGGTGTCAGGGAGAACCAGGGAGTGTCAGAGGTGTTCCTGGGTGTCAGAGGTATACCTGGGGAGTGTCAGTGTACCTGGGGTGTCAGATGTGTACCAGGGAGTGTCAGTGGGTACCTGGGAGTGTCAAGGAACCTGGGGGTGTCGGGTGTACCTGGGAGATATCGGAGATACTGGGTGCCAGAGTTGTACCAGTGTCAGGAGGTGTACCTGGGAGTGTCAGACGAGTACTTGGGAGTGTCAGTGGAGTACCTGGGAGTGTCGGGGTGTACCTGGGAGTGTCAGAGGTGAACCAGTTAGTGTCAGAGGTACCTGGGAGTGTCAGTGGTGTGCCTGGGGTGTCTGAAGGTGTACCTGGGGTATCAGGGTGTACCTGTAGTGTCAAGGGTGTACCAGGGAGTGTTAGGTGCCTGGGAGTGTCAGAGTGTACCTGGGGTGTCGGATGTGTACCTGGGAGTGTCAGGGGTGAACCAGTTAGTGTCACAGGGGTACCGGAGTGTCAGTGGTGTGCCTGGGGTGTCAGAGGTGTACCTGGGAGAGTCAAGTGTACCTGGGAGTGTGGAGGTGTTCTGAGAGTCTCAGAGGTGTACCTGGGAGTGTCAGGGTGTACCTGGGAGTGTCAGATGTGTGCCTGGGAGTGTCTGGGTGTACGAGTGTCTGGGGAGTACCTAGGAGTGTCAGGGGCTGGGGTGTCAGGGTGGGAGTGTCAGGGGTGTACCTGGGGTGTCTGAGAGTGTACCTGGGGTGTCAGATGAGCACGGAATATCAGAGGTGTGCAGTGTCGGAGGTTTTCCTGAGAGTGTCAGAGGTGTATCTGAAAGTGTCAGAGGTTTACCTGGGAGTGTCAGATGTGTACCTGGGAGTGTCTGGGGTGTACCTGGGAGTGTCTGGGGTGTGCCTGGGGTAGAGAAGTACCTGGGGTGTCAGTGTACTTGGGAGTGTCTGGGGTGTGCCTCGGGGTGTCAGAGGTGTGCAGTGTCAGAGGTGTACCTGGAAGTGTCAGGGGTGCTGGGAGTGTCAGAGGTGGACCTGGGAGTGTCTGGGGTGTGCCTGGGGTGTCTGGGGGTGTGCTGGGGTGTCAGAGGTACCTGCAGTGTCAGAGGGTGTGCCTGGGGTGGGGGTGTAACTGGGAGTGTCAGAGGTGCCTGGGAGTGTCAGAGGTGTACCTGGTAGTGTCTGGGGTGTGCCTGGGGTGTGGGGAGTACCTGGGAGTGTCAGTGTGCCTGGGAGTGTGGGGTGTACCTGGGGTGTCAGAGTTTGCAAGTGTCTGGGGTGTGCCTCAGGTTGCATGAGTGTGCCTGGGAGTGTCAGGGGTGTACCTGGGAGTGTCAGGGGTGTTCCTGGGAGTGTCTGAGGTGTACCTGGGGTGTCAGAGGTGAACCTGGTAGTGTCTGGGGAATTACCTCAGGTGTCAGAGGTGTGCCTGAGTGTCAGGGGTGTGCCTGGGAGTGTCAGAGAGTGTACCTGGGGTGTCAGGTGTGTTGCCTGGGAGTGTCAGAGGTGTCCTGAGAGTGTCAGAGGTGCCTGGGTGTCAGGGTGTGCCTGGGTGGGTCAGATGTGTACCTGGGCGTGTCTGGGGTGTACTGGGTGTCTGGTGTACCTAGGGGTGTCAGAGTGTACCTGGGAGTGTCAGGGGTGTGCCTGGGGTGTCAGGGGTTTACCTGGAAGTGTCTGAGGTGTACCTGGTGTAATGAGTGATTGTCAGACCAAACCTTGTGGGGGTATGTCATATAACAGCAAGTACAGACCTCGTGGTACCCCGGGTGTCGAGGAGTACCTGGCAGCGTCAAGGGGTACCTGGGATGTCAGAATTGTGCCTGGTAGTGTCAGTGGTGTACCTGGGGTGTCAGGATTGTACTTGGGAGTGTGATTGGTGTACCTGCCAGAATTGTCAGAGGTGTATCCAGGAAGTGTCAGAGTGTACCTAGGAGTATCAAGAGGTGTACCTGGGGAGTGTCAAGGGGTGTACCACCAGGAGTGTCCAGGGTGTAACTGGGAGTGTCGGAGTGTAACAAGTGTCAAGGAGTGTACCTAGAATTATCAGAGGTGTACCTGGGAGTGTCATAAAGTAGTACCTGGGGAGTGTCAGAGGTGTACCTAGGAGTGTCTGAGGTGTGCACAAAGTGTCAAGGGGAACCAGAAGTGTAAGGAGTGCCTGGGAGTGTCAGGGTGTGCCAGGGGCTGTCTGAGGTGTACCTGGGGAGTATCGGAGGTGTACCTGGGGTATCGGAGGAATGTGCCTGGGGAGTGTCAGAGGTGTGCCTGGTAGTGGCGTGGTGTGCCTGGGAGTGTCAGAGGTGTCTGGAAGTGTCAAAGGTGAACCAGGGTGTCTGGGGTGCCTGCTAGTATCAGGTGTACCTGTGTGGTATCAGGAGTGTGTGCCTGGGGTGTCAGGGTGTGCCTGGGGTGTCAGGGGTGTACCTGGGAGTGTCAGGTGTACCTAGGGTGTCAGAGGGTGTGCCTGGGGTGTCAGAGGTGCTTGGAAGTGCATGTGCCTGGGGTGTCTGGTGTTACTGGGGTGTCTGAGGCTATGGGGAGTGTCTGGGGGTGTACATGGCAGTGTCTGGTGTACCTGGCAGTGTCAGCGGTGTGTACCTCAGGTGTCAGCGGTGTACCTGGGAGTATCATTGGTGTACCTGGAGTGTCAGGGGTGTACCTGGAAGTGTCAGAGGTGTGCCTATGGAGGTGTCAAGGGAATGTACCTGGGAGTGTCAGAGGTGCACCAGTGTGGGGATGTATAAGGTGTCAGAGGTGTACCTGGGTTGTCTGAGGTGTACCTGGGATTGTCAGTGTGCACCTGGGGAGTGTCAGCGTTAGCCTGGGGGTGTCTGGGGTGTACATGGAATGTCAGAGGTGTACCTGGGGTGTCAGAGGAATGCCTGGGAGTGTCAGAGGAATGCCTGGGGTGTCGGAAGTATACCTGGGCGTATCAGGAAATTGTACCTGGGGAATTAATCAAGAGTGTGCCTGGGAGTGTCAGGGGTGTACCTGGGAGTGTCAGAGAATTGTACCTGGGAGTGTCAGAGTGTTCTGAGAGTGTCAGGTGTGCCTGGGATTTGTCAGTGGTGTGCCTGGGGAGTGTCTGAGGTGTGGCGGTGTCTGAGGGTGTACCTGGCAGTGTCAGAGGTACCTGGGAGTGTCACAGGTGTACCTAGAATGTCAGAGGTTTACCTGGGGTGTCAGAGGTGTACCTGGTGTCAGAGATGTGCCTGGGGGTGTCTGGGGTGTACCTGAGTGTCTGAGGTGTACCTGGGAATGTCTGGGGTGTACCTGGGGTGTCAGAGTGGTACCTGCGACTGTGGGGGCCCTTTCAGGAGTGTCAGAATTAGCCTGGAGTGTCAGGGGTGTACCTGGAAGTCCAAGAGGTGGCACCTGGGGTTGTACAAAGGAGTGTACCTGGGATTATCAAGGGAGTGTACCTGGGAGTGTCAGCAGTGTGCCTATGGGGAATTGTCTGAGGTGTACATGGAATGTCAGGGGAGTGTATCTTGCAGTGTCATCGGTGTACCTGGGAGTGTCAGAGAGGTGGTGTACTGGGGTGTCAGAGAATACTGCAAATTGTCAGGGTGTACCTGGGATTGTCAGTGGTGTGCCTGGGAGTGTCATTGTGCCTGGGGAGTGTCAGAGGTGTACCTGGAAGTGTCAGGGGTGTGCCTGGAAGTGTCCAGAGGTGTGCCTAGGGTGCCTCAGGTGTGCCTGGGATTATCAGAGGTGTACCTTAGAATTATCCAGGGTGTGCTGGGAGTGTCAGGGTGTACCTGGTGGTGACTGGCGGTGTATCTGGGAGTGTCAAGAGGTGTACACAGTGTCTGAGGGTGTGCCTGGGGAGTGTCTGAGGGTACCTGGAAGTGTCTGGGGGTGTACATGGAGTGTCAAGTGTGTCTGGCAGTGTCAGCGGTGTACCTGGGATTGTCCGCCGTGTTCCTTAGAACATCAGAGGTGTACCTTGGAGTGTCAGAGGTGTGCACAGAGTGTCAGAGGTGCACTTGGGAGTCATCTGGGTGCCTGGGAGTGTCAGCAGTGTACCGGAGTGTCAGCAGTGGCACCTGGGAGTGTCAGTGTACCTGGGAGTGTCAGCGGTGTGCCTGGGAGTGTCCAGAGGTGTTCGTCCAGAGTGTCAGAGTGTTCTGGGGTGTCAGTGCCTGGCAGCGTCAAGGCCTGGGATTGTCAGAGGTGTACCTGAGTGGTGTCAGTGGTGTACCTGGGAGTGTCAGAGTTGTACTTGGGAGTGTGATTGGTGGCTGCAAATTATCAGAGGAGTGTATCCAGAGTGTCAGAGTGTACCTGGGAGTATCAGAAATTGTACCTAGAGGTGTCAGAAGTGTACCTAGATGTCAAGGGGGTGTAAGCTTTGGGAGTGTCGGAGGTGTAACTTTAAGAGTGTCAGAGGTGTACCTGGGAGTGTCAGAGGTGTGCCTGGGAGTGTCAGAGTAAGTACAAGTGTCAGAGGTGTACCTGGGTGTGTCTGGGTGTACCTGGGGTGTCAGGGGAGAACCAGAGTGAGGTGTGCCTGGAAGGGTCAGGGGTGTACCTGGAAGTGTCAGAGGTGTACATGGGGAGTGTCAGGGTGTACCTGGGGTGTCAGAGGTGTGCCTGGGAGTGTCAGAGGTGTACCTGGTAGTATCATTGTTGGTGTACCTGGGAGTGTCAGAGGTGTACCTGGTAGTATCATTGGTGTACCTGAGAGTGTCAGAGGTGTATCTGGAAGTGTCAGAGGTGTACCTGGGAGTATGAGAGGTGTGGCTGGGGTGTCAAAGGTGTAACTGGGTGTGAGGTGTGCCTGGGAGTGTCAGAGATGTACCGAGTTGTCGAGGTGTACCTCGGAGTGTCAGAGGTGTGCCTGGGAGTGTCAGAGGTGCACTTGGGATTGTCACAGGTGCACATGGGAGTATCTGGTGTTACTGGGAGTGTCTGGGCTTTACCTGGGAGTGTCTGAGGTGTGCCTGGCAGTGTCTGGGGTGTGCCTGGCAGTGTCAGCGTGTGCCTGGGAGTGTCAGCAGGTGTGCCTGGGGTATCATTGGTGTGCCTGGAAGTGTCAGGGGTGTACCTGGAAGTGTCAGAGGTGTACCTGAGTGTGTGTCATTGGTGTGCCTGGGGTGTCAGGTGTGTACTAGGGGGTGTCAGAGGTGTACCTGGTAGTGTCAGTGGTGTGCCTGTGAGTGTCAGAGGTGTGCCTGGGAGTGTCAGAGGTGCACTTGGGAGTGTCACGGGTGCACCTGGAGTGTCTGGTGTTACTGGAGTGTCTGAGCTTTACCTGGGGAGTGTCTGAGGTGTACCTGGCAGTGTCAGCGGTGTACCTGGCAGTGTCTGGGAGTGTCAGCGGTGTGCCTGGGAGTGTCAGAGGTGTGCCTGGGGTGTCATTGGTGTACCTGGGAGTGTCAGAGGTGTATCTGAAGTGTCAGGAGGTACCTGGGAGCATCAGGAGGCACTCTGGGAGCAAGCTCAGAGGTGTACCTGGGAGTATCAGAGGTGTACCTGGGAGTGTCAGAGGTGTTCCTGAGAGTGTCAGAGGTGTACCTGGGAGTGTCAGAGGTGTACCTGGAAGTGTCAGGGGCGTACCTGGAAGTGTCAGGGGTGTACCTGGGAGTGTCAGGGGTGTAACTGGGAGTGTCAGGGGTGTACCTGGAGTGTTATAGGTGTATCTGGCAGTGTCAGCGGTGTAACTGGGAGTGTCAGCGGTGTACCTGGCAGTGTCAGAGGTGTGCCTGGGAGTGTCAGAGGTGCACTTGGGAGTGTCACAGGTGCACCTGAGAGTTATAGAGGTGTAACTGGGAGTGTCTGAGCTGTACCTGGGAGTGTCTGAAGTGTACCTGGCAGTGTCTGAGGTGTACCTGGCAGTGTCTGCGGTGTACCTGGGAGTGTCACCGGTGTTCCTGGGAGTGTCAGCGGTGTACCAGGGAGTGTCAGAGGTGTACCTGGGAGTGTCAGCGGTGTACCTGGGAGTGTCAGAGGTGTACCTGGGAGTGTCAGAGGTGTTCCTGGGAGTGTCGGAGGAGTACCTGGCAGCGTCAAAAGAGTACCTTGGAGTGTCAGAGGTGTACCTGGAAGTGTCAGTGGTGTACCTGGGAGTGTCAGAGTTGTACTTGGGAGTGTGATTGGTGTACCTGGGAGTGTCAGAGGTGTATCCGGAAGTGTCAGAGGTGTACCTGGGAGTATCAGAGGTGTACCTTTGAGTGTCAGGGGTGTACCTGGGAGTGTCAGAGGTGTACCTGGGAGTGTCAGAGTAGTACCTGGGAGTGTCATTGGTGTACCTGGAAGTGGCAAGGGTGTACCTGGAAGTATCAGAGGTGTACCTGAGTGTGTCATTGGTGTACCTGGCAGTGTCAGAGGTGTACCAGGGAGTGGTCAGAGTTGTATCTGGAAGTGTCAGTGGAATAGCTGGGAGTGTCAGAGGTGTACCTGGGAGTGTGATAGGTGTACCTGGGAGTGTCAGAGGTGTACCTGGGAGTGTCAGAGGTGTACCTGGGAGTGTCAGAGGTATTCCTGAGAGTGTCAGAGGTGTACCAGGGAGTGTCAAAGGTGTGCCTGGGAGTGTCAGAGGTGCACTTGGGAGTGTCACAGGTGCACCTGGGAGTGTCTGAGGTGTACCTGGGAGTGTCTAAGCTGTACCTGGGAGTGTCTGAGATGTACCTGGCAGTGTCTGAGGTGTACCTGGCAGTGTCAGAGGAGTACCTGGGAGTGTCATTGGTGTACCTGGGAGTGTCAGCGGTGTACCTGGGAGTGTCAGAGGTGTACCTGGGAGTGTCAGCGGTGTACCTGGGAGTGTCAGAGGTGTACCTGGGTGTGTCAGAGGTGTTCCTGGTAGTGTCGGAGGAGTACCTGGCAGCGTCAAAGGAGTACCTTGGAGTGTCAGAGGTGTACCTGGTAGTGTCAGTGGTGTACCTGGGAGTGTCAGAGTTGTACTTGGGAGTGTGATTGGTGTACCTGGGAGTGTCAGAGGTGTATCCGTAAGTGTCAAAGGTGTACCTGGGAGTGTCAGGGGTGTAACTGGGAGTGTCGGAGGTGTAACTGGGAGTGTCAGTGGTGTACCTGGGAGTGTCAGAGGTGTACCTGGGAGTGTCAGAGTAGTACCTGGGAGTGTCATAGGTGTACCAGGGAGTGTCAAAGGTGAACCAGGGAGTGTCAGAGGTGAACCAGGGAGTGTCTGAGGTGTACCTTGGAGTATCGGAGGTGTGCCTGGGAGTATCGGAGGTTTACCTGGGAGTGTCAGAGGTGTACCTGGTAGTATCATTGGTGTTCCTGGGAGTGTCAGAGGTGTATCTGGAAGTGTCAGAGGTGAACCAGGGAGTGTCTGAGGTGTACCTGGGAGTATCGGAGGTGTACCTGGGAGTGTCAGAGGTGTACCTGGTAGTATCATTGGTGTACCTGGGAGTATGAGAGGTGTACCTGGGAGTGTCAAAGGTGTACCTGGGTGTGTGAGAAGTGTACCTGGGAGTGTCAGAGGTGTACCTGGGAGTGTCGGAGGTGTACCTGGGAGTGTCAGTGGTGTGCCTGGGAGTGACAGAGGTGCACTTGGGAGTGTCAGAGGTGTGCCTGGGAGTGTCAGAGGTGCACTTGGGAGTGTCACAGGTGCACCTGGGAGTGTCTGAGGTGTTACTGGGAGTGTCTGAGCTTTACCTGGGAGTGTCTGAGGTGTACCTGGCAGTGTCTGAGGTGTACCTGGCAGTGTCAGCGGTGTACCTGGGAGTGTCAGCGGTGTACCTGGGAGTATCATTGGTGTACCTGGAAGTGTCAGGGGTGTACCTGGAAGTGTCAGGGGTGTACCTGGAAGTGTCAGAGGTGTACCTGGGAGTGTAATTGGTGTACCTGGGAGTGTCAGAGGTGTACCAGGGAGTGTCAGAGGTGTACCTGGGAGTGTAATTGGTGTACCTGGGAGTGTCAGGGGTGTACCTGGAAGTGTCAGGGATGTACCTGGAAGTGTCAGAGGTGTACCTGGGAGTGTCAGCAGTGTACCTGGGAGTGTCAGAGGTATACCTGGGCGTATCAAAGGTGTGCCTGGGGGTGTCAGGGGTGTACCTGGTAGTGTCAGTGGTGTACCTGGGAGTGTCCGAGTTGTACTTGGGAGTGTGATTGGTGAACCTGGGAGTGTCATAGGTGTATCTGGAAGTGTCAGAGGTGTACCTGGAAGTGTCAGGGGTGTACCTGGAAGTGTCAGGGGTGTACCTGGAAGTGTCAGAGGTGTATGGAATGTCAGGGGTGAATCTTGCAGTGACAGCGTGTACCTGGGATTATCAGCGGTGTGCCTGGGATGTCAGAGGTATACCTGGGCGTATCAGAGGTGTACCTGGGGTGTCAGAGGTGTACCTGGGGTGTCAGGGTGTGCCTGGGAGTGTCAGAGGTGTGCCTGGTAGTGTCAGTGGTGTGCCTGGGAGTGTCAGGTTGTACTTGGGAGTGTGATTGGTGTACCTGGGGTGTCAGAAATGTATCTGGAAGTGTCAGAGGTGCACCTGGAAGTCTCAGGGGTGTGCCTGGAAGTGTCAAGGGTGTGCCTGGAGTTTCAGAAGTGTGCAAGTGCCTGAGGGTGTACCTGGGATTGTCAGAGGTGTGCCTGGAGGGTGTCAGGGGTGTAACTGGGAGTGTCAGGGGTGTGCCTGGAGTGTCATGGGTGTATCTGGTAGTGTCAGTGGTGTGCCTGGGAGTGTCAGAGTTGTACTTGGGGTGTGATTGGTGTGCCTGGGAGTGTCAGGGTGTATCTGGAAGTGTCAGAGGTGTTCCTGGGAGGGTCAGAGGGTGTATCTGGAAGTGTCAGAGGGGTGTACCTGGGGAGTGTGAGGAGGTGTGCCTGGGGGTGTCAAGGTGTGCCTGGGTGTGTGTGAGAAGTGTGCCCAGTGTCAGGGTGTGCCTGGGAGTGTCGGGTGTACCTGTGAGTGTCAGAAGTGTGCCTGGGGAGTGTCTGGGGTGTACCTGGCATTGTCTGGAGGTGTACCAGGCAGTGTCAGCAGTGTACCTGGAATGTCATGGTGTGCCTGGGGAGTATCATTGGTGTGCCTGGAAGTGTCAGGGGTGTACCTGGAAGTGTCAGAGGTGTGCCTGAGTGTGTCATTGGTGTGCCTGGGAGTGTGTCAGGGGTGTGCCAGGGGGTGTCAGAGGTGAACCAGGGAGTGTCTGAAGTGTTCCTGGGAGTATCAGGAGGTGTACCTGGAATTATCAAGGTGTGCCTGGGAGTGTCAGAGGTGTGCCTGGTAGTATCATTGGTGTGCCTGGGGTGTCAGGGGTGTATCTGGAAGTGTCAGAGGTGTGCCTGGGAATTATCTGGGGTGTGCCTGGGAGTGTCAGAGGTGTACCAGGGGTGTCAGAGGTACCTGGGAGAATCGGAGGTGTACCTGGGGTATCGGAGGTGTACCTGGGAATGTCAAAGGTGAACCAGGGGTGTCAGAGGTGAACCAGGGAATGTCAGTGGGTACCTGGGAGTGTCAGAGGTGTACCTGGGAGTGTC
>NW_024736688.1:0-20724 GCF_018991925.1 Homarus americanus
CTTGGGCGTCACAGTCAGTGGCAACAAATTCGGCAGAATCAGGGGATGCGGTCGTTTCACCTTCGCCGTCCGTGGCCCTACAGCTTGGACCTTGGCGGCAGGCGTGGCGGCGTGAGAGGGTGGCGAGGCGACCTCGGCAGGTGGCGAGTCGTCGTCCTCAGCAGGTGGGGTGGGGACGGGTGCTGGTGGCGAGGAGACTGGTGCTGGTGGCGAGGAGAGTTTTAACGTTTCCGGGTCGTTAGGGTCACGAACACCGGGAACATTACCAATGAGGGCACTTGCACATTTAATGGGAGCTCTTACCACATTAGACCAACCAGTGAAATAGGGGCAACGCAGGTAGCACCTAACAACAGGGAACTGGTCAACACGACCTAAATAATCGGCGACACTAACCTTCGGGCAGCTGGAGATGTCAGCGTCAGGCAGGGCTTCTTCAGAGACAATAATGCACGAGCAACCAGTGTCCCTGATGAAAGGAGATGCCCTAGACCCATTGATTGTTCCACTGACACAATAACGGGGGCAGCTCTTGTCCACCAAACAGAATCCGACCTTGTTGCTGGGTTGATGAGTGTCAGCAGTCTTGAAGGCGAGGGGATTCCTGGGACAGCGAGAACGAATGTGCCCTTCTTCTCCGCAGCTGTGACACCGCACGGCTGGTGAACTACTCTTGTGTACTCCTGGGGATGGTTCCTCGGAGGACGGAGGCTTCGCAATCTTCACTACAGGAGGGGAAGACTTTGGGTAGGCGTTGCGAGCAGACGCCCAGTTGTCGGCAAGATGCACAGCTTCTCCAAGCGTCGCTGGCTGGTGTTCTTTGATGAAAATTCTCAAGTCTGGAGGTAGAGAAGACAAAAACTGATCTAATATCATGAAGTTAGAGAGAGACTCAAAGGTTTCTTCAACCCTTGATGTCTCCAGCCATTGTTGAAATAAACGACCCAGGTGAATCGAAAACTGCTGGTACGTTTCTCCTGCTCTAATCTTCGTTCTGCGGAAATCAGCACGATAACCGTCAGAAGTCTTGCAAAATCCTCGCAAGAGAGCTTGCTTCAACAAGAAGTAATCTCGGGTGATGTCGGCAGACAAGGAAGTGTAAATTTCTACCGGCTTACCACTCAGTAGGCTACCCAACCTTACAGCATAGCTATCTGGGGCTACACCAAGCAGCTCAGCTACCCGCTCAAACCTAACAAGGTAGGAGGCGATGTCTTCTCCTTCACGGTACACAGGCAAGCTGGGTTTTACCACATTGTCTTGTATATGGCCAGAGGATTCTGGTCTACTTGAAGTATTAATCCTAGCCAGTTCTAGGTCCTTTTCTGCCTGCAACTTAGCTACCTGAACTTCTTTCTTTCTGGCGTTCCTCCAACTCTCTCTCTTTCTGACGTTCCTCTCTCTCTTTCTCTTTCTGACGTTCCTCTCTCTCTTTCTGACGTGCCTCTCTCTCTCTCTGACGTTCCTCTCTCTCGGCATTCTGTTGGGTGACCACATACTGACCAATGTCATTACCCGTCAGACCCAGGGCCACAGCTTGATCTTTCCACACCTCAAAAGCAGACATAATGATCCGAAAGGCCAAGAACAAAGAAAAACAAACAACTTACCCCGCAAATAGCCAAAGGTAACTCACCTAGTGGCTCAATCAGACCAGTAAATGATTTGATCCGACTGGAGGGAACCTCGTTCCGCACCCAGCCCAGCTGAATCACCTCAGGGTAACGAAACCGCACCAGGTGAAACAACAACATATATGCTATGACAGCATCCACAGTGCACCCCAACCAACACTAATTAACTTCCCCACGTACAAGGGAGAGCAACAAAATTAGCACACAGAAGGAAGGGATAACCACTGAACAACACTTGCTTCCGGGCCACAGACAGCAAGGTGGCGCGCTCACGGCGACTTACAACAACACCGGAACGAATGTTAAACCTCAGAAACCAAAGGTCAGAGACAATCCTGGCAAGGTCGCCACTTGTAAAGGCCTAGGACTTAGGGATAGAAATCCCTTACCAGGCTAATCAGGATCTTAATAAAGGAAAGTCAAGGACCATGGTTTTCCGAGGAATAACAAACAACCGTTAGAGATTGGCATCTCTTTACTATAAAAATATAACACAAAACTCTGACACCACTCAACAAACATCAAATAATTACGGGAGTCAAACAATTAATGGAAGCAACAATTAAAGGAATCAAACAAATAATAGAATCGAACAATAAAGGGGAGTCAGCAATTAATGGAATCAAACAATGAACAAATATTTCCTACGGCAGTGGCCCTGGGGGAAGGTTCTGGAACGCGGTGATACACACTCAGGGCAGGGAAGCGTCCACTTCGCTCCACACTCAGCAACGTCTTGAAAAGGCAGGAGAACACCGGGGCACCGACGGAATGTGATGAACTGATGGTCGTGGTATGCGGTAGTGGTAGATGACCAGAGAGTTGGCAGTTGATAGGTGAAGGTCTGGGAACACAGCCCACGAGTCCAGGACCTATGATGAGATCACAGCCAGAATTTGACGGACAGCAGGGTAGCTAGATACTGACGGTATGGCGGCTGGGTTGAATCTGCCGGCGGCGGAGAGGGTTGCTGCCGTTATCACCTCCGTCCAACCACCCCAAGTGTCGTCTTCACCAGCAAACGAGCGAGTTAGCAGCGGTAACTAGCCGGAGGATCGTTGCCCTTACACTGCTCCCCCAACAAAAATCTACTGTAAGGTAGATTAAAACTTAAGATTAGTACACAAAGCATAATCATCTTACAACAAATGCTTAAATACACATTGCACAATAAAGAAGGGTCATAGAAAAGAATAGGTGGAAACTTGATGTCCAAAACGTAATGCCGTATCAAGGAACTGCACGTGGGGTCCACTTCAGTCCAAGTTTAAGTTTGGGCCTATTTCCTGTCGTAGAGGATTCTTCTATCTCGTCAGGTGTTGGCAGCAACTGGCAACCGAGATCAACAGACTCTGGCGTCCGAACTTCACAGGAACTCTTGCAGGGTAGTGCCTCGACTAACTCCAGCTTGGGGACGTCGTCAAGGACACGAGCAATGTGGGTCCTGCAATTATATTGCTTTAACAAATTAGCTTTGATGTAATTTAGGCTTCTTAGAGGAAGGGGGTGAGAATCGTCCAACAAAATCTATGGCTACCCGAGAAGATGGTTCTGCAACGACGGGTAAGGGTTCAAGTGGAACAGGACGGACTCTACCCTTGGCGGACATACGTGGGCACTGATCACAACTCCTACAAAAAGCTCTAATATCCGCTCCCATACCTGGCCAGTAAAACTGATCAGCAACCTTCCTATAAGTTTTCCTACGAGAACAGTGACTTACAAGAGAGCTCTTGTGAGCTACAGAGAGAATGTTACTACGACAAACATCAGGGACAACAAGTAAAAACCGACCTACTTTAGCTGGTCGCTTGGATGAAACACAAGACCTGTGTAACACCCCATTAATAGAAACAAACTTATAAACCGACCCATCTCTCACCTGATCCTCCTCCCCGGAAGTCACCTTCTCCCTTACCCGCTTCAGAGTGGCACACGAGTCTTGAAGCTTGGCGAACTCCTTGGGCGTCACAGTCAGTGGCAACAAATTCGGCAGAATCAGGGGATGCGGTCGTTTCACCTTCGCCGTCCGTGGCCCTACAGCTTGGACCTTGGCGGCAGGCGTGGCGGCGTGAGAGGGTGGCGAGGCGACCTCGGCAGGTGGCGAGTCGTCGTCCTCAGCAGGTGGCGTGGGGACTGGTGCTGGTGGCGAGGAGACTGGTGCTGGTGGCGAGGAGAGTTTTAACGTTTCCGGGTCGTTAGGGTCACGAACACCGGGAACATTACCAATGAGGGCACTTGCACATTTAATGGGAGCTCTTACCACATTAGACCAACCAGTGAAATAGGGGCAACGCAGGTAGCACCTAACAACAGGGAACTGGTCAACACGACCTAAATAATCGGCGACACTAACCTTCGGGCAGCTGGAGATGTCAGCGTCAGGCAGGGCTTCTTCAGAGACAATAATGCACGAGCAACCAGTGTCCCTGATGAAAGTAGATGCCCTAGACCCATTGATTGTTCCACTGACACAATAACGGGGGCAGCTCTTGTCCACCAAACAGAATCCGACCTTGTTGCTGGGTTGATGAGTGTCAGCAGTCTTGAAGGCGAGGGGATTCCTGGGACAGCGAGAACGAATGTGCCCTTCTTCTCCGCAGCTGTGACACCGCACGGCTGGTGAACTACTCTTGTGTACTCCTGGGGATGGTTCCTCGGAGGACGGAGGCTTCGCAATCTTCACTACAGGAGGGGAAGACTTTGGGTAGGCGTTGCGAGCAGACGCCCAGTTGTCGGCAAGATGCACAGCTTCTCCAAGCGTCGCTGGCTGGTGTTCTTTGATGAAAATTCTCAAGTCTGGAGGTAGAGAAGACAAAAACTGATCTAATATCATGAAGTTAGAGAGAGACTCAAAGGTTTCTTCAACCCCTGATGTCTCCAGCCATTGTTGAAATAAACGACCCAGGTGAATCGAAAACTGCTGGTACGTTTCTCCCTCTCTAATCTTCGTTCTGCGAAAATCAGCACGATAACCGTCAGAAGTCTTGCAAAATCCTCGCAAGAGAGCTTGCTTCAACAAGAAGTAATCTCGGGTGATGTCGGCAGACAGGGACGTGTAAATTTCTACCGGCTTACCACTCAGTAGGCTACCCAACCTTACAGCATAGCTATCTGGGGCTACACCAAGCAGCTCAGCTACCCGCTCAAACCTAACAAGGTAGGAGGCGATGTCTTCTCCTTCACGGTACACAGGCAAGCTGGGTTTTACCACATTGTCTTGTATATGGCCAGAGGATGCTGGTCTACTTGAAGCATTAATCCTAGCCAGTTCTATGTCCTTTTCTGCCTGCAGCTTAGCTAATTCGAACTCTCTTTCTTTCTCACGTTCCTCCAACTCTCTCTCTTTCTGGCGTTCCTCTCTCTCTTTCTCTTTCTGACGTTCCTCTCTCTCTTTCTGACGTGCCTCTCTCTCTCTCTGACGTTCCTCTCTCTCGGCATTCTGTTGGGTGACCACATACTGACCAATGTCATTACCCGTCAGACCCAGGGCCACAGCTTGATCTTTCCACACCTCAAAAGCAGACATAATGATCCGAAAGGCCAAGAACAAAGAAAAACAAACAACTTACCCCGCAAATAGCCAAAGGTAACTCACCTAGTGGCTCAATCAGACCAGTAAATGATTTGATCCGACTGGAGGGAACCTCGTTCCGCACCCAGCCCAGCTGAATCACCTCAGGGTAACGAAACCGCACCAGGTGAAACAACAACATATATGCTATGACAGCATCCACAGTGCACCCCAACCAACACTAATTAACTTCCCCACGTACAAGGGAGAGCAACAAAATTAGCACACAGAAGGAAGGGATAACCACTGAACAACACTTGCTTCCGGGCCACAGACAGCAAGGTGGCGCGCTCACGGCGACTTACAACAACACCGGAACGAATGTTAAACCTCAGAAACCAAAGGTCAGAGACAATCCTGGCAAGGTCGCCACTTGTAAAGGCCTAGGACTTAGGGATAGAAATCCCTTACCAGGCTAATCAGGATCTTAATAAAGGAAAGTCAAGGACCATGGTTTTCCGAGGAATAACAAACAACCGTTAGAGATTGGCATCTCTTTACTATAAAAATATAACACAAAACTCTGACACCACTCAACAAACATCAAATAATTACGGGAGTCAAACAATTAATGGAAGCAACAATTAAAGGAATCAAACAAATAATAGAATCGAACAATAAAGGGGAGTCAGCAATTAATGAATCAAACAATTAAATGGAGTCAACAATTGATAGAATCGAACAATAAAGGGGAGTCAGCAATTAATGGAATCAAACAATGAACAAATATTTCCTACGGCAGTGGCCCTGGGGAAGGTTCTGGAACGCGGTGATGCACACTCAGGGCAGGGAAGCGTCCACTTCGCTCCACACTCAGCAACGTCTTGAAAAGGCAGGAGAACACCGGGGCACCGACGGAATGTGATGAACTGATGGTCGTGGTATGCGGTAGTGGTAGATGACCAGAGAGTTAGCAGTTGATAGGTGAAGGTCTGGGAACACAGCCCACGAGTCCAGGACCTATGATGAGATCACAGCCAGAATTTGACGGACAGCAGGGTAGCTAGATACTGACGGTATGGCGGCTGGGTTGAATCTGCCGGCGGCGGAGAGGGTTGCTGCCGTTATCACCTCCGTCCAACCACCCCAAGTGTCGTCTGCACCAGCAAACGAGCGAGTTAGCAGCGGTAACTAGCCGGAGGATCGTTGCCCTTACACTGGGAGTGTTAGAGGTGTATCAGGGAGTGACAGAGGAGTACCTAGAAGTGTCAGAGGTGTACCTGGGAGTGAGAGAAGTGTACCTGGGAGTGTCAGAGGTGTACCTGGGAGTGTCAGAGGTGTACCTGGGAGTGTCAGAGGTGTACCTGGAAGTGTCGGATGTGTACCTGGGAGTGTAAGAAGTGTACATGGGAGTGTCGGAGATGTACTTGGGAGTGTCGGAGGAGTACCTGGGAGTGTCAGAGTGTACTTGGGTGTGTCAGAGGTGTACCTGGGAGTGTCAGCGGTGTACCTGGGAGTGTCTGAGGTGTACCTGGGAGTGTCAGAGGTGTGCCTGGTAGTGTCAGAGGTGCACTTGAGAGTGTCAGAGGTGCACCTTGGAGTGACTGAGGTGTACCTGGGAGTGTCTGAGGTGTACCTGGCAGTGTCTGAGGTGTACCTGGCAGTGTCTGAGGTGTACCTGGCAGTGTCTGAGGTGTACCTGGGAGTGTCAGAGGTGTACCTGGGAGTGTCAGAGTGTACCAGGAGTGTCAGTGGAGTACCAGGGAGGTCAGTGTACCTGGGAGTGTCGGAGGTGTACATGGAGGTCAGAGGTGCACCTGGGAGTGTCAGAGGTGTACCTGGGAGTCGGAGGTACCTGGGAGTGTCAGAGGTGTACCTGAGAGTGTCGGAGATGTACCTGGGAGTGTCAGAGGTGTACCTGGGAGTGTCGGAGGTGTACCTGGGAGTGTAAGAAGTGTACCTGGGAGTGTCAGCGGTGTACCTAGGAGTGTCTGAGGTGTACCTGGGAGTGTCAGAGGTGTGCCTGGGAGTGTCAGAGGTGCACTTGGGAGAGTCAGAGGTGCACCTTGGAGTGTCTGAGGTGTACCTGGGAGTGTCTGAGGTGTACCTGGCAGTGTCTGAGGTGTACCTGGCAGTGTCTGAGTTGTACCTGCCAGTGTCTGAGGTGTACCTGGCAGTGTCAGCGGTGTACCTGGGAGTGTCAGCGGTGTACCTGGGAATGTTAGACGTGTATCAGGGAGTGACAGAGGAGTACCTAGGAGTGTCAGAGGTGTACCTGAGAGTGTGAGAAGTGTACCTGGGAGTGTCTGGGGTGTACCTGGGAGTGTTAGAGGTGTACCTGGGAGTGTCAGGGGTGTTCCAGGGAATGTCAGTGGAGTACCTGGGAGTGTCAGAGGTGTACCAGGGAGTGTCAGCGGTGTACCTGGGAATGTTAGACGTGTATCAGGGAGTGACAGAGGAGTACCTAGGAGTGTCAGAGGTGTACCTGGGAGTGTGAGAAGTGTACCTGGGAGTGTCTGGGGTGTACCTGGGAGTGTCAGAGGTGTACCTGGGAGTGTCAGGGGTGTACCAGGGAATGTCAGTGGAGTACCTGGGAGTGTCAGAGGTGTACCAGGGAGTGGCAGATGTGTACCTGGGAGTGTCAGGGATGTACCAGGGAGTGTCAGTGGAGTACCTGGAAGTGTTAGAGATGTACCTGGGAGTGTCAGAGGTGTACCTTCGAGTGTCAGAGGTGTACCTGGGAGTGTCAGAGGTGTACCTGGAAGTGTCGGATGTGTACCTGGGAGTGTAAGAAGTGTACATGGGAGTGTCGGAGATGTACTTGGGAGTGTCGGAGGAGTACCTGGGAGTGTCAGAGGTGTACTTGGGAGTGTCAGAGGTGTACCTTGGAGTGACTGAGGTGTACCTGGGAGTGTCTGATGTGTTCCTGGGAATGTCAGAAGTGTGCCTGGGAGTGTCAGAGGTGCACTTGAGAGTGTCAGAGGTGCACCTTGGAGTGACTGAGGTGTACCTGGGAGTGTCTGAGGTGTACCTGGCAGTGTCTGAGGTGTACCTGGCAGTGTCTGAGGTGTACCTGGCAGTGTCAGCGGTGTACCTGGGAGTGTCAGAGGTGCACCTGGGAGGTCAGGGGTGTACCAGGGAGGCCAGTGGAGCACCTGGGAGTGTTAGAGGCGTACCTGGGAGTGTCAGAGGTGTACCTGGAACAGAGGTGTATTTGGGAGTGTCGGATGTGTACCTGGGAGGTCAGAGGTACCAGGAATGTCAGTGGAGTACCTGGGAGGCCAGAGGTGTACCAGGGAGTGTCAGAGGTGTACCTGGAGGTCAGAGGTGTACCTGGGAGTGTAAGAAGTGTACCTGGGAGTGTCAGCTGTGTACCTGGGAGTGTCTGAGGTGTACCTGGGAGTGTCACAGGTGTGCCTGGGAGTGTCAGAGGTGCACCTTGGAGTGTCTGAGGTGTACCTGGGAGTGTTTGAGGTGTACCTGGCAGTGTCTGAGGTGTACCTGGAAGTGTCTGAGGTGTAACTGGCAGTGTCAGCGGTGTACCTGGGAGTGTCAGAGGTGTACCTGGGAGTGTCAGAGGTGTACCTGGAAGTGTCGGATGTGTACCTGGGAGTGTAAGAAGTATACATGGGAGTGTCGGAGATGTACTTGGGAGTGTCGGAGGAGTACTAAATTGACCCTCATTTGACTGAGAGTCTCCCACTGGGTGTGTGGCGATTCTCGGATTATTTCGTATAATATTGTTATAAAGTACTAAATTGACCCTCATTTGACTTTGACAGTCTCCCACTGGGTGTGTGGCGATTCTCGGATTATTTGGTATAGTATTGTTATAAAGTACTAAATCGACCCTCAATTGACTTTGAGAGTCTCCCACTCGGTGTGTGGCGATTCTCGAATTATTTCGTATAATATTGTTAAAAAGTAATAAATCGACCCTCAATTGACTTTGACAGTCTCCCACTCGGTGTGTGGCGATTCTCGAATTATTTCGTATAATATTGTTATAAAGTACTAAATCGACCCTCAATTGACTTTGAGAGTCTCCCAGTGGGTGTGTGGCGATTCGCTGATTATTTCGTATAATATTGTTATAAAGTACTAAATCGACCCTCAATTGACTTTGACAGTCTCCCACTCGTGTGTGGCGATTGTAGGATTATTTTTTATATTATTGTTATAAAGTACTAAATCGACTCTCAATTGACTTTGAAAGTCTCCCACTTGTTGTGTGGCGATTCTCGTATTATTTCGTATTATATTGTTCTTAAGTACTAAATCGACCCTCAATTGACTTTTACAGTGTCCCACTCCTTGTGCGGCGATTCTCGAATTATTTCGTATATTATCGTTATAAAGTACTAAATCGACCCTCAATTGACTTTGAAAGTCTCCCACTCGTTGTGTGGCGATTCTCGGATTATTTCGTATAATATTGTTCTTAAGTACTAAATCGACCCTCAATTGACTTTGACAGTCTCCCACTCGGTGTGTGGCGATTCTCGGATTATTTGGTAAAATATTGTTATAAAGTACTAAATTGACCCTCATTTGACTTTGACAGTCTCCCACTGGGTGTGTGGCGATTCTCGGATTATTTCGTATAATATTGCTATAAAGTACTAAATTGACCCTCATTTGACTTTGACAGTCTCCCACTGGGTGTGTGGCGATTCTCGGATTATTTCGTATAATATTGTTATAAAGTACTAAATCGACCCTCAATTGACTTTGACAGTCTCCCACTGGGTGTGTGGCGATTCTCGGATTATTTCGTATAATATTGCTATAAAGTACTAAATTGACCCTCAATTGACTTTGACAGTCTCCCACTGGGTGTGTGGCGATTCTCGGATTATTTCGTATAATATTGTTATAAAGTACTCAATCGACCTCAATTGACTTTAAAAGTCTCCACTCGGTGTGTGTGTGGCGATTCTCGAATTATTTCGTATAATATTGTTATAAGTACTAAATCGACCTCAATTGGCTTGACGGTCTCCCACCGGTGTGTGGCGATTGTCGATTATTTTTATATTATTGTTAAAGTACTAAATCGACCCTCAATTGACTTTGACAGTCTCCCCACCTGTTGTGTGGCGATTCTCGAATTATTTTGCATAATATTGTTATAAAGAACTAAATCGACCTCACTTGACTTGACAGCTCCCCACTGGGTGTGTGGCGATTATTGTAGGATTATATATTATTGTTATAGTACTAAATCGACCCTCAATTGACGTTGACAGTGTCCCACTGGGTGTGTGGCGATTCTCGGATTATTTCGAATAATATTGTTATAATGTACTAAATCGACCCTCAATTGACTTTGACAGTCTCCCACTGGGTGTGTGGCGATTCTTGGATTATTTGGTATATTATTGTTATAAAGTGCTAAATCGACCCTCAATTGACTTTGAAAGTCTCCCACTCGGTGTGTGGCGATTCTCGGATTATTTCGTATAATATTGTTCTTAAGTACTAAATCGACCCTCAATTGACTTTGACAGTCTCCCACTCGGTGTGTGGCGATTCTCGGATTATTTGGTAAAATATTGTTATAAAGTACTAAATTGACCCTCATTTGACTTTGAGAGTCTCCCACTCGGTGTGTGGCGATTCTCGGATTATTTGGTAAAATATTGTTATAAAGTACTAAATTGACCCTCAATTGACTTTGAGAGTCTCCCACTGGGTGTGTGGCGATTCTCGGATTATTTCGTATACTATTGTTATACAGTACTAAATCGACCCTCAATTGCCTTTGACAGTCTCCCACTCGGTGTGTGGCGATTCTCGGATTATTTCGTATATTATTGTTCTTAAGTAGTAAATCGACCCTCAATTGACTTTGACAGTCTCCCACTGGGTGTGTGGCGATTCTCGGATTATTTCGTATAATATTGCTATACAGTACTAAATTGACCCTCATTTGACTTTGACAGTCTCCCACAGGGTGTGTGGCGATTCTCGGATTATTTTGTATAATATTGTTCTTAAGTACTAAATCGACCTTCAATTGACTTTGAAAGTGTCCCACTCCGTGTGCGTCGATTCTCGAATTATTTCGTTTATTATTGTAATAAAGTACTAAATCGACCCTCAATTGACTTTGAAAGTCTCCCACTCGGTGTCTGGCGATTCTCGGATTATTTCGTATAATATTGTTATAAAGTACTAAATCGACCCTCAATTGACTTTGACAGTCTCCCAGTGGGTGTGTGGCGATTCGCTGATTATTTCGTATAATATTGTTATAAAGTACTAAATCGACCCTCAATTGACTTTGACAGTCTCCCACTGGGTGTGTGGCGATTGTAGGATTATTTTTTATATTATTGTTATAAAGTACTAAATCGACTCTCAATTGACGTTGAAAGTCTCCCACTTGTTGTGTGGCGATTCTCGTATTATTTCGTATTATATTGTTCTTAAGTACTAAATCGACCCTCAATTGACTTTTACAGTGTCCCATTCCGTGTGCGGCGATTCTCGAATTATTTCGTATATTATTGTTATAAAGTACTAAATCGACCCTCAATTGACTTTGAAAGTCTCCCACTCGGTGTGTGGCGATTCTCGGATTATTTCGTATATTATTGTTCTTAAGTACTAAATCGACCCTCAATTGACTTTGACAGTCTCCCACTCGGTGTGTGGCGATTCTCGGATTATTTGGTAAAATATTGTTATAAAGTACTAAATTGACCCTCATTTGACTTTGACAGTCTCCCACTGGGTGTGTGGCGATTCTCGGATTATTTCGTATAATATTGCTATAAAGTACTAAATTGACCTCATTTGACTTTACAGTCTCCCACTGGGTGTGTGGCGATTCTCGGATTATTTCTTTGCATAATATTAGCTATAGCAATTAAATCGACCTCAATTGACTTTGACAGTCTCCTACTGGGTGTGTGGCGATTCTCGGATTATTTCGTACAATATTGCTATAAAGTACTAAATTGACCTCATTTGACTTTTGACAGTCTCCCACTGGGTGTGTGACGATTCTCGATTATTTCGTATAATATTGTTATAGTACTAAATCGACCCCTCAATTGACTTTAACAGTTTCCCCACTGGTAAAAGACTGAATTATTTCTGCATAATATTGAAAGCAAAGTACTAAATCGACCCTCAATTGACTTTGACTGTCTCCCACTCGGTGTGTGGCGATTGTCGGATTATTTTTTTATATTATTGTTAAAAAGTACTAAATCGACCCTCAATTGACTTTGACAGTCTCCCACTCGTTGTGTGGCGATTCTCGAATTATTTCGTATAATATTGTTATAAAAAACTAAATCGACCCTCACTTGACTTTGACAGTCTCCCACTGGGTGTGTGGCGATTGTAGGATTATTTTTTATATTATTGTTATAAAGTACTAAATCGACTCTCAATTGACTTTGAAAGTCTCCCACTTGTTGTGTGGCGATTCTCGTATTATTTCGTATTATATTGTTCTTAAGTACTAAATCGACCCTCAATTGACTTTTACAGTGTCCCACTCCTTGTGCGGCGATTCTCGAATTATAGCGTATATTATCGTTATAAAGTACTAAATCGACCCTCAATTGACTTTGAAAGTCTCCCACTCGGTGTGTGGCGATTCTCGGATTATTTCGTATAATATTGTTCTTAAGTTCTAAATCGACCCTCAATTGACTTTGATAGTCTCCCACTCGGTGTGTGGCGATTCTCGGATTATTTGGTAAAATATTGTTATAAAGTACTAAATTGACCCTCATTTGACTGACAGTCTCCCACTGGGTGTGTGGCGATTCTCGGATTATTTCGTATAATATTGTTATAAAGTACTAAATTGACCCTCATTTGACTTTGACAGTCTCCCACTGGGTGTGTGGCGATTCTCGGATTATTTCGTATAATATTGTTATAAAGTACTAAATCGACCCTCAATTGACTTTGAAAGTCTCCCACTCGGTGTGTGGTGATTGTCGGATTATTTTTTTATAATATTGTTAAAAAGTACTAAATCGACCCTCAATTGACTTTGACAGT
The DNA here is from genome assembly GCF_018991925.1 of Homarus americanus. Lineage (NCBI taxonomy): Eukaryota > Metazoa > Arthropoda > Malacostraca > Decapoda > Nephropidae > Homarus > Homarus americanus. Next base: position 13,177 of record NW_024736688.1, read on the forward strand.
CTCCCACTCGGTGTGTGGCGATTGTCGGATTATTTTTTTATAATATTGTTAAAAAGTACTAAATCGACCCTCAATTGACTTTGACAGTCTCCCACTCGTTGTGTGGCGATTCTCGGATTATTTCGTATAATATTGTTATAAAGTGCTAAATCGACCCTCAATTGACTTTGACAGTCTCTCACTGGGTTTGTGGCGATTCTCGGATTATTTCGTATAATATTGTTATAAAGTACTAAATCGACCCTCAATTGACTTTGAGAGTCTCCCACTCGGTGTGTGGCGATTGTTGGATTATTTTTTATAATATTGTTATAAAGTACTAAATCGACCCTCAATTGACTTTGACAGTCTCCCACTCGGTGTGTGGCGATTGTCGGATTATTTTTATATAATATTGTTAAAAAGTACTAAATCGACCCTCAATTGACTTTGAGAGTCTCCAACTCGGTGTGTGGCGATTCTCGGATTATTTCGTATAATATTGTTATAAAGTACTAAATTGACCCTCAATTGACTTTGACAGTCTCCCAGTGGGTGTGTGGCGATTCGCTGATTATTTCGTATAATATTGTTATAAAGTACTAAATCGACCCTCAATTGACTTTGACAGTCTCCCAGTCGATGTGTGGCGATTGTAGGATTATTTTTTATATTATTGTTATAAAGTACTAAATCGACTCTCAATTGACTTTGAAAGTCTCCCACTTGTTGTGTGGCGATTCTCGTATTATTTCGTATTATATTGTTCTTAAGTACTAAATCGACCCTCAATTGACTTTTACAGTGTCCCACTCCTTGTGCGGCGATTCTCGAATTATTTCGTATGTTATTGTTATAAAGTACTAAATCGACCCTCAATTGACTTTGAAAGTCTCCCACTCGTTGTGTGGCGATTCTCGGATTATTTCGTATAATATTGTTCTTAAGTACTAAATCGACCCTCAATTGACTTTGAGAGTCTCCCACTCGGTGTGTGGCGATTCTCGGATTATTTGGTAAAATATTGTTATAAAGTACTAAATTGACCCTCATTTTGACTGAGAGAGTCTCCCTTTGGGTGTGTGGCGATTCTCAGTTATTTCGTATAATATTGTTATAAAAATTGCTAAATTGACCCTCATTTTGACTTTGAGTCTCCACTGGGTGTGTGGCGATTCTCGGATTATTTGGTATATTATTGTTCGCATAAAGTACTTCGTCGACCCTCAATTGACTTTGACAGTCTCCCACTCGGTGTGTGGCGATTCTCGGATTATTTCGTATAATATTGTTATAAAGTGCTAAATCGACCCTCAATTGACTTTGACAGTCTCTCACTGGGTTTGTGGCGATTCTCGGATTATTTCGTATAATATTGTTATAAAGTACTAAATCGACCCTCAATTGACTTTTACAGTGTCCCACTCCTTGTGCGGCGATTCTCGAATTATTTCGTATATTATCGTTATAAAGTACTAAATCGACCCTCAATTGACTTTGAAAGTCTCTCACTCGGTGTGTGGCGATTCTCGGATTATTTTTTATATTATTGTTATAAAGTACTAAATCGACTCTCAATTGACTTTGAAAGTCTCCCACTTGTTGTGTGGCGATTCTCGTATTATTTCGTATTATATTGTTCTTAAGTACTAAATCGGCCCTCAATTGACTTTTACAGTGTCCCACTCCTTGTGCGGCGATTCTCGAATTATTTCGTATATTATCGTTATAAAGTACTAAATCGACCCTCAATTGACTTTGAAAGTCTCTCACTCGGTGTGTGGCGATTCTCGGATTATTTTTTGTATTATTGTTATAAAGTACTAAATTGACCTTCAATTGACTTTGAAAGTCTCCCACTCGTTGTGTGGCGATTCTCGTATTATTTCGTATTATATTATTCTTAAGTACTAAATCGACCCTCAATTGACTTTTACAGTGTCCCACTCGGTGTGTGGCGATTCTCGAATTATTTCGTATATTATTGTTATAAAGTACTAAATCGACCCTCAATTGACTTTGACAGTCTCCCACTCGGAGTGTGGCGATTCTCGGATTATTTCGTATAATATTGTTATAAAGTACTAAATCGACCCTCATTTGACTTTGACAGTCTCCTACTCGGTGTGTGGGGATTCTCGGATTATTTGGTATAATATTGTTATAAATTACTAAATCGCCCCTCAATTGACTTTGAAAGTCTCCCACTCAGTGTGTGGCGATTCTCGGATTATTTCGTATAATAGTGTTATAAAGTAGTAAATCGACCCTCAATATACTTTGAAAGTCTCCCACTCGGTGTGTGGCGATTTTCGGATTATTTCGTATAATATTGTTATAAAGTACTAAATTGACCTCATTTGACATTGACAGTCTCCCACTGGGTGTGTGGCGATTCTAGGATTATTTTGTATAATATTGTTGCAAAGTACTAAATCGACCCTCAATTGACTTTGACAGTCTCCCACTGGGTGCGTGGCGATTCTCGGATTATTTCGTATATTATTGTTATAAAGTACTAAATCGACCCTCAATTGCCTTTGAGAGTCTCCCACTCGGTGTGTCGCAATTCTCGGATTATTTGGTAAAATATTGTTATAAAGTACTAAATTGACCCTCATTTGACTTTGACAATCTCCCACAGGGTGTGTGGCGATTCTCGGATTATTTTGTATAATATTGTTCTTAAGTACTAAATCGACCCTCAATTGGCTTTGACAGTCTTCCACTCGTTGTGTGGCGATTGTCGGATTATTTTTTGTATTATTGTTATAAAGTACTAAATTGACCCTCAATTGACTTTGAAAGTCTCCCACTCGTTGTGTGGCGATTCTCGTATTATTTCGTATTATATTGTTCTTAAGTACTAAATCGACCCTCAATTGGCTTTGACAGTCTTCCACTCGGTGTGTGGCGATTGTCGGATTATTTTTTGTATTATTGTTATAAAGTACTAAATTGACCCTCAATTGACTTTGAAAGTCTCCCACTCGTTGTGTGGAGATTCTCGGATGATTTTGTGTAATATTATCATAAAGTATAATAAGTATTAAACTGACCCCCAATTGACTTTGTAAGTCTCCCCCTAGGGTGTGAAGGTTCTCGGATCATGTCGTATAATATTAGCATAAAGTATATATTAAAGTATTAAATCGACCCTCAATTACCTTTGACAGTCTCCCATTCGGGTGTGGAAGTTCTGTGGTATGTTGTCTAATATGATCGAGAGGCCCACTCCCCTTAATATTGTGAAATTATGCCATCCAGCGTACAAGTGCGGCGGTTTTCATGAGTCTCCCACAGGGTGTGTGGCGATTCTTGGATTATTTCGTATAATATTGTTATAAAGTGCTAAATCGACCCTCAATTGACTTTGAGAGTCTCCCACTCGGTGTGTGGCGATTCTCGGATTATTTCGTATAATATTGTTATAAAGTGCTAAATCGACCCTCAATTGACTTTGACAGTCTCCCACTGGGTGCGTGGCGATTCTCGGATTATTTCGTATATTATTGTTATAAAGTACTAAGTCGACCCTCAATTGACTTTGAAAGTCTCCCACTCGGTGTGTGGCGATTCTCGGATTATTTCGTATAATATTGTTCTTAAGTACTAAATCGACCGTCAATTGACTTTGACAGTCTCCCACTCGGTGTGTGGCGATTCTCGGATTATTTGGTAAAATATTGTTATAAAGTACTAAATTGACCCTCATTTGACTGACAGTCTCCCACTGGCTGTGTGGCGATTCTCGGATTATTTCGTATAATATTGTTATAAAGTATTAAATTGACCCTCATTTGACTTTGACAGTCTCCCACTGGGTGTGTGGCGATTCTCGGATTATTTCGTATAATATTGTTATAAAGTACTAAATCGACCCTCAATTGACTTTGAAAGTCTCCAACTCGGTGTGTGGCGATTGTCGGATTATTTTTATATAATATTGTTAAAAAGTACTAAATCGACCCTCAATTGACGACGTGATCTCCCTCTCGTTGTGTGGCGATTCTCCGGATATTTCGTATAATATTGTTATAAAGTACTAAATCGACCCTCAATTGGCTGACAGTCTCCCGAGTAAGGTGTGTGGCGATCTTTGATTATTTCGTATAATATTGTTATAAAGTACTAAATCGACCCTCGAATTGACTTTGACAGTCTCCCCAGTCGTTGTGTGTGGCGATTGTAGGATTATTTTATATTGTTATAAAGAGTACTAAATCTGACTCTCAATTGACTTTGAAAGTCTCCCACTTGTTGTGTGGCGATTCTCGTATTATTTCGTATTATATTGTTCTTAAGTACTAAATCGACCCTCAATTGACTTTTACAGTGTCCCACTCCTTGTGCGGCGATTCTCGAATTATTTCGTATATTATTGTTATAAAGTACTAAATCGACCCTCAATTGACTTTGAAAGTCTCCCACTCGTTGTGTGGCGATTCTCGGATTATTTCGTATAATATTGTTCTTAAGTACTAAATCGACCCTCAATTGACTTTGACAGTCTCCCACTCGGTGTGTGGCGATTCTCGGATTATTTGGTAAAATATTGTTATAAAGTACTAAATTGACCCTCATTTGACTGACAGTCTCCCACTGGGTGTGTGGCGATTCTCGGATTATTTCGTATAATATTGTTATAAAGTACTAAATTGACCCTCATTTGACTTTGACAGTCTCCCACTGGGTGTGTGGCGATTCTCGGATTATTTGGTATAATATTGTTATAAAGTACTAAATCGACCCTCAATTGGCTTTGCCAGTCTCCCACTCGGTGTGTGGCGATTCTCGAATTATTTCGTATAATATTGTTATAAAGTACTAAATCGACCCTCAATTGACTTCGACAGTCTCCCAGTGGGTGTGTGGCGATTCGCTGATTATTTCGTATAATATTGTTATAAAGTACTAAATCGACCCTCAATTGACTTTGACAGTCTCCCACTCGGTGTGTGGCGATTCTCCAATTATTTCGTATAATATTGTTATAAAGTACTAAATCGACCCTCAATTGACTTTGACAGTCTCCCAGTGGTTGTGTGGCGATTCGCTGATTATTTCGTATAATATTGTTATGAAGTACTAAATCGACCCTCAATTGACTTTGACAGTCTCCCACTGGGTGTGTGGCGATTGTAGGATTATTTTTTATATTATTGTTATAAAGTACTAAATCGACTCTCAATTGACTTTGAAAGTCTCCCACTTGTTGTGTGGCGATTCTCGTATTATTTCGTATTATATTGTTCTTAAGTACTAAATCGGCCCTCAATTGACTTTTACAGTGTCCCACTCCTTGTGCGGCGATTCTCGAATTATTTCGTATATTATCGTTATAAAGTACTAAATCGACCCTCAATTGACTTTGAAAGTCTCTCACTCGGTGTGTGGCGATTCTCGGATTATTTTTTGTATTATTGTTATAAAGTACTAAATTGACCCTCAATTGACTTTGAAAGTCTCCCACTCGTTGTGTGGCGATTCTCGTATTATTTCGTATTATATTATTCTTAAGTACTAAATCGACCCTCAATTGACTTTTACAGTGTCCCACTCGGTGTGTGGCGATTCTCGAATTATTTCGTATATTATTGTTATAAAGTACTAAATCGACCCTCAATTGACTTTGATAGTCTCCCACTCGGAGTGTGGCGATTCTCGGATTATTTCGTATAATATTGTTATAAAGTACTAAATCGACCCTCATTTGACTTTGACAGTCTCCTACTCGGTGTGTGGGGATTCTCGGATTATTTGGTATAATATTGTTATAAAGTACTAAATCGCCCCTCAATTGACTTTGAAAGTCTCCCACTCAGTGTGTGGCGATTCTCGGATTATTTCGTATAATAGTGTTATAAAGTAGTAAATCGACCCTCAATATACTTTGAAAGTCTCCCACTCGGTGTGTGGCGATTTTCGGATTATTTCGTATAATATTGTTATAAAGTACTAAATTGACCCTCATTTGACATTGACAGTCTCCCACTGGTTGTGTGGCGATTCTCGGATTATTTTGTATAGTATTGTTGCAAAGTACTAAATCGACCCTCAATTGACTTTTACAGTCTCCCACTGGGTGCGTGGCGATTCTCGGATTATTTTGTATATTATTGTTATAAAGTACTAAATCGACCCTCAATTGCCTTTGAGAGTCTCCCACTCGGTGTCTGGCGATTCTCGGATTATTTGGTAAAATATTGTTATAAAGTACTAAATTGACCCTGATTTGACTTTGACAATCTCCCACAGGGTGTGTGGCGATTCTCGGATTATTTTGTATAATATTGTTCTTAAGTACTAAATCGACCCTCAATTCGCTTTGACAGTGTTCCACTCGGTGTGTGGCGATTGTCGGATTATTTTTTGTATTATTGTTATAAAGTACTAAATTGACCCTCAATTGACTTTGAAAGTCTCCCACTCGTTGTGTGGCGATTCTCGTATTATTTCGTATTATATTGTTCTTAAGTACTAAATCGACCCTGAATTGGCTTTGACAGTCTTCCACTCGGTGTGTGGCGATTGTCGGATTATTTTTTGTATTATTGTTATAAAGTACTAAATTGACCCTCAATTGACTTTGAAAGTCTCCCACTCGTTGTGTGGAGATTCTCGGATTATTTTGTGTAATATTATCATAAAGTATAATAAGTATTAAACTGACCCCCAATTGACTTTGTAAGTCTCCCCCTAGGGTGTGAAGGTTCTCGGATCATGTCGTATAATATTAGCATAAAGTATATAATAAAGTATTAAATCGACCCTCAATTGCCTTTGACAGTCTCCCATTCGGGTGTGGAAGTTCTGTGGTATGTTGTCTAATATGATCGAGAGGCCCACTCCCCTTAATATAGTGAAATTATGCCATCCAGCGTACAAGAGCGGCGGTTTTCATGAGTCTCCCACAGGGTGTGTAGCGATTCTCGGATTATTTCGTATAATATTGTTATAAAGTGCTAAATCGACCCTCAATTGACTTTGACAGTCTCCCACTCGGTGTGTGGCGATTCTCGGATTATTTCGTATAATATTGTTATAAAGTGTTAAATCGACCTCAATTGACTTTGACAGTCGCCCACTCAGTGTGTGGCGATTCTCGGATTATTTCGTATAATATTATTATAAAGTGCTAAATCGACCCTCAATTGAATTTGACAGTCGCCCACTCGGTGTGTGGCGATTCTCGGATTATTTCGTATAATATTGTTATAAAGTACTAAATCGACCCTCAATTGACTTTGACAGTCTCCCACAGGGTGTGTAGCGATTCTCGGATTATTTCGTATAATATTGTTATAAAGTGCTAAATCGACCCTCAATTGACTTTGAAAGTCTCCCACTCATTGTGTGGCGATTCTCGGATTATTTCGTATAATATTGTTATAAAGTACTAAATCGACCCTCAATTGACTTTGACAGTCTCCCACTCGGTGTGTGGCGATTTTAGGATTATTTTTTATATTATTGTTATAAAGTACTAAATCGACTCTCAATTGACTTTGAAAGTCTCCCACTTGTTGTGTGGCGATTCTCGTATTATTTCGTATTATATTGTTCTTA
>NW_024736689.1:0-8483 GCF_018991925.1 Homarus americanus
GCCAGGCACCTCCAACACTCCCAGGCAACCTCCTGACTCTCCCAGGCACACCTCTGACACTCCAAGGCACACCTCTGACACTGCCAGGCACACACCTGACAATCCCAGGTACTCCTGTGACACCCCAGGCACACCTCCGACACTCCCAGGTACACCTCTGACACTACAGGCACACCTCCGATATTCCCAGGCACACCTGATATTCCCCTGGTACACCTCCGATAATTCCCAGGCACCTTGAGACTCCCAGCCACAACTCTGACACCTGCCACACCTGACACCCCTAAGGCCATCCTGATAACTCCAGGCACACCCCTGACAACTGAGGCACTCTGACACTCCAGGCACACCTACACTCTCCAGGCACACCTGACACCTGCACCTCTGACACCCCTGTCTCACCCCTGACATTCCCCAGGCACACCCCTGACACCCAGGCACACCGGTGACACTCTCAGGCACACCTCGACACTCCAAAGCACACCTATGACACCCCAGGCACACCTGACACACCCAGGCACACCTCTGACACCCAGGCACACCTCCGATACTCCCAGGCACACCTGATAATTCCCAGGCACACCTCTGACACTCCCAGGTACTCCTCTGTCAACTCCCTTGGTTCAATCTGAGACCCCAGGCACACCTGACAACTCTATGTACACCTTGAGACACCACAGGTACCACACTGACACCCCCAAGCCACCCCCTGACATCTCAGGCACACCCTCTGACACCCAGGCACACCCCCTGATTCACCAGGCACACCCTGACACTCTAAGGTCCGCCCTGACACTCTGCAAGTACAACTCTGACACCTCAGATGCACACCTCCGATACTCCCAGAACACCTCTGAAACTCAGCACACCCTTGACACTCCAGGTATTCCTCTGACACTCCTTGGTACCCACTGACACTCCCAGGTACACATCTGACACTGCCAGGTACACTCCCTGACAATCCCAGTACCCACTGACATTCCCCTGGTACACGTCCACACTCCCACACCCCTGACACTCCCAGGCACACCCCACACTCCCAGGAATCCCTCTGACTCCTCCCAGTACACCGCTGACACTGCAAGCTACACTTCAGACACTGCCAGGTACACCTCAGAAACTGCACACCAGACACTCCCAGGTACAATTCCTCAGACACCCAAGGCACCTCTGACACTCCCAAGTGCACCTCTGACACCTCCTAGGCACAACTTCCTGACACTCCCAGGTACACTTTGCACTCCCCAGGCACATCTCTGACACTCCCACGCACACCTATGACACTCCCAGGCACACCTCCGATACCCCAGGTACAACCTCTGACACCCCAGGCACACATCTGACACCCCAGTGTTCACCCACCGACATTCCCCTGGCACACCCTTAACACCCTAGGCACACGTCCGACACTCCCAGATACACCTACTGACACTCCCCAGGTACATCTCTGACACTCCCCAGGTACACTCTGACACTCCCAGGTACACTTCTGACAATTCCAGTACTCCAGACACTCCCAGAGCACACTTCCGACAATTCCCAGGCAAATACCTCTGACACTCATAGGTACACCTCCGATATTCCAAGGTACACCACCGATATTCCCAGGTACACCTCCGATACTCCCAGGTACACCTTTGAGACTCCCAGGTACCCACTGACACACCCCTGGTACACCTCTGACATTCCCAGTTACACCCTCCGCCACCCCAGCCACACCCCTGACACTCCCAGGCACACCTCTGACACTCCCAGGCACACCTGACACCCCAGCCACCCCTGACACTCCCAGGTACACCTCTGACACTCCCAGGTACACCTCTGATACTCCCCAGGTACACCTCTGACATTCTCAGGTACAACTCTGACACCCCAGGTACTCTACTGACATTCCCTGGTACAGCCTCTGACACTCCCAGTGCTAATGTCCGACACCTAGATACAATTTCTGACACTCCTGCACACTCTCTGACACCTTGCGTACATCTCGACACTCCTAGGTACCTCTGTCATTCCCCTTGATACACCCTAACACTCCCCAGGCACGCTGACACCCCACGCACACCGCTGACACTGTCAGTCACAACTCAGAGACTGCCAGGTACACCAGACACCGCCAGCACCTCAGACACCCCAGGCACACCTCTGACACTCTAGCACACCTCTGACATTCCTTGGTACTCCTCTGACACTGCCAGGTACACCTCTGACACCCCAGGTACTCCACTGACATTCCCCCTGGTGTACACTTCTGACACTCCCAGGTACACGTCCGACACTCTCTGTACACCTTCTGACACTCCCAGGCACATCTCTGACACCCCAGGCACACCCTGACAATCCCAGGCACACCTCCTTCCCGACACCCCAGGCACAATCTCCTGACACCCTAGGCCTCACCTCTGACACCCCAGGCACACCCCCACACCCAGGCACACCGCTGACACTCCCAGGTAAACCCAGATACCTCCTCAGGTACAACCCAGATACTCCCCAGGCACACCCTGACACTCCCAGTACACTTCGACAATCCCAGGTACCCCACATTCCCTGGCACACCCCAACACCCTAGCACACGTCCGACACTCCCAGGTACACCTCTTGACACTCCCAGGTACAATGGGTGACAATTCCCAGGTACACCTCTGGACATTCCCAAGTACAATTTGCGACACTCCCAGGTACACCTCCGATACTCCTGTGTACAATCTCTGACACTCCCAGGCAACCCTCTGACACTCCCAGGTACCCACTGTCATTCCCTGATACACCTTCTTAACACTCCCAGGTGCACCGCTGACACCCCACGTACACCGCCGACACTGTCGTCACAACCAGACACCGCCAGGCACACCCCAGACACTGCCAGGCAGACCCCAGACACCCCCAGCAGGCACACCTCTCTGACACCCTAGCACACCTCTGACATTCCCCTGGTACCCTCTGACACCCCAGGTACACCTCTGACACTGCCAGGTACACCCTGACAATCCCAGGTACTCCACTGACATTCCCTGCACACTTCTGACACTCCCCAGGTACACACGTCCGACACTCCTGCACACCTCTGACACCCCAGGTACATCTCTGACACTCCCAGGTACACCTCTGACAATCCCAGGTACACCTCTGACACCCCAGTACACCCTCTGACACCCCAGGCACACCTCTGACACTCCCAGGCACACATCTGACACCCTGTGCCTCACCCTCTGACACCCCAGGCACACCCTCAGACACTCCCAGGCACACCGCTGACACTCCCAGGCACACCCAGATACCTCAGGTACACCCCAGGTACTCCCAGGCACACCACCGACACTCCCCAGGCACCTCTGAAACCCTCTGCACACTCTGACACTCCCCAGGCACACCTCTGACACTCCTGTGTACACCTCTCTCACACCCCAGGTACAATTCCTCTGACACCCCCAGGTACCTACTCGACATTCCCTGGTACAGCTCTGACAATTTGGTGTACATGTCCGACACTTCCAGATACACCTCTGACACTCCCAGGCACCTCTGACACTCCCCAGGGACACCTCAGACACTCCCAGGTACACCTCCCCAGATTCTCTCAGGTACACCCCAGACACTCCCAGGTACACCTCCTGACACCCCAGTACACCTCTGACACTCCCTGGTACACCTCTGACACTCCCCAGGTACACCTCTGACATTCGCAGGTACACCTCCTGACACTTGCAGTACTCACTGACATTCCCTGGTACAGCTCTGACACTTGTGTACACGTCTCGACACTTCCAGATACACCTCTGACACTCCCAGGTACACCCTTCACACCCCTGGTACACCTCCGATATTCCCAGGTACAGCTCCTGATATTCCTGGCACACCTCTGACACTCCAGGTACACCGCTGACACTGCCAGGTACACCTCCGACACTTGCAGGCCACCTCCGACTCCTCCCAGGTACACTCTCACACCCCAGTACACCTCCGACACCTCCCATGTACACCCTCTGACACTCCCAGGTACACGTCTGACACCCAAGGTACACCTCTGACACTGCCAGGCCACCTCTGACAATCCCAGGTACCTCTGTGACACCCCAGGTACACCTCCGACACTCCCAGGTACCTCCCCACACTCAGGTACACCTCCGATATTCCCAGTACACCTCCGATATTCCCTGGTACACCTCCGATACCCCAGGTACACCTTGAGACTCCCAGTTACACCCCCAAGACACTCCCAAGTACACCTCTGACACTCCCAGGCACACCTCTGATACCCCAGGCACACTGACACCTGGAGGTACACCTCCGATACTCAGGTACACCTACGATACTCCCAGGCACCTCTGACACTCCCAGGTACTCTGTCTGACACTCCCTTGTTCCACCTCTGACATTCTCAGGTACACCCCTGACACTCCCAGGTACACCAGACACTCCCAGGTACACCTCAGACACTCCAAAGTACACCTATGACACTCCCAGGTACACTCTCCGATACTCCCATGTACACCTCTGACACTCCCATGTACAATTCCTCAGACACTCCCAGGTACACCCTCCGATACTCCCAGGTACAATCTCTCCGACACCCCAGGTACCTCTCTGTCACCCCGGTTCACCCCTGAGACCCCAGGCACACCTCCGATACCCCAGGCACACCTTGAGACCTCACAGGTACTTCACTGACACCCCTGCCACCTCTGACATTCCCAGGCACACCTCTGACACTCCCAGGTCCGCCTCCGACACTCCCAGGTACAACTCTGACACTCCCAAACCTTCGATACCCTAGAACACCTCTGAAACTCCCAGTACACCTTGGACACTCCTAGGTATTCCTCTGACACTCTTGGCACTCCACTGACACCCTGCGTACACCTCTGACACTGCCAGGTACACCTCTGTAACCCAGGTACCCACTGACATTCCCTGGTACACTTCTGACACTCCCAGGTACACGTCCGACACCCTTATGTGCACCGCTGACACTCCCAGGCACATCTCTGACACCCCAGTAACACCTCTGACTCTCCCAGGTACACCGCCTGACACTGCCAGTTACACCTCAGACACCGCCAGGGTACACCCTTGACAATCCCAGGTACTCCACTGACATTCCCTGGTACACTCTGACACTCCCAGGTACACGTCCGACACTCCCAGATACACCTCTGACACTCCAGGTACATCTCTGACACTCCCAGGAACACCTCTGACTCTCCCCAGGTACACCGCTTGACACTGCAAGTTACACTTCAGACACTGCCAGGTACACCTGTGAAACTGCCAGGTACACCTCAGACACTCCCCAGTACACTTCAGACACCCAAGGTGCACCTCTGACACCCCAAGCACCCTCTGACACCCTAGGCACACCTCTGACACCTCAGGTACACCTTCAGACACTCCCAGGCACACTGGTGACACTCCCAGGTACACCTCTGACACCCCAAGCACACCTTGACATTCCCAAGTACACCCGATACTCCCAGGCACACCTCTGACACTCCCAGGTACACTCTGACACTCCCAGGTACTCCACTGACATTCCCTGGTACACTTAACACTCTAGGTACACAACTGACAATTCCCAGACAATTTTACCGACACCCCAGGTACAACTCTGACACCCCAGGTACAACTCTGACACCCCCAGGTACACCTCTGACACTCCCAGGCACATCTCTGACACCCCAGGCACACCTCCGATACTCCCAGGTACACCTCCGATACCCCAGGCACACCCTCTGACACCCCAGGTACCCCTGACACTCCCCTGGTTCACCTCTTGAGACTCCCAGGTACACCTCCGATAATTCCCAGCAGGCACACCTCCGATACCCCAGGCACACTCTGATACTCCCCAGGTACACCTCTGACACTCCCAGGTCCGCCTCCTACACTCCCAGGTACAACTCTGACACTCCCAGTTAAACTCTCCGATAGTCCTGTGTACACTCTCTGACACTCCCATGTACACCTCTTCTGACACTCCTAGGTATTCCTCTGACACCTCTGGTACCTCCTCTGACATTCTGCGTGGCCACCCTCTGACACTGCTGTGGCACACCTCTGATAATCCTGTGTACTCCACTGGATATTCCCTGGTACACTTCGACACTCCCAGGCACACGTCCGAAACCCCAGATACACCCTGACACCCCAGGTACATCTCTGACACCCCAGGCACACCTCTGACTCCTCCCAGGTACACCCTGACACCCCAGGCACACCCTGACACCCCAGGCACACCTCTGACACTCCCAGGAACGCCTCTGACACCCCTGATACACCTCTAACACACCCAGGTGCACCGCTGACACTCCCAGGTACACCGCTGACACTACCAGTTACACCTCAGACACTGCCAGGTACAATCTCAGACACTCCCAGGTACACCAGACACCCAAGGTGCACTTCTGACACTCCTGAGTGCACCTCCTCTGACACCCTAGGCACACCCTGACACCCCAGGCACACCTCTGACACTCCCAACACACCTATGACACCCCAGGCACACCTCCGATACCCTAGGCAATTCCCTGACACTCCCAGTACACCCTGACACTCCCAGTTACTCGACTGACATTCCCCTGGTACACCTCTGACACTCCTAGGCACACGTCCGACACTCCCAGACACCAACTGAAACTGCCAGGTACATCTCTGACACTCCCATGTACACTTCTGACAATTCTGTGTACACCCTCTGACACTCCCCAGGTACACTCTGATACTCCCAGGCACACCTCCGATAGCTCCCAGTTACACGTCTGACACTCCCAGGTACCTCCTGATACGCCCAGGCACACCTTTGAGACTCCTGTGTACTTCACTGACACCCTGGTACCTCTGACATTCCCAGGCACACCTCCGATACTCCCCAGGTACACCTCTGATACTCCAGGCACACCTCTGACACTCCCAGGTCCGCCTCCGACACCCCAAGTACAACTCTGACACTCCCAAGCAAACCTCCGATACTCCTAGGCACACCTCCTGACACCCCAGTACACTTCCTGACACTCCTAGGTATTCCTCTGACACTTCTTGGTACTCCTCTGACAATTCTGTGTACACTCTCTGACACTGCCAGGTACACCTCTTGATAATCCCAGGTACTCCACTGATATTCCCTGGTGGCCACTTCTGACACTCCCAGGCACACGTCCGACACCCCCAGACACCCTCTGACACTCCCAGGCACATCTCGACACTCCCAGGTACACCTCTGACTCCTCCCAGGCACACCCTGACACTCCCAGGTACCTCCTGACACCCTGTGCCACACCTCTGACACACCCAGGTGCACCCGCCGACACTCCCAGTACACCGCTGACACTGCCAGTTACACCTCAGACACTGCCAGGCACACCTCAGACCCTGCCAGGTACACCTCAGACACTCCCAGTACACTCAGACACCCAAGGTGCACCCTGACACTCCCAAGTGCAATTCCTCTGACACTCCTAGGCACACCTCTGACACCCCAGGTACCCCTCAGACACTCCCAGGCACACCTCTGACACCCTGCACACCTCCTCACACTCCCAGGTACACCTCCTCCGACACTCCCAGGCCACCGCCGACACTCCCAGGTACACTCTTACACTCCTGTGCCACACCTCCGACACTCCCAGGCACACCTCTGACACTCCCAGGCATACCTTGACACCCCAGGCACACCCTCTGATACTCCCAGGTACACCTCTGTCACCCCAGGTACTCCACTGACATTCCCTGGTACACCTCTGACACTTCTAGGTACACGACCGACACTCCCAGATACACCTCTGACACTCCCAGGTACATCTCTGACACACCCAGGTACACCTCTGACACTCCCAGGTACAATTCCTGACACCCCAGGTACACTTCTGACACCCTAGGGACACCTCTGAAACTCCCAGGTACACCTCCTGACACTCCCAGTACCCTCTGTCACTCCCCTTTAGATACACCCTTAACACTCCCAGCACCGCTGACACTCCCTCGTACACACGCTGACACTGGCAGTTACACCCTCAGACACTGCCAGGCACACATCAGACACCGCGGTAGACCCTGTGACACCCTGCACACCTTGAGACACCCAAGGCACCTTCCTGACACATCCAAGTGCACCTCCTGACCTCTAGCACACCTCTGGCACTCCCAGGCACAATTTCAGACACTCCCAGCTACACCTCCTCAGATACCCCAAGTACACCTCTGACACTCCCAGGTACACCTCCGACACTCCCAGGTACACCCCCTGACACTCCCAGGCATATTCCCACACCCCAGGCACACCCTCCGGACACCCCAGGCACCCCATACCCCAGGCACAACCTCCGACACCCAGGCACACCCTGACACTCCCAGGTACACCTCTGACAAATCCTTGCAAGGGCCACCTTGACACCCCAGGTACAATTCCTCTGACACTCCCATGTACACCCCACTCCCAGGTACTCTTTGACACTCCCAGGTACCCACCAACATCTCCTGGTATACCT
>NW_024736690.1:0-10224 GCF_018991925.1 Homarus americanus
GTATCCTTGACTATGACTTGCAGGAGATGTCTGTTTGTTGCCGTGGGATTTCTCCTGTAGTTTCTTCGGGCCATGTTCACTCTGTGGTTGAGTTCTTTCCCCCTGGGACAGTAGTACCAGTAATCATTGTACTGTCTTGATGTGGGTTTTGTTTTTGGGATAGCCTCTTCTGCCGCTAGGTGAAACGCCTCGACCAATTGGTGGTGGAGGGTTGTCTCATCCGCGGGTGCTGCGCCGGCCGGCTGTGATTTTTCGCGCCACTTAGCCAGGTGTTTCTTGAAGAGTCCCCAGTCTGCCTTTTGAGTGTTGTATCTCCATCTCGGGGGGGGTGGAGTGGGGAGTTTGTTCACCTTCAGCGTTGTTAGGGTGGCGAAGTGGTCACTGGTCAGCGTGGGGTGTATCTGCCAGGAGGCCGAAGGCTGTAGTGCACTGGAGACGAAGGTTAGATCTAGCCTTCCTCCCCTAGTGTGGGTGGGCTCTCCGGTGTTCAGGAGGCAGATCTCGGGTGTATCTTGAAAGGTGGTGTATAGGTGTAGGCCGTCTTCATTTGTGGGGCTTGCCGAGCTTAGGAAGGGATGATGTGCGTTGAAATCCCCTCCTATGAGTGTGGCGTGGTCAGCGGCCGAAGCAAATAATTGAGTAACCTCCAGTGAGCCCCTTGGGTTCTTGTAGATGTTGTGAACAGTTAATTCCCGTTCTTGGAGGGTTACTTTGACGGCCTGTGTCTCGATGTTTTCCCCACATGGAAATTGCTGCGTGACATCGGCGGAGGGTATGCTTGACTTGACCAAGATCATACATCCTCTTGTTGACGCCTGCGTGAAATGCCTCCTGTATGTCTTGTAACCGCTGAATTTGAAACAGTGGTGTTCTTGTAGAAGTGTTTCTTGTAGGAGTATGATGTCAAGCTTGTCCTTGGCTGCTGCTTCTTGTAGGAGGTGTTTCTTGTTTTTGATGCCCTGAGCATTCCATGTAAGGATGTTCAGGGTGCTGACGTTTTCCACCACTGTTTCATCGGGGACTTCTGGTGCTTCTCGATGGAGATGTCCAAGCTCGATTCCAACTGGATCAAGTCCATGTCTTCGTGTTCTGTGGTTTTTGCCTTCTGGGCCGTGGTTCGGTTCAGGGGAGTTGAAACGTCCAGTTTCTTTCTGGGAGCTGTGGGTATCTTGGGAGCTGTTGGTATCTTGGGTTCTCTGGTGGCCTTCTTCGGTGTAGAGTGTACCTCGGCTGTTACTCGTGTGCGGACCGGCGTGGCTTCCTCCACTGAGGTGTCTGGAGCTGTGGCGACCTGCCCGAGGACGCTCCCCATGAGTAATTGGAGCTGTGTGGGTTGGATCTTGTGGCCCAGTAGTCCGGCTAGGCCCTCCGCGAAGGTTGTCAGTACCTTGGCTAGGTCTGATAAGTGTATCATTCCTTCTGGTGCCTTGGTGTGTGCTTCTTTTGTCTTTCTCGTGGTTGTCGTTGTCTGCTGCTTGGGTGGCTGAGGTGTGGCTGTAGTGAGGCCAGGAAACTGGGCTGCACTTTGGGTGTTGACTGGCTGAGGAGGTTGTCTCTGTTGTTTGGGCCTTTGGGTTCCCCACACGAAGGTACTTGGTGGGGCTGGTGTGTAGGCGGTGGGGGCCGGTCTTGCTGCTGGTCGGTTTGCCTGGACCCTCTTTGTTCTCTCGGAGCATCCAGGATTCCAGGCGTGGTGTTTGCCCCCGCAGTTGGTACACTTGGGGGCAATTTTTTCCCCATTCTTCAGCTTGGTGAGGCAGGAGTGTGTGCCGTGCTTCTGTGCGCAGACTGCGCAGATTTCCTTGTACGTGCACCTTGTCTGATGGTGCCCGTACTTCTGGCATCTGAAGCACCGCAGGGGCTCTGGGACGAAGGGCCTCACTTCGTAGATCCCCCAGGTTTTGAGGTCTATGGTGCTGGGGGGTGAGCCGTAGTGCGTTATGAGCACTTGTTTCGTGGTGGCCGTCTTGTCGGACAGGGGAGAGCATCTCTCGGCTTTTAGGATCTTCGGGTGGTTCTCCAGGGGTTCGAGAGGTAGTTCCTTTGGGTACCGGAGGACTACCGACTTCATCAGGTTCTGGGCGGGGTCTAGCTTGGTTGAAGTAATGGTGGTGGTGCTTTGCAGGTAAGTGTCGAGGGTGGTGGCGGAGTTCTTGTCTTTGGGGTGAACGATCATCTCCCCCTTTAGGTTGGGCCGCACTGAGAACTTGGCCAGAGGATTTAGCTTTTCCATCTCTGTGACGGCGGCATATGTTGTTTTTGCGTCCGTTTTCGTGATCCGGAATTTTGGCAGTGTCGTTGGAGGTGAGCTGGTGGTGGTGATGGGTGCCTTTGGGGCTGCTTGACGGCATTCGTTTCCCGAAAAAGCACGTCGGCGTTTCTTGTTTTCTACCTTCGTCCAGTTGTCCTCAGTAGCGGTAGCAGTGGTGGTGGTGGTGGAGGTGCTGGTGGTGGTGGAGTTGTTGGAGGTGGTGGCAGTGTTCCTAGTTTTCAGGGCTTCATTGAAGGCGCGTAACTGGTCTGCTTTCTCTGTGCGAAGCCTGTCGTGGTTCGGGTCGTCAGGTTGGCGGTTCAGGCGGGGATCGCGGTTAGGAGGGCGTACGCGCTCCATAACCGGGTTTATTTATTTTTTTTTTTTTTAGATCCTACCTATTCCGGTTGAGTAAATAGCAGAGGAATTACAGCACTCCCCACTAGCTGGTGGTCGTAGAGTGGTTCCTGAGCTTCTCTCCCGGAGCCCCGATTGGGGAAGCCTACTTCCTAGTGTATGTGACTGCTCACTTATAGACGTGAGCTAAGTGTGCCTATTTGGGAAGGATAAGGATTGCTACCCTCTTTCCAGGTGGACCCGCACGATCACGGTTTTCCTGGAAAGACTCGGCTGGGGAGGGTTTTGCTCCGACCCCCTTTCGTGTTCACAATCTCCTGGGAGGGAGGTGAACAGTTACAGGGGGGACCGCAGGACGAATACACTTTTGAGCGTGCAGGTCCCTAGGCCAGAGCGAAAAAGGAAAAATAGTAGTAGAAGGAAAAGGGCTCAAACCACGCCGGGAATATCGCGCTATAACTGCTCTCCAGCTGGAGTGTGGGTCACTCACACCACCAGTGGGGAGGGCAAGCTAATGCTCGATAAACCAAGAACGCTCGTGAGTTGTTGTGGGCGATGACAGTCGTGGGTGGTCCGGTCCGGGAAGATGGCCAACAATGGCACGAGGGAGAGGGCGGTCTTCAAGGTTCCGGGTCCAGCAGGAGGTCTTGTTGAGAGGTCTTCTTGGTTCAGGAGCGATGTGATAAGTGGCGGCCCGGCAGGCGGGCGGGCTTATATACAGACATTCTCCACCTCAGTGGCCACCTCATTGGCCACGAGTGCCGCATGCGTCATCCGCAAGCTACGCCCCACCTCCAAGATGGAGGGACGGCCTTGGATGAACGATACTACCGCTGCGTCCACAGCACGCCACCTACTCCCACCAAACCGTGGGCGAAGCCACACCAGGACCACCTGTAGTAGCAACCACAACAACATGACTGGACGAGGCAAAGGAGGCAAGGGACTTGGAAAGGGTGGCGCCAAGCGTCATCGTAAGGTGCTTCGTGACAACATCCAGGGTATCACCAAGCCCGCCATTCGTCGTCTAGCTCGGCGTGGAGGTGTTAAGCGTATATCCGGCCTCATCTACGAGGAGACCCGCGGCGTCCTCAAGGTGTTTCTGGAGAACGTCATCCGTGACGCCGTCACCTACACCGAGCACGCAAAAAGGAAGACCGTCACCGCCATGGATGTGGTGTATGCCCTGAAACGGCAGGGCCGCACCCTTTATGGTTTTGGTGGTTAATCAACCTGATGGACGGGCGCACACCACCACCACCACCCCGACAAACAAATATACGGACCTAATTTTAGGTCCACATTTAAATCGCTAAAGAGTTGGTTAGACACTGAGTAAATCGTTGAAAATATATCCAATAACATGATCCTCTCTAATTCTGGACTTGTGGTATGAGTATAGGTTGTGTGTGAACGTGTTGGAACCACTTCCTAATAATTGTCAGTCAGTCAGTCAACATCCACCTAACCTCCAGGTACCTCACCTAACTTCCTGTAGCGTCACCGAACCTCACGAAATGTAACCCAATGTAGTTTATAATCTATCCTAACATGACATAACATAACCACGCACTATATTACTTCGGTAAGAGTAATGAGTTTTAATACGAAAAGTTGCAGTTAGCATTCATTCATACATACATACATACATACATACATACATACATACATACATACATAACATGCTAGTGGCAGGGGGGGATTGAAGTGAATTTTAGGAGGATAGAATAGGTGCAGTGGCTAAACAGCGCTTGCGTGAGGGACTTTAAGCAGCAACTCGCCTGGATGCGGCAGGATAGAGTCAGGTCAAGCGTCCGGTGCATGTTGGGTTCCGCCATGGTTTCTCAGTGTTTGGTCGGCTTGATTGTGTGTGTGTTGTTTTCTTGTTTGGAGGAAATGTCTTGGTATTCTTCTTCTTAGCTTGAAGTTGATTTTCTTCTAACTCTTCTCCTCTTGTTGTTCGTCTTCCCCGTGTCTGCTATCATTCTGTAAAGACTCTATATATGTATGTAGGTATGAGTGAGTAACAGTTGCAGGTTACAGTGATACTTCATATTCGCTGGTGTTGTACTGTATGGCTTCGGTATTTCTTAATATACAAACGGCACCGTTAGGGGATTGAGGTATTTAAAAACCAGCCTACATTACTTATATATAGAAATAAATAATGTGGCTTGGACAATAATGACGACTACTCTCTCCTACCTAACCCAAACAAGGGCTTTTCGAAAGTATACATTGGACACAATTGACTTAGTACATACATTGGTGGTTTAACAAAAGCACTCATTAGAGAAAGGTGAAGGAGCACACAGTGAACATACAGATTAATGTTTGCACGCATAGATCATGTAAGGTGAGGTGTTGAACACCAGACACGTAGTGTAATAACTCCCTCACAGATGGCGTTATGAGGGGCCTGAGGATGTAGCAGTTACCTCACAGATGGTGTTATGAGGAACTTCACATGATGATGCTGTAGCAAAACATTCACTACGTGGTGTCGTAGCATCTTGGGGACACCACGTGGTCCACATGACTCACTCATTCAAGTGGGTGAGGTGTGGTCCCAGGCCTCTCTATCGTGGAGTCTCAGGGGAAGTATAACCGGGTACCTGGGACCTCACTGTGTGAAGGTGGTTAGCTAGCTTAGGTAAGACTCAACTGCCGAGTTGTTTTTCACTGAGTTAAGCACTGTTCACCACTATTCATCACTGGTTCCATTCCTTTGCCAAATGAGATAGTACCTTATGGCAAGAACTTGTTGATAGTCCGGTGGGGAGGATGGTTCAGGGGAGTGAGTTGGTATCGGCCAACATATAAATAATAATAATAATAATAATTAACGGTTTATTGAAAGTGCTTGGCAGCCAGAAGGCTGAAAATATACAGTTACATATTTGGGGAATGGGTTACGAATTACAAATAATATACAAGTAACATGAGTGACACAAATAAGACATATAATAACTAGCTGGGGAAAAGCTCAAACTACAGTTCATTTCAACATAGTGACAGTGCAAGGAGTAGTGTTTACTGGGAGTGAGTACACTGATTTATTACAAGTTATCGATAATTTTTACAATGGTTGGGACTGGGCTGTTCTTATAGCGATCAGTTCGTGCACGTATGGGCTGGGCTGGATGCGGTTGTGGTGTCGAAGAACAATTCTCGGACTAGGGATCTCAGGTGGTAGTAGGAGCCGGTGTCTGGGATGGTGTAGAAGCTTCTTACCAAATTTGCAGATGAGGTCGTGGTGATGGTCAGTGAGAGTCTAAAGGGTCAGTGTGTTGAGCGCTTCTTGATATGTGGAGTAGGAAGGGTAGAGAATAATCTTGCATGGCCTCTTTTGCACTTTTTCTAGGTATTTACGTTGTGTGGCATTTAGGGAGGAAGACCAGGTGGAGGAGGCATAGGTGAGCTTGGGAAGTATGAATGTTGTGTAAACACTGAGGAGCTCGTGTGCAGGAACACCGAGGGACTTGAGTCGGCGTAGGAGGTGGAGACAGAAACTGGAGGATTTGATAACTTCACTGACGTGTGGTTTCTAATTTAGTTTGTTGTCTATATGTATGTGTGTGTGTGTGTGTGTGTGTGTGTGTGTGTGTATATACTACTGTACTTTTTAGATCCTCCTACGCAACCTAACCTATTATAGTTAAGTATAGTAGGCTATACACTATTTTGTTAGTATGTGTTATAAAATGAAATTGCATGTTATTATTATTAATATTATTATTATTAATATTATTATTATTATTATTATTAGTAGTAGTATTATTATTATTATTATTGTTATTATTATTACATGCTAATATAATACTGAGTTGCCCGCCAGATTTCCTCAGAGATGGGAGGAGCACATTGGCGGCGGTGTTGTTTATACTCCGCCCGATTACTGATTCCTATTCACCGAGCCAGAGCTGGCGGGCGGCGTGTTATGTGCCACGTTTTGTTTCCCATTGGGCGTACCGCTCAGCTGGGGAGTAGGAGATTTCATAAAAAGAAAGTTTGAGTGGAGAGCACACCTTTTCCTTCACATACAGTTATCTTAGACCATCTACTAGTATAATAGTTTGCACAAAAATACTCTACACTCTTTCTAGGTTATTGTTATGTTGTTTTTTTTTTTTTTTACTTCTCATCAGATTGTGCATTCAACTAATATACACTATTAGTGTGTTTATTATTATGTTTTATAGTATTATTTCGTATAATATTGGGTAACACAATTATAGTCACTAATATACACTATTAGTGTGTTTATTATTATGTTTTATAGTATTATTTCGTATAATATTGGGTAACACAATTATAGTCACTAGTATAGTTTATTATTGGGGTTTATAGCAGTTTGTGGTCTAATAGTATCATGCTTTATGAGTGGTGTTCTATGTAGTGATGATTAGGCAATAAAATATGCTTTTGGTGTTTATAGCAGTTTTTGTGGTCTACTAGTATCATGCTTTATGGGTGGTGTTCTATGTAGTGATGATTAGGCCATAAAATATGCTTTTGGTTTATTGCTAACAAAATATACTTTGCTCTACCGCTGTCGTGCAAAACATGGTGAAACTTACATACACCGTTAATAAAGTATTCATGGAAGAAGAAGAAGAAGAAGAAGAAGAAGAAGAAGAAGAAGTACGAGGAAGAATTGTGGAGGGAATGAACAGTGAGACAATGTAAAGCCTCCGGGATGGCGGCAGCGTTTCTGTTATTAATATATAATAAGACAATAGGAAAATATGTTGTTGTCTCTACCTGTGTTATTACCTTTGCGATAGCATGGTTCAATTTTGGGAGGACAGAGGAAGGAGCAGGAGGTTAGGAAGGGAGAGATAGTGTCTGTGATCCTCGGGTCACCACTCCTCGGATTGTGTCAGTTCAAGTTTAGAAGCTCCAACAACTTTCCCTGAATACGAATTCGCAACCTTTCGATTTACAACAGGTACCTACTTACTGCTACAGTAGGTGAACAGGGACCAAGGGGGCTAGGAATAGTGTCCAAACAACTTGCTCCTGCCTGCCTGTGTGATGTAGTCGTGGCCACAATTAGGTTAGGATACAGACACATCTGGCAAGTTAGTAACGCTGTACCCATCCCGGAACACTCAGCATGTAAACTTTGTGATACACCTTTAAAGCACTATATTATTGAATGTGACACTGTCAAAGACTTCAGGCCACCTCACTTATTGTATCTTGAACTATGTCATTACTTCATTGAGGACATTACATTCTTGCTGTTTATCCCAAATTGGCTAGCTAGCTAGCCCACACTGATTAGTCTACAATTACAATATGACTCCAATGTATGCTGCTGGTAAATGTGTACTGTCAATGAACCAGAGTGAAAATAAGGTCGCCTCCCTTGCTGCTGCTGCTTCTGCGCCCTTCTAAGTCCCGTTTAAGTCCCCCACCCCAGGCCCCCGCAGTACCCCTTCACATCTACACCATTCAAAAACATTTACACTCAATTTGCACAGAGTGTTATCCTGCAAAACGTTGATGTCGTATATTTCTCTCTTTAAGTGATATCCTGTGGCTCAGAAAGGAGCCTGTTTGGTTAGGTTGTCTTGTGTGAACGAACCTTGGGTTCTTATTTCTTCTCTGTCTTCTTGGGGAGGAGCACAGCTTGGATGTTAGGAAGGACACCCCCTTGGGCAATGGTGACTCCAGATAGGAGCTTGTTCAGCTCCTCGTCATTGCGAATGGCAAGCTGAAGATGACGCGGGATAATGCGGGTCTTCTTGTTGTCGCGGGCGGCGTTACCGGCCAGCTCGAGCACTTCTGCTGCCAGGTACTCCATGACGGCTGCAAGGTACACAGGGGCACCTGCACCAACACGCTCAGCATAGTTGCCTTTCCGCAAGAGACGGTGGATCCTACCCACGGGGAACTGGAGTCCGGCCCTGCTAGAACGGGACTTTGACTTGCCCTTCACTTTGCCTCCCTTGCCGCGTCCTGACATGTTGCTGCTGCTGCTTTTCGTGATAGGAGTTAAATTTCCGCCCGCCACCTTGGTCTTTTATACCAAGCTCAGGATCAGGCCAGGTGGCCGTCTCGCGGACCCAACCAATGTAAGAGAGCCGTAGCTGCAGCCAGTCTGATCCTGAGCGGCCCGCTCGGTATATAAGGAAAAGTTAGTCGGGCCAGTTTTCAATTCTCTCGCTCCGCGCCACGAGTAACTGTGCCACCATGCCTCCCAAAACTTCCGGAAAGGCTGCCAAGAAGGCTGGAAAGGCCCAGAAGGCCATTGCCAAGGGTGACAAGAAGAAGAAGCGCAGGAGGAAGGAAAGCTACAGCATCTACATCTACAAGGTACTGAAGCAAGTGCACCCCGACACAGGAGTCTCCTCCAAAGCTATGTCCATCATGAACTCTTTCGTGAACGACATCTTCGAGCGCATCGCTGCCGAGGCTTCCCGCCTGGCGCACTAAAACAAACGCTCCACCATTACAAGTCGGGAAATCCAGACAGCTGTCCGACTCTTGCTGCCCGGTGAACTGGCCAAGCATGCCGTGTCTGAGGGCACCAAGGCTGTCACCAAGTACACCTCTTCCAAGTAAGAGGTTACTTGTGCACAACAAACACGCCATCCCACTACTACAACTTAATCGGCTCCATCGGAGCCACAGTTACATGTTAAAGAGACAGTTACCGACAGTGATATATTGAGAGGGAAATAAAAAAAATAAAAGTATAATAATCTGCATTCTCTATTGGCGTAGAAACAGGACTAAATCGAAACATAATAAATAAATAAATAAATTCTGCGTGGAGTACTTTTACACCCACTGCAAAGTGACATACATGGAGTGTGTTTGGGCTTCATTTCTTGTTTGCAGCATGCCTATTTCATGTAAAAAAAAAATTTATTTTATTTTATTGTATGTTCTTTTATTTTATTTATTTCTTTACTTACTTATTCTTTATATATTTATTTGTTACTAGCTCTTGTTTGTTGCACCCACCCACCTCCCGAATTGATGACCTACTATACAATCGTACCTCCACGAATGTTACCAACTTACCGTTAGGCGATTTGGATAACCGAAATTAACGCTCTCCGACCACCAACCATTTCGATTGTCATGAAAATTATCTTCAGAACAGTTCTTTGGCCCTGAGAAGGGCCGAGTTATAGATGTCTGGTAGGTTTTGTTGTGCTTTTTGTTTTTCCCCAAGGAAGAGGACTTAAGCACGCTCTCCGCGGATGCGCCGGGCCAGCTGGATGTCCTTGGGCATGATGGTAACGCGCTTGGCGTGAATGGCACACAGGTTGGTGTCGTCGAAAAGACCCACCAGGTAAGCCTCAGAGGCTTCCTGCAGAGCCATGACGGCAGACGACTGGAAGCGCAGGTCAGTCTTGAAATCCTGGGCGATCTCACGCACCAGGCGCTGGAAGGGCAGCTTCCTGATGAGTAGCTCTGTGCTCTTCTGGTAACGACGGATCTCACGAAGGGCGACGGTTCCGGGCCTGTAACGATGGGGCTTCTTGACACCACCGGTGGCTGGGGCGGACTTGCGAGCTGCCTTGGTGGCAAGCTGCTTCCGTGGAACCTTGCCTCCAGTGGACTTGCGGGCAGTCTGTTTAGTACGGGCCATCTCG
>NW_024736691.1:0-17839 GCF_018991925.1 Homarus americanus
ACAAGATTTCAGACAAAAAAATTTAATTAAATACACAGATAAGTAGGTTATATATATAAAATATATATAAGAAACCGCGCGGTCAGCAAGTGTTAGTACATGTATGTGTGTGTGTCCCACGCAAGGAGAGCGTCTCGCCCCAGCTGTGAGGGGGGGTGGAGGCGGCGCTGTGAGGGAGGGTGGAGGCGGCGCTGTGAGGGAGGGGGGTGGAGACAGGAGTAGCTCAGTCGCTCTCTGTAAACGGTCAGAGGAGGGTGCGCTGAGCTCTACACCCCACAAATGCCCAGAACATGCCGTATACCTTGGAAATCCGTTCGAACAAGGTCACACATGAATGGCACGAAACACACAATGCACTAAACACTTCACAGAAAATCACTGTCACTGACACTGCTCCAAGTTGCGAAATTCTTCGAGGGATGACGCGGGGTTGACCCAAGGCGGGGATCCATCAGCCGGCTTTCCACAAACTTGCACTAATCACTCGTAATAATCCAGTAAAACTACGCACTGCGCCATGTTAGATGTTCTGGGTAATAAGTTCTATACAGGAGAGAACACAAACACCTGTATGGTTTAGCCAGGTTCGGTTTACTGGATAGGAAGTATACTTACACAGAGGTGGGTATGCTCCTAAGCTAAGGTCCAGGTCCTTCTGCAGACGGCCCATTATGGCAAGTGATACATTAGCGGCTTCCATACGTCGCCAGGCTGATAATTAGCGTGCGGGATATGGTAATATTTGTTACTACGCTGCTAGCTAAGGCTGAATAACAATATAAATGGGCCACATTACATAATATACATACATAATACATAATCAGCATACATAATACCATACACATATGATAACAGGTCCCCTCGTTGTCTCCACCTGCACTCCCAGAACTGAATCCTCGAAGTCTGGCAACACTCTGTGACTCAGCCGTGACCTGACGGCCACAGCGACACCATCGTTCAGTTCACCCGTCATGTTCCTCTGGTATACAGTGTAGCCAAAAATTTTCAGCTTACTTTCGTCCTTTATGCCAGTACTGTTTAACAAAATGATGTCTGGGTCTAATTGATAGTACAAGTTAGACAGTTCGTTACGTCTATTAAGGGACCAGTGTAGGACATTATGTTGAACAATTTTCATCCTGCTAACGACTGCCATTTCGGAGACTGTAGCTTGGGGCGTCGCTTGGAGTGTTTGCTCGGCTTCTGCCAATTCTAGGGGGACGGTACTTCTTAGCACAACCTTCGGTCATCTGCTTGTCAGTCAATGGCGGGCCCTCGAACTTCTCATCACCCGTGTACAGGAAGGTGTTCAGGTCCTGAACCTGCGTGTCGTAGTAATCAACTGACGCTGCAGCTCGAGGGTCTTGTTCCTCTGTGGAGTGAGTCGTTATCATCTGGTCAACAGCCAAAATGGTTCACATATGAGATCATGCTCACACAACTAATTTCATATTGCTGAATTCGAATCTGATATTTGTTTTGTTCTATCAGACCAGGTTTTATAAAAAAATCAATAGGTACAAATATGTAATATTCCATCACGTGTCGTGCAAAAGATGAGATTATCTCATGTGACTGTGCTTTCATGACTAATTTCATATTAATGAATATTAATTGGATGTTTCATTCTACCATCAGACCTACTTTCTTAAAGAATAAAAAAATAGTAAATATAGTAACATTATCGCGTCATGCAAGATACAATTTTAAACCTATCACAGATAAGCTCATAAAAAATTGTACCAAAAAACATAAGTTCAAATCCTTTATAATGACAAAATATGAAGTTCTAAAAGTGCTTCTGAACTTTACTCTTTCTCTTGTACAGCTTGCTCTCTTCTCGTTGCAGTGTCCAGCAATAGTCGCCCATCATGTTAGGACTCAATTGTCCCTGATATCTGCTCTCCATTATGGCGATATCTTGATGAAATCTTTCGCCGTGTTCATCACTAACGTCCCCAAGGTTACCTGGGAAAAATTCAATATGAGAGTGGAAAAAATGCAATTTCAAGGACATCCTTGCTCCCAATGCATGATAATTCTGAAGCATGGTTGTTACGATTTCTTTGTAGTTGTCAGCACGATAGTTTCCAAGAAAATTCTTTGACACATTGACAAATGATTCCCATGCTTTTTCTCCAGTGGGTTCAATGTTTTGGTGAATTCGCTATCATTAACTAGTATACGAATTTGTGGTCCATTCAAGACACCTGCTTTCAACTTGGCTTCGGAAACCACACCACCTAGTTTCTGAGATAAGTATAGAGTCCCAGCACCGAATTGATCCATATCTTTGATGAAATGTTTAGCCAAGCCGAGCTTTAGATGCAGTGGAGGCAAAAATATCTTTTCTGGATCTACAAGCGGATTGTGAGCACAGTTAAACCTTCCAGGCGCATCTCTTGGCCTTGTCGGCCAATCCTTTCTCACATAGTGCTCTGCATCAGCTCTGCTGTTCCACAAGCACAAAAAGCACATGTGCTTTGTGTAGCCACTCTGAAGGCCCAGTAGTAAACTGATGACTTTGAGATCGCCACATATCTTCCACTGGTGTTTCTCATACTCTATAGCGGCCAACAGAATTTTCTTTGTTTCCCAGCTCTCAGTCATTTTTGTTGCGTGTGCTATTGGGACAGATGGAAGCCGATTGCCATTGTGTAAAAGAACAGCTTTCAGAGAGTCTTTTCCTGAGTCTATAAACAGCCTCCAATCCTCTGTCTTGTATGTTTCAGACTTGCAGAGTTGTTGCATGAGAGATACTGCGTCCTCACAATAACAAAGGTTGTTTGCCATCTTGAAAAATGCAGACAGCTGTCTATGTCGGTAACGCGCTGTAGTGATATGCACTCCATCTTCTAGCAGGTTACGCTGCTTTAGTCTGGATCCCAAAACTTCAGCCTTTTCTTTTGACAAGTTTAGGTCCCTAATGAGATCATGAAGCGCTTCTTGAGTAAATAGTTTAGGCCTGGTATTTTCAGAGTCATCCTGGTAGTCGTTTTCCATTGAGGTAGAGGTAGAATCGGAATCACTCAATTCTTGTTCAGTCGGTGGATTTGGGACTGGAAGTTCAGCACTGTGCAGTACTGGTCGGATTGCAGAAGCAATATTGGGGTACTGTACCTTGCCTCGTGTCTTGATTTTTATTCCCTTAATATTTGTGAGACAGAAGTAGCAGTCACTACTGTGGTCTTTAGGTTCACGCCATATCATTGGTACAGCAAACGGCATTCCTGAACTTCGTTTACCACACATCCACTCGTTCAGGTGGTTAACACAAGACTTACAGGCTACATGAGGTGCCCATTTCTTGTCTTGGTCACCCAAATGACATTTGAAGTACCTTTTGTAGTTCAGTCGAACAGCTTTTGTGATTGGTTTCTTGAGGCTACCAGGAGTGAAGGCACCACATATGTAGCAAAAACTGTCAGCACCGTTCACACACTTGCGACGTTCCATGTTTTGTTAATTTCAGAGTAATTACAAATCATGCAGGTGTAGATATGCAATATCATGAATCAACAAACTGAAACAAACAAAAAAGCACAAATCAGGACAAAATAATTGCATAAGTGGAGCCAATGAGCATATAAATTACTGTATGAGTAGCATGGTACACTAAATATATAGATATGCTGGTTCTGGAAAACTGAGCCTGATACAGCTATACGAATGTCATAATTGAGTTCAGCACATACAATTACACTAGAATCAGACTGTTTTGATCCAGAACCATGAAAAAATTTTTTTTATGTTGACCAGAATTATCATCTGGTCGCAACCATTGACTGTGGTTGCAGTCCGATGGTCACTGTCGTCGCTGGGAGTGCATGTAATGGGATCGCTGGCATTTTCGGTGTCGTTGGAGCTGTGATCCCAGGGGGACTGACTGTCCACGTCGGGATTGCGGTTATACTGACTTTTGCCTAAGTCAAGGAGGTCATGGTTTATTTCTGGCGTGGGTTGAGGTCGTCGATAAGTCGTTGAGTGGGTTACTGCCTTAAGGATTTCTTTTGAAGGCACTTTGTCGCTTATTTCAACAGGTGCAATGTTGTTCCTGGTTAGTGTCTCGTTGAGGTGTTTCGAGAATAAACCTGGATGAACCATGTTCATGTGATGGGCATGCAGGTAAGACAAGTATATAGTGGTGGCTTTGGACTCGTCCAGCTGTGGAGAGGAGACG
Source organism: Homarus americanus (assembly GCF_018991925.1). NCBI lineage: Eukaryota > Metazoa > Arthropoda > Malacostraca > Decapoda > Nephropidae > Homarus > Homarus americanus. Next base: position 4,181 of record NW_024736691.1, read on the forward strand.
CTCCTGATGCTCTCGGCCACTGAGTCCCTCATGGCGCCCACTGACTCAGTAACTGCCTGTTTTATTGAGTCCTTGATGGTTCTTATCTCTGATTGCAGGACTTCCATGGTCTCGCTGACATTGTTGAGCTTTTGGGAGTCTGCTTGAGTTTCTTTTAGAGCTTCTTTCAGGGTTTGGCTGTAAGCCATGATCGTCGACTGAGTGGTCCTTTCTATGGTATTAGAAATTTCCCTGGTTTGTTTTTGTTTGGTTATTTCGGTCAGTTTCTTCTCTGTTTCTTGAAGTACCTGTTTCATGACCAGGCAGGTGGCAGAGAAGGTCCTGTGGTTACCTTCGCAGACGACACACTTTTTTATGGTGCTACGGCAGTCTTTGTAGAAGTGCTGATCAGATGAACACTCAGAGCATATGACCCCTTGCATGGGGGAGTTCTTGGTCATGTGGTCATTGTATTTATAGCACTTCATACAATGTTGGATGGGCGTATAGTTTTCATATTCTATTTGGTGTGATGAGATGGAAGCGCCATATGCATAGAGCCCCTTCTCCTTCATTCTTTTTGCATCCGTTGTGTCTGCAAAGCGAACCTTGATTATATTATGGGCATACATAGGATACACCTCCACAACCTTGACATTGTTTTGCTTTTGTATTTCATCTCTTATTTCTTCTGCATTATTTTCCACTACATCTTTGTCTAACTTCTTACATACAAGGGTGAGCTTGGCGCCGTATTCCCGTGGGACAATGACCTCATAACCGTTGGTTTTCATTTTGTCCATGGCACTAGAATTAAGTAGTTTATCAGCATCTTCATCTGTTTCTGTGAGGATGATGTAACCATCTCTCAGATCCACTAGTCTATTTATTCTCACCCTTAGGTCGCTCAATAGCCTATTTAGCCCTATCCGAGACCCATGGGTCGGGGTTCCGGAGATCTTCACTCTCACTTTGGCCATGGTCAGTAACATACATGAATGAATGAATAAAAATTTTACCTAATCTGTCCACCTCAGCTAAACCCCATGGATGCCGCACCTTCTGTCCGCTTGTTGGGCGGGTAAAGACGGGTCTAGGGGTAGGGTGAACAGACAATCCCCTGACCAGGGCCTAGCCAAGCCCTAATACCTAGTAGTGACAGGTTATGAAGCACTGTCGAATCCCTAACAGAAAATGTTGCCACCCTTACTGTCTCGACTCAGCACCCTCTGAGGGCCCCCCTTGAGACTCTGCCCGCAGGGTTCGCGTCGTTACCAAACAGCAGGGACTCGAGGCGAAAGGATAGGATAGGGAAGAAGCGCAGTGTACAAGAATAATAATATCCATGTACAACTACATGATAAAGCAGTCAGAACGGACCCAACGTGAAAAACAAGGCAGACAGTCTTAACGGTCAGCGATTTGAACTGAGCAGGGAACGATGTGTAGCACGTCCGCTCGCTATTAAGGTTGGGTGCGCTCTGTCCTTGCAGCTACTCTCACCCCCGCCCGATGACCACTACGATGGAACTATATTTTGAAACCCAAAGAAAAAACTAGAATTGGATGCACGTAATTGTAGAAATCTGCAAAGGAATAATATTTTTTATAAGATATCCTCGATATAGAAGAGCACATGAAGAATTTTATTGTTCTTTTTAAAAGAAATCCATGTTTGTGTGGGAACATCCGCCAGCCTCTACTAGCCTCATCGCCGCTTATATCCTCCGAATTCTCTTAAACATCATTAAATGTAAGCCTTTAAGATAACTAATCCAAATAATTTGTGTGTACGAATGCATGGAAATCAAATTAACCTAAAAAAAAGTCGTAAGTGGTAAAGAGCGCAATTAATAACCGTCCAACACAACCAAAATAAATATTGCATTACTAAAGGATGATCGAACACAGAGAGGTTGACCACCCGAAACCATGAAACATCAATCGAAACAGTGGTATACGAAGTGACTTGGTGTGCTATCTGTAGATCGGCATCATTCCCGAGGCACCCACTCGAGGAGTACTGTTCATAGTAGGTCTGGCACATTTCGGAAGCATCCTCCTATGCCTCGCAGACAATATCGCCGGGTGTCAGACGAAGATCGTGATGGATTAATTACTCGATATGAAGCTGGAGAGGATTTTCTGGATACTGCTGCCGAGCTACGAATTCCAAGAACCACAGCATATGAAATAATTCGCAAGTTTGTGGAGACAGGAGAAAGGCGGGAACTACATGGAGGAGGAGGAGGACGACGACCACCTGTGCTGGATGACGAGGCGAAGGACTTTTTGTTGATGCTTGTTGAGGCTACACCAACGATCACCATTAGAGAACTTAACCATACACTTCGGAAAACATTTCCGGGCAAGCCACATGTATGCAGCATGACTGTTTCTAGGGCTTTGGATGGCGAACTTATTACCCTGAAACAGGTAAACAATGTACCGGCTAACCACAATTCAGAGGACGTGAAAGCTGCTCGTGTAGCGCTAGCTCAGTACATGTATGAGGATGGCATTCATCAACATCGTGTATACGTAGATAAAACCGGCTACAACCTGTACAGTATATGTGTAGGACCTACGGCTGGGCTCCACGGGACAACGCGTCAACAGGATCGTTGTGGGACAGCGTGGCAGTAACGTGACATTGATAGCAGCTATCTACAATTTGGCAAGCCTATTCTATTATGAAATTCATGTAACATCTGTGACCAAGGAAGTATAAAAAAATGTCATGACCTCGCTGGAGTCTGTGCTAGGTCCTGAGGTTACTGTGATTTTAATGGATAATGCACTTTGTCATGCAGGAATTGAACAGGAATTTGAGGATCGTGTCATCAAGAAACTTCCGCCACAATCACCTTAACTAAATCCTATTGAGAATTGCTTCTCATTACTGAAAGCCACTGTAAAACGACAACTGAACATCATAGCTGATCGTTTTGATGCACGTGCTGCACCTCGACATGGGGTCACCTTGAGGATGTATCGAGAGAGACTTCTCCAACAGGTACTGAGGAGAGCAATCCCCAGTATTGATGCTACCCTTTGTTCAGCAAACTACCAGCTCTCCCAGACATACTTATGGAGGTGTATTGCACGAGAGGACATCTGCCATTGAAACCATCATTGCTAATGACCCGTCTGCAACTTTGTAATGTAAAGGGACCTGGGTTTTGCTAAATTAAGTAATTGTTGAGCTTCTGTATATATCGTTTATATACATGCACTACTGTATATGCCATTCAAAGCTTATGCTAATTGTCAAATATTTGTGTAAAACTATCCAATCTTTTATTTTCATTGTCAATATCCATAGTGCTTCGTCAATAATTTTGTGAGTATCTCCTCTGTCAAACTATTTTGTTACAGCGTCAATTCATTACAAGGGAATGTCAAAGGATGAGATATAACGTCAAAGCCAAAGGTGAACTATCCTTTATTTTGTTGAACTGTTCGAACTGTTTTGTGACAAGGTGTATTATAAATACTTAGTAGCCTAAATTTCATATTTTAATAAGTCCAAATATGCCAGGTAACCAGTGCCAGGTACTTTCCAGGCAAGTTTCATTTATGTATCAGTTTAACCACAATTTGTTACTAATAAGATAAATTCAGTGACATAAATTCATGTTTTTTTTTTTTAATTCCCTAAGTAACTCAATGTATTGCAAGAAAGAACTACCTTACCACTTTTTGTGTAACATTGACAGTGGTAGAATCAAGGTAGATATATTGGCTTTCTAGGTCCATGATTTCAACAAAAATGAATTATGACTTCCAAAATAAATGAAATTGTTGGTATTATTATCTTTTTGGGCATCCAGGGAATTTTAGGATTGTAAGTTGACCAATTCTTTCCAGTTAGGTAGGTTAGGTTAACATTTTGATTTAGAACATTAAAATTTTAAAGGGCTTATATTTTTTTTTCTATAAATTTCTCAAAAAAAAGGATCAAAGTTTTGGAATCAACATAAAAATCTACAATAGAAAAATAAAATAATTTTTTGAGTGTGTTGCATACCAAACCAAAAAAGTCTGAGTTTCCATTGGAAATTATTTTTTATTTTATTTTAACAGACAAAATTACCCACAATATCTAGGTGTTGGAAACTTATAAATATTAACCCTCATAAATAAAGATGTTTCAGAATTCGCAAATTTAACTAACACAATATTAATGAGTTTATTTTAACTTACAAGTGGAGATACAGCTAACTATTCACCTTTCACCAATGCTGAAGAAATAGATCTTGGTATCATAAATGATAGGGAATTTTTCCGGTTACTGGAAAGATCTGGAATCAGAATTGGTTCCCAAACTCAGAACAGAAAAATTTGGAGACTTTCCGTAAAATCCCCAAATTATTCATAGACCAGAAAAAATGCAGTTTCTGGAATTTTTTCAGAAAATATGCCATGGAGAAATCATAACCTATGCCTTAATTATTTTATTTTTAAAATTTTACACTCTACATATATACATGGATATTACGTATTACAGGAGTATTATATTTATGAAATTTGTGGATGATTTCCCCTTTAAAATACTGTACTTTTGATTATCCATATATTATAACGTATCCTGCTTTTAATAAGGACTATAATCTGACATTAGCATTATCATTGTATTCTAATCATTATTGTTAGTACAGTTTATATTAAAAAATGCAGAAATAATTTGTGATTAACATTGCAGACTGTATTGATGATATTTTAAAACCATTTAATTATCATCTTGTTTTATGCTTAACATTTTTAATCTGATTAGTTGGTAAAATTTTATGAATATACCTACTGTATGTGGGTTCCATAACATTTGCTCACAAGATGAACCTAATCTAACCTATCCTAACTTAACCTAACATGTCTTCCTTTCCATTATAGTTGTGAGTATATGCCCTGTAAACAATAGTCTGCACTCTAACTATATGAAGACTCTCTGGTGAGGATCCATATACTGTACAGTATTTATATGGAATATTTTTCCAAATAAAAGACCTTTTAAACAGCGGATACCTTTCTCCAACTGCTGGTTTAGTCCATGTCATTAGCATGTTGTATACATTTTTACTCCTGACATTGGGAAAGTGTTCATGTCTTGCTATCTTCCTTAGGGTATTTATTGCATTACTATAATCAGGTGGAGATGAGTAGGAAACATTATATCAAGGTTTCATATCTTGTAGATTACTGTCTTTATACTTGTATATGAATGTAAATATTTTTGGTCCAAATATAATTTCCTATTTGATAGAAAACTAACAGTTATGGTGATATTTTTTTCAAGATTTTATCCAAATTCATCTGTACAGTAAGTTCATCACTGTCATAGCAAAATTATAATACTTAATACTGTACTTTGTTATATTCTTCTGACCTCATCCACAGAACAGGCCATAATTCTCTTTATTTACACTCACCCAACCCTAAGTTAGTGACAGACTTATTACTCTATTGTTAGATTTAATAAGGATAAAGAAAAAAGGAACAGATTCTACACTCTATTCCCACGTTTTTATGGTTGTCACAGGCTTTATTTACCTATTTTCACCGTAAGTGATCTTATTTCATTCCCAGAATTGGCTTATAATTCAAGAGATAGAGGCTTCTGGAAACTGAATTGCAGTATTTTAAACTCGGATGAGGTACAGGAAAACTTTGGAGTGTTTTGGAAACATGTTTAGGAGAAAATAAACAAATACCAGAATATTTTACAGTGGTGGGAACAATGTGCTAAACCAGAATGCAAGAACTTTTTTATAAAAATATGTAAAAGAATGTCGCAAGAAAAATATGGGCTAATTAATTTATTTCAAAGTAGGTTAAGAGAACTTTAAGAAGAAGCTAAATACTTTGATGTGAATTATGAAGAAATAAAGGCACTGAAAACCAGAATAAATGAATTAAGGAACAAAATTTGTGAAGGTGTTAAAATAAGATCTAGAATAAAAGACAGAATAGAAGGAGAAAAGCTTTCCCACCATTTGATCTGTAAAGAAAAAGGTAAAGGAAACAAGGAATTAATTACTAAGGTTAAGAAAGAAAATGGTGAAGAAATTGTGAATACAGAAGGCATAATCTATATAATTAAAGAATTTTGGGGGAATCTATATAAAAGAGTTGAAACTAATGATGAATACTGTGAAAACTTTATAGAGAATTGCAAACCAAGACTAAAGGAATCAGAAAATGAATCTTTAATAAAACCAGTAAACGAGAAGGAAATATGGGAAGCAATTAATAATCTCAACCTTGGTAGATCCCCAGGTAGTGACGGTCTACCTGCAGAATTTTATAAACATATGTGGAAATTTATCAGGGTAGAGATCATGGAGGTTATTCAGTTTATCTTTAGCAATAAAGTATTGAGTGTATCACAAAATACTGGAATAATAAAGCTCGTGCCTAAAAAGGGGAATCTGAATTTAATTGAAAACTGGAGACCAATAACCCTCCTAAATGTAGATTATAAAATAGTTGCAAAAATACTGGCAAGGAGAATTAAACCTTATTTACATTCAATATTGTCAAACGACCAATACTGTTGTATTAAAGGAAGGTCAATAATAGATTGTAATATCATGGTTAGGGATATAGTGCAATTTGTTAGTAGTGAGAACCAAAAATGTGCCATGATAAACTTAGATTGGTCAAAAGCATTTGACGGAGTTGATATAAAATTTGTATTTAGGGTAATGGAAAAATCAGGCATTAACAATGTTTATGTAGACTGGATTAGAATGTTGTATAGAAATAGTGAGAGTAAGGTTTTGGTTAATGGCATACAAAGTAAGTCATTCAGGATTGAAAGATCAGTAAGACGAGGATGTCCTCTTTCTATGATTCTCTATATATTTTTCCAAGAACCATTTTATTTATCAGTAAACAGCAATGCCAGAATAATTCCCCCACAGCTACCAAACAACATAAAAATTCCCATACTGGGATATGCTGATGATTCTACAGTTTTTGTTGTCACAAACCAGTCCATAATTGAGGTTAGCAGAGAAATAGAAAGATTTGAAGAAGCAACAGGTGCTATATTAAACAAAGATAAAACAAGTATTATGGGCTTGGGTGAGTGGAAGAAGAGAGATTTATGGCCTGTGCTGTGGATGAGATCAGCAGATTATTCCAGAATTTTAGGCACTATATATTATGAAGATTACAAACACACTGTTAATATGAATTGGAACAAAATCTTGGAAAATATCAGCATTACTGTATATTGTTTATCAAACAGAAAATTATCTTTGTACCAAAAAGCAATTATTGTGAACTCAAAAGTTTTGTCCAAGGTATGGTACCTATCCCATACATTTCCATTAAATAAAATGTACTCACAGAAAATTGAATCATGTATTTTTAAATACATATGGAGTGGTATGTACCAGCCAATTAAAAGACAAACTCTGTATTGACCTGTCAAACAAGGTGGTATTGGTGTAGTTAATCTGTTTTGTAAAGCAGATGCTATATTATGTACAACTTTCATAAAAATTGCTTCAGACCATGAAAATAGGAAATCTTTAACTCCAAATTATACAAGTAAAAGGACCAGCTCTCTATTAGAAATGAAACCTACGGATAATGTTTCCTACTTGTCTCCACCTTATTATAGTATTGCAATCAATACTCTAAGAAGGTTAGCAAGGCATCATAACTTTCCAAATGTCAAGAATAAAGATGTATACAATATGTTAATGATATGGACAAAACCTGCAGTTGAAGAAAAGTATCCGCTGTTTAAATGGCCTTTTATTTGGGAAAATATTACTTGCAAATATATGGATCCTCACCAGAGAGGCTTCATATATAGGTATATTCATGAAATTCTACCAACAAATCAGAGACTAAAAATGTTAAACATAAAACAAGATGATAGTTGTGTAAGATGTGGTGAGGTAGAATATCCATTTCATGTATTTTACTTCTGTTTCCATAACAAACAGATAATTAAATGGTTTAAAACTCTCCTCAATACAGTCTGCAATGTCAATAGCAAATTATTTCTACATTTCTTAATGTTTAATATTAACTGTAGTGATAATAAGGATAAGAATACAATGATCATGCTAATGTCAGATTATATTTACTGTAGTGTATGTGGTTAAGTAGGAAAGAAAATTATAATGTTAAGGAGACTATAGCCTTTATTAAAGGCAGGATAAATTATAATAAATGGATGATCAAGTGTATTTTAAAAGAAAAGTCATCCAAATATTTCAAATATGTTAATATGTAATACGTATACAGTATATATGTAAATTGTAAAATTTATAAATAAAAAAAATTAATAATTCAAGAAAATAGGAAAATGAGGTACACCTTATATTACAGAGGGGAGCAAACGCTCAAGCCACTAGACCTCATCATAACAAACGAGGAGGGTATGGTGGCCAAACTGGAACACCTTGCCCCAGCTGGCACCAGTCACCATATAGTGTTTTTGTTTTTTAGTTTATTGGGCACCCCCCTACATCCTGTGCAAGGTGAAGCACAGAAACGCTTACAGCGCCCATCTGGGAAGCATGCTAAGTTCATGCTTGCCTTTATGTCTCATGAGTTAAGGGCATAGAAGCCTGAGGGGTCATAGGTTTTTTTGTTAAGGGTGCCAAAGCCTGAAGAGTCATAGGTCTTTTTGTCAGTAAGTTATTGGAAGCTCCAACAACATTCCCTGAATACGAATTCGCAACTTCTCGATTTACAACAGGTACAGTCGGAAACCATATTCTCTAGCCCACCTGGCTATGTAGATGACATTATGTATAAATATTGTATATGGTATTGTATACTCTGCATTATCTTCATTATATATGAACACGAAGAAAAAATACCATAGGTTGTCGTTCGAAAGTATGAATGGAAATAAACACATCTAAACCATCCAGTGACTCTACACAACGTGTGTGTGTGTGTGTGTGTGTGCCAGACCACGATGCTTCCCATCATTCGCATAACTATATGAAAAATCGTGTTTAATTTAACTACATATTTCAAAAACCTTAAATTACATGTGGATCAGTCACTCCTCATTTGACACACTTATAGTGTAATACTTTGACCATCCCACCTGGGCACATGGAGGCCCACGGTAACTCTCACGGGGCAGCATACGCACGAACACACAAGTTATGATATGAACCCTTCCAGGCTTCACTATCATTATCATGTTATTTTCATCACCAATGCCTATGGCACTTGTAAGCTGAAGTTGTCGGTGATCGAAAAAGCCCGCAAGCCTCATGCAGAGAAGAATATGGACATGAGTAAGTTAAATGTCCACTGGCTAACCTCAGGGAAGGCATGGATGTTCACTGCTCTGTCCCTCTCCTGGTTTGACAACTGTTTCGTTCCTGATCTCAAGAAATTCTGCGAGCAAAATAATATTCCATTCAACATTTTGTTGCTCCTAGACAATGCACCAGGACACTCGCCCCTATTGTTGGATCGTCACCCCAACATAAAAGTGGTCTTCCTTCCCCCTAACACTACGTCGTTAATCCAGCCCATGGATCAGGAGTTGATTTGCAGCGTGAAGGCTGCTTTCTCTGCAAAGAAGTTTCGGCTCCTGAACGACTTCACCAACACCAAGGATGAGTTGCAGAACCTAGAGAGTGGCACCGATAGTGAGAGCAAGGACAAGGATCACGAACAAGATTTGGCTGACCATGAAGTGCGAGTCAAGCAGTTCTGGAAACTGTTCAACATAAAGAAAGCTGTTGATTTCTTGGTGGAGGCATGGGGCAGCTATCTGAGGCAACGATTCGTCACGCGTGGCGGCATGTGTTGGAGGGTATCTCAGGTGGGAGGCAGAGGCAAGCGGTGGCTGGTGAGGCTCAGTCTGTTTCTGTGGCATTGGAGAATGAAAGAGAGGCTGCACAAAGTGTTAGAGCTGCAGGCTTCTCGAGACCATCAACGAGGACATCCTGGAGGTAATCAGGAAACTTGGGGTGACTGCAGACGAGATGTTGGAAGATGATGACGTCAGTGAGCAGCCAGGTGTTAAGGCGGAAGAACAAGAGAAGAAACTAATACATGCTGATGTGAAGGAAATCATCGAAGCAGCCGAAAGAGTGAAGCTCCTCCTTGCCAAAGACCCAGTCAAGCATCGCTACGAAATGTGTAATAACCTTCAGTTGCAATCCATGGAGCCCTATGCTCACCTATACCACGACCAAAACAATGCTAGCCGCCAACAAAACATTACCGAGCTCTTCACCCGCAACCCACCACAGCCAGCCCAAGTCAGTGATAGTGATGGTGATAGTGAGGATATGGACTTTGAGAGGTTTGACAAGGAGGCCCTGCTAGCTTCTGTGGTGGATAGTGATACAGGTGATACAAGTGATACAGGTGAGGGCCAATAATCTGCCCTCTGCCCCGTGTGCCCAGGCATCTCTTCTACTAACATTATGTGTTAAAAAACCTAATATTATTGATATTTCTCTTAAATATTAATTGTGTGTGCATACCATCATAAAATTAAGATGTTATTTTTACTACAACGTACGTATTGTGTCGGAATAAGGGTAGTCTGGCGGTCGGCCCAGTCTCTATTTCAATTAATCCCATATGTTCTGTTATTTTGTTTACGCGTTTCGCGTTATACGCGGACCTCCACGGGTTAAATTAGCCATGTAAACCCAGACTATACTGTATGAAAAAGCCAGAAACCAAGCAAAGGCAGAGTGTAGAACGGCTGAAAAGGAGCTCCAGATGCTGGTTGCAAGCGAGGTCAAGCCAAACCCAAAGGCGTTTTACCGCTATGCAAAGTCGAAATTAAAAACGCGAGTAGGAGTATCAGACCTGAGGCTTGAAGATGGTAGTTACGCAGATTCTGACCAGGATAAGCCTGAGGCATTGAACAGCTTTTTTTCCTCGGTGTTCACAAGAGAGGATGCGATTAACCTTCCTGCGTTTGAGGACAGACGGTTCGACACAGCACTAACCCACATTGTGTTCACGGAAGAGGGTATTAGATATAATCTGTCAAAGCTAAAAGTCCATAAGAATCCCGGCCCTGATATGGTGCATCCCAGATCCCAGAGTGCAAAGAGACTTGTGCAACGAGTTTGCCGAGTCACTGAAGATCCTGTTTTGTAAATGCCTGGATGAACAAAAGGTCCCCAGTGATTGTAAATTCGCTTATATGAGTCCTATCTTCAAGAAGGGCGATCATTACTCTACGGACAACTATAGACCGGTGAGCCTGACCAGCATAATATGTAAACTAATTGAGAGTATTATCAGAGATGCCGCGATGGAACATCTACGACGAAACAACCTTGTAAAGGATTGCCAACACGGATATATGCCAGGGTGCTCCTACTTAACACAATTGCTCAAAGTATTGGATATTTGGACCGATATTCTGGAATGGGGTGGTACTATCGACAATATATACCTAGATTTTGCGAGCGCTTTCTACAGTGTGCCCCAAGAAAGGCTGAAAATAAAACTGGAAGGGTATGGAATTCGGGGAAATGTCCTAGCGTGGATAGAAGACTTTCTACATGACCACAAGCAGTGTGTGGTAATTAATGGAATGAAATCGTCATACGTACCTGTCACAAGTGGGGTTCCACAGGGCAGTGTATTGGTCCCGCTGTTGCTTGTGTTTCATAAATGACATGCCTGACGTTGTACACTCCTCCATACAAATGTTTGCCGATGAAGCCAAGTTATTTCGGGAAATGAAGAACCATGCAGACTGTAAAGAGCTGCAGAAGGATTTTGTGAGCTCCAAGAATAGTCGAAGAAATGGCTGCTGAGATTCAATGTCACGAAGTGTAAGAGGATGCACCTGGGGCGTATCAACGGTAAGGAGGCTTATCATGTGTTCCAACGGGATGAAGAAACTGCAGTATTTGAGACTGAATGTGAGAAGGGCCTAGGTGTGTATGTTGACAGTGAGATGAAGTTCTCAGGCCATTGCGAGAAGAAGGTAAATGAAGCAAATAAATTGTTGGGTCTTATAAGAAGGTCGTTCAGATATCTAGACGGTCCGTTCCTCGTATCGATCTTCAAGAGTGAAGTGCTTCCCCATCTGGAGTACTGTCACCTCGTCTGGTCCCCGAGATATGCTAGGGACTATCAGTTGGTGGAAAATGTTCAAAGGAGGGCCACCAGACTGGTGCCTGCACTTCCACCTCAACTTCCCTGAGAGATTGGAGTGCCTGAACTTGCGTAGCTTATACTACAGATGGGCAAAGGGCGACCTAATTGAGGTGTATAAGCATCTTAAGGGGCACTACTCAGTCGAGTGTCCTTACTTGGAGCTGGCGGACGCTCGCCCCACAAAGGGCCACAGCTCAAGATTGAAGCTGCAAGTCCAGAATTCTGTGAGGGCAAACTTTTTCGAAGTGAGAGTTGTGAAATCTTGGAACAATCTACCAGAAAGTGTTGTGACGGCACCGAGTGTGAGCTCTTTCAAGACCAGACTTGACCAACACTGGAGCAGGTTCAGGTACATTGAGGAGCCGGTGCATGCCCAGTACTTGTCAACAGTGCGTAACAGAGACGTGACCGATCGCCCAAGCGGCTAACGAGCCGATCAGTGGTGAAAAGGATAAAAGTAAAAGTAAAAGTGTAACAAGAGTAAACGTTTCGTGCCACTGACAACGTTTGGAGGTTGCAAGCATGCCAACCTCCCAGTCTTCTGCCAGTTGGTACACCTGACTACACTACGATGATGTAGTAACAACAAACGACGGTCGGGAACCACCATGGTCATTCTTGAAAAATCACATAATTTTTCTTCCATTGTATTACGACCGCCGGGATACCACAGCGTGGTGTACACCACGGCAGTTCTTGCAATTGGCCCTAAACACAAGAAAGAGACACGACGCGCCACACTCGCTACCAATATGGCCACATGACAGGCCACACCAGACAAAGCTGTAACCTTTTTCCATCCATCAAACCCTATAATCACATTTACCACCACACTTCAGTTAAGTAAAATCAGTATTATAAGTGCACAGTTAACAATTGGTTTTCCAATTGTATGACGACAAGGTATACTGTATATAATTCAAGACCCAACGCAATGATTACGCTATATTAAAACTATCACAAGCCAGCCGGCTTTGTCCTGACTTGCCTTGGGTCAGGATAGGACATATTCTTCCAGCATAAAATACCACCAGGACTCCTTGGTAAAAACAATGCAAGTGAAAGTAACCTCACAAAAATAAAAATTGGATTTCAATTGTAGAAGTTTTGGAAGAGGGGTTGTTAATGGACCCTATAGCAGTATCAAGGTGTTGCAGAAACTATTCAGTGAACGGTGTGGGTAGCAACTCACCTGGCGGCATTCCATCAGGCTTCTTGAAGACCCTCCACAGCAAAAAGAGCAGCCCTACCAACAACAGCAGTTCTGCCAACATCCTGCTGTCTCTGTTGTCTTACTGTTTCTGTCGGAGAAGGACGAAGTCATTAAAGCATACTTGATCAAATGAAACATGTGATATACGGAATAATAACAACCATATACACAGAGCAACTGGATCTTACCTCATGTCTTTTCGGGTTTTTCTTTATTTTGCTGAAGTATTAGTTTGTGTAATTAAATAAATGGGTAAAAACTCTAATGAAGCAGTCAGGTTCCTGTCCTATGAAATACATTGCTTCATTTTCTTCTTGTAAGCAAATTGTTACAGGTTT
>NW_024736692.1:0-10655 GCF_018991925.1 Homarus americanus
AGACACACATTCACCTACAAAGATCACAGTTAGAAAATTACGACTGTTTGAGTCCTCGATTTGACAGCATACTATGGACGGATTGATACACGGACAGACACACGGACGGACTAATACACGGAGAGACAAATGGACGGACTGATACATCGACAGACGAACAGACGATCTGATAGGAAACACAGACAGATACACGGACAGACTGATAAACTAATATAGACAGGAAGGGACTGATCAACCAACAGACCCACGGACGGACTAATAAACCAACAGACTGGAGGACGGACTAATAAAGCAACAGACACACACAAACATTACAGTATAGTCGAACAGTCTACTACGGACCTAAAATAATCACTCCTATTGTTCTCTCTCCAGACGGCAGTAAACACAAATAAATTCAATTACTTTAAAACATTCCCATATATCAACACACAAATTCGAATGTACAGTTGCCGACATAAATCCCCGGACACGTGACAGTATCTAATGTGTGAGTACTTGAAGATCATTAGGTGATGGAGAATGGAAATTTGACGTATTTTCTCGAATTTGTCTCTGTATTAAGGAGTGTTATTTTCAATCTGTAGTTCCGATATACAATGTAATGAAAAGCAGATATTACCAACTGTTTGGGGAATTTTGTCCACAACTGTACATCATAAAATAGAACATAGGTTAACACGATCACCCTTACAGCACTAATATGTTATATATATATATATATATATATATATATATATATATATATATATATATATATATATATATATATATATATATATATATATATATATATAAGACCCTTAAATTCAGCCTTTTTCGATTCACCAATCTTATTATATCTAGTTTCTTTTAACCTTACTCAAGCAGCGTGTAATTACTGTATTGTAACTGCGAGCCAAGAACGAATTTAATACTCATTGTTTTTTTTAAGGGGATACAACATAAATTAACAGTGTTTGTACGTCATGATAGTGCCAGCTATTAATACCAACAGAGAAATTAATAAGTATTCAATTTTAGAACCATGTTAAGTTAATGAATCCTGAATCTATTTGTAACCTTTATTATATACGGAATATGTACATATATGTATATACATATATATATATATATATATATATATATATATATATATATATATATATATATATATATATATATATATATATATATATATATATATATATATATATATTTCATGTAAATCCACAATGAAAACGTGGATAAGATAAATCTTGATAAAATCACACGGGAAAATGGAAACAACGGAGTACCTTAGCTTTCGTCTTTATTCAAGACATCTTCAGAGGCAACTAGATTACATGGACAGAGAGAGGCTTAAATATACAGGGTGACCTAAAAACATGAGGTCAGGTCATAATGATGACATCCACTAATCCCCACACCAACACACACGTAGAGGAGCTTAAGAGAAGGGTGGTGACGTGACTAGCCAGGTCAGGTCAGAAAAAAGGGACCCACAAAATAACTATCATACATCTAGATCAAAGGTTTTCAAAGCATTTTTAACCTTGGGCCACTGACAAATAAATTTATGTAACATATTATCAGTTTGAACTGACCATCACTAAGGTTTATTGATTTTAATTCCTTAATCAAACTAGCTTCAACCAGAAGTCTTTCTGTGACACAAGATGATTTGAATACTTCTAAGCTTTTTTCCCAAACAATGGGGTGATTATTATTCCTAACATGAACGAACAAGGCACTGCTTTCAGATGCAGTTCTGATATTATACTTATGTTGTTTGATTCTGAGCTGCAGTGTTTTTCCTGTCTGACCTACATAATTACAATTACATTTGCTACATGGAATACAATAAACACTTCCATTTACATTCAAACTTGGGCTATTCCTTATTAACATATTGGTAATGGTTGAGTCATACTTGAAAACAACATTAATATTTAGAAGCTTGAGGGACCGAACTAAAGGGACAAATTCATCACGATAGGGCAGAGTCAAAATATTCTTAAGTGTAGGAACTTGTCTGGTTACAGAGGAATGAAAGGATTTTTTTTTTAGCCCTTTTAAAGCAACGATCAACAAACACAGAAGGGTACCCAAGTTTCTGTGCAATAGAACGAATGTGTTTCAATTCATCGTCAATAAAATCAGAGTCACAAATACGCAGACATCGTAGGAACATAGCAGAAAAAACTGACATTTTGGTAGACTCAAGGTGATTGGATAAAAAGTGAATGAAACTGTCTACCTGTGTGGGCTTTCTATATACCTTAAATTTATAGTTTTGGCCATTTCTCATGATAAGCATATCAAGAAATGGAAGGGATTCACTTATTTCTCTTTCAATTTTGAATGTGATACTAGGGACAATATTATTAAGCTTGTCTAAAAATTCCAAAGGGTCACTGTTTTTAGGCCAAAGACAAAGAACATCATCTACATATCTATACCAAGGAGGAATACAGTCCACTACATTGGGGAGTAATCTAGACTCAAAGAACTCCATATAAATACAGGCTAGAGGAGCAGAAAGACAATTACCCATGCTCATGCCAAATACTTGCTTGTAGAACTTCCCATTTGCACTACACACATTGTCAGTTACGCATAACTCTATCAATTTCAGGAAAGTATCATGTTCAATAGTTAAATCTAGCAGTTGTAATTTATCTTTAAGAAATGAAAGTAAGTCTTTCACAGGTACTCTAGTGAACAGTGAATTTACATCAAAACTTATCCAAGTGGCTGGTAAAGATGATATCCCCTCTTACAGGCCAAATATCTAATTCACATATACGCAATAGCAGTGATTTAATTGATAAACTCAAGAAACACAACGAACCTTGCGAATTAATAAGTTTTGATGTAAATTCACTGTTCACTAGAGTACCTGTGAAAGACTTACTTTCATTTCTTAAAGATAAATTACAACTGCTAGATTTACCTATTGAACATGATACTTTCCTGAAATTGATAGAGTTATGCGTAACTGACAATGTGTTTAGTGCAAATGGGAAGTTCTACAAGCAAGTATTTGGCATGAGCATGGGTAATTGTCTTTCTGCTCCTCTAGCCTGTATTTATATGGAGTTCTTTGAGTCTAGATTACTCCCCAATGTAGTGGACTGTATTCCTCCTTGGTATAGATATGTAGATGATGTTCTTTGTCTTTGGCCTAGAAACAGTGACCCTTTGGAATTTTTAGACAAGCTTAATAATATTGTCCCTAGTATCACATTCAAAATTGAAAGAGAAATAAGTGAATCCCTTCCATTTCTTGATATGCTTATCATGAGAAATGGCCAAAACTATAAATTTAAGGTATATAGAAAGCCCACACAGGTAGACAGTTTCATTCACTTTTTATCCAATCACCTTGAGTCTACCAAAATGTCAGTTTTTTCTGCTATGTTCCTACGATGTCTGCGTATTTGTGACTCTGAATTTATTGACGACGAACTTAAACACATTCGTTCTATTGCACAGAAACTTGGGTACCCTTCTGTGTTTGTTGATCGTTGCTTTAAAAGGGCTAAAAAATCCTTTCATTCCTCTGTAACCAGACAAGTTCCTACACTTAAGAATATTTTGACTCTGCCCTATCGTGATGAATTTGTCCCGTTAGTTCGGTCCCTCAAGCTTCTAAATATTAATGTTGTTTTCAAGTATGACTCAACCATTACCAATATGTTAATAAGGAATAGCCCAAGTTTGAATGTAAATGGAAGTGTTTATTGTATTCCATGTAGCAAATGTAATTGTAATGATGTAGGTCAGACAGGAAAAACACTGCAGCTCAGAATCAAACAACATCAGTATAATATCAGAACTGCATCTGAAAGCAGTGCCTTGTTCGTTCATGTTAGGAATAATAATCACCCCATTGCTTGGGAAAAAAGCTTAGAAGTATTCAAATCATCTTGTGTCACAGAAAGACTTCTGGTTGAAGCTAGTTTGATTAAGGAATTAAAATCAATAAACCTTAGTGATGGTCAGTTCAAAACTGATATGATGTTACATAAATTTATTTGTCAGTGGCCCAAGGTTAAAACTGCTTTGAAAACCTTTGATCTTGATGTATGACAGTTATTTTGTGGGTCCCTTTTTTCTGACCTGACCTGTCTAGTCACGTCACCACCCTTCTCTTAAGCTCCTCTACGGTTGTGTTGGTGTGGGGATTAGTGGATGTCATCATTATGACCTGACCTCATGTTTTTAGGTCACCCTGTATATTTAAGCCTCTCTCTGTCCATGTAATCTAGTTGCCTCTGAAGATGTCTTGAATAAAGACGAAAGCAAAGGTACTCCGTTGTTTCCATTTTCCCGTGTGATTTTATCAAGATTTATCTTATCCACGTTTTCATTGTGGATTTACATGAAATATATATATATATATATATATATATATATATATATATATATATATATATATATATATATGCTGATAACCACAAGGAAAGAAGAAAACCCGAAGTTCCCAAGCGCTTTCGTGTAATTCACATCTTCAGGGGTGAGTACAGACTAGAGAGAGAGTAATACAAATCAAGGTGTATATATGCAGAGGAGGGTGAGACCAGGTCCACAATGGTCAGGTATTAGGTAATGACCCTACTAATCTTTAAATAGCACACAACGGTTGGTGGTCAGGTCAGATGGTCAAGTGACCCGGCCTTCTCACCTGATCACAAATCTTCTTAATTACAAAATTGTCCAGCTTGTACATGCCGTTACTCAAATTCATGTTGAATGCTTCGGTATGTTTAATAAGACTAGATTCTATGATGTTCCTACTGTCAATTGACTTACATGGTAATATTGAGGAGGCATTATCCCAGTCAACGCAATGCTTGTTATCCCTCAAATGAACAAACAGAGCATTGGATTCCATCATTAGCTCAGTTGGGTCAATCTCTTATAAACTATCTAAATGGTTAGTTTCTTTACTAAATCCCCTAGTTGGCAACATTTCTAACTCCAATATCAAGAATAATATGGATCTGGTTGATAAACTCAATAACTTACACATTAATCATGATTTTAAACTGGTCAGCTTTGATGTAACGTCACTCTTTACAAAGGTCCCAGTTGATGATTTACTAGAGTTCCTCATAGATTCCCTGGATAACATTTCACTGCCCGTCTCGAAAGACGACTTCATCGAACTCATCAAACTATGTATTAAGGATTGCAAATTCGAATTCAATGGGGAATATTATGCTCAAAAATTTGGTATGGCAATGGGTAATCCACTCTCACCTGTATTAAGCAACATATATATGGAATTCTTTGAAAAGAAACTATTAAGTAATATTTTACCACCCTCAGCAGTCTGGTTTAGATATATATATATATATATATATATATATATATATATATATATATATATATATATATATATATATATATATATATATATATATATATATATATATATCATGTAAATCCACAATGAAAACGTGGATAAGATAAATCTTGATAAAATCACATTTTCCCGTGTGATTTTATCAAGATATATATATATATATATATACACACCTGGTGTTAGTGCCATAGTAAATTAATACACATTACCTATTCAATTATGTCAATGCGGTATATTATTGGTATTTAGTATAACATGGTGGACCCTATCACGTTAATATAGAGCCGGTATTAACAATAGACTAGTTTAAAACCCCAGTTTCTGAACTAATCTTCCTCGGTACTCCCTGATTCCTCTCTCTTACCAACACGTTATTCGTTTTCTTCTATTTTCTTCTTCTTTTCTACTTACTTTCTTCTTTGTCTGTTCTTATTACAATTTATTCCTCTTCCTACACCACCACCACCACCAGTCCACCACCACACCTAGCACACCACCACCATCACCACACCTAACATCACCACCACCACAACTAGGACAAACCTGCAGACCAACGCCTCAGCCATACCTGTGGTTTAACAGACACTTGAAGTCTGCTCGAGTTGACAACAGAAATATGGAGACAACAACATAACACTGACAGGAAGACTTTCTTAACCGAGCGACTAGACAAACAAGGTACCTACGTGGTAAACAAGATCCGAATATATACACTGAACATTAAAACAAACAAGGTAAACAGTATTAGTCAAAGCAAGAGAAACTAGTAAGAAATAAATAACATATGCAAACAATTTCGACAAAATATTATAACATAGCACAAGAAACAAGTTAAACAAAGCACAAAATAAATTACTAGATAAAAATAGTAATAATAAAACAAGGTGTAAGGCAAACAAGACACACGTTAACAGGAAAATAAAACCACATATACAAGACAGGATGTAAACAAAAAGCGCATCAAACAGAGCAGGAGATCAAATGTGAGCTATACAGGATATTAAGCAATAACTGAAAATGTAAATAAAGTAAACAAAACAAAAGACAAATTACGAGTTAAACAAGAAACTCGTCAAACAAAGGCTGGGACAAAACAAAAAAACGACTGAAACAATACCTGAGATAAATAAGACACGAATTAAACAATGGCTAGGACAACCAAAACCCGAGTGAGGCCGTGGAGGCGGGCCGGGGAGGCAGGTGGTGGTGGTTCAGGTGTTATTAAGGTGCGACGTTAATTGTCCCGTGAAGGATGTACGATGAATTACGATTACAGTACCACATCCTCCCCCACGGCGGCCTCCACCGTCACCCTGCAGTCCACCATGCACCTGCTGCTGCTGCACCTACAGGATCACCTCCCCCATAGTCCACCATCACCACCTGCTGCCACTGCACCTACAGGATCACCTCCCCCACAGTCCACTACCACCACCTGCTGCCACTACACCTACAGGATCAACTCTCCCACAGTCCACTACCACCACCTGCTGCTGCTGCACCTACAGGATCAACTCCCCCACAGTCCACTACCACCACCTGCTGCTGCTGCTATTGTTGCTGATGCGGCTACTGCTGCCTGCTGCCTATTGTTGCTGATGCAGCTACTGCTGCCTACAGGATCACCTCCCACACAGTCCACCACCACCCACCTGCTGCTGCTGCCACAGGATCACCTCCCACAGTCCCACCACCACCACCCGCTGCCACTGCTGCCTACAGGATCAGCAACTCCCCACAGTCCACCACCTGCCCGCTGCCACTGCACCTGCAGGATCAACTCCCCCACAGTCCTACCTGCCTGCTGCTGCTGCTGTTGTTGCTGCTGCTGCTGCTGCTGCTGCTATTGTTGCTGATGCAGCTACTGCTGCACCTACAGGATCACTTCCCCCATAGTCCACCAGCACCACCTGCTGCCACTGCACCTACAGGATCAACTCCCCCACAGTCCACTACCACCACCTGCTGCTGCTGCTGTTGTTGCTGCTGCGGCTGCTGCTGCACCTACAGGATCAACTCCCCCACAGTCCACCATCACCACCTGCTGCCACTGCACCAACAAGATCACCTCACCCACAGTCCACTACCACCACCTACTGCTGCTGCACATACAAGATCACCTTCCCCACAGTCCACCATCACCACCTGCTGCTGCTGCACCTACAGCTTCAACTCCCCCCACAGTCCACCACCGCCACCACCTACTGCTGCTCCTGCTGCACCTACAGGATCAACTACCCCACAGCCCACCACCACCCCCTGCTGCTGTTGCTGCACCTACAGGATCACCTCCCCGACACTCCACCATCACCACCAGCTGCCACTGCACCTACAGGATCACCTCCCCCACACTCCACCACCACCACCTGCTGCTTCTGCACTTACAGGATCGACTCCCCCACACTCCACCATCACCCCTGCAACCACTGCACCTACAGAATCACCTCCCCCACAGTCCACCATCACCACAACCTGTTGCCACTGCACCTACAGGATCACCTCCCCCTCAGTCCACCATCACCACCTGCTGCCACTACACTTACAGGATCAACTCCCCCACAGTCCACCATCACCATATGAATCGGCTGCTTGTCCAATTAACCAGTCCGTTCACACATATTTATATTTGGGTTTTAAGTAACGAAACCCAAACGGTAGTTCCTTTGTTTTATTATAAAAGGTTGTATATATAATTCCTGAGTGTATATCAACCGTAAGTCTCACTGTCTAGGAGTGAATGAGAAAGGGGCGGCGTTTATGTATGATAAACGTTAGGTCACGTCCTTACAATATGAGTTGAGGTGAGCTACTGAAGCTTAGGGGCATCGCAGTGCGTGCTATCAGAAATGCTGAGCTATGGGTCTCGCCCTCTTGGGTGAGTTGCCCGCTCACGTGTCCATCTCATGTCTTACTCATAGACAGTGGAAAGTTACAGGGTGGTGAATCTGAATATAATATCAGATGTATTGACCCATTTATATAATACGTTCTGTTGATGAGACAGGGGCCTATTACATCGCTCGGTCACCTACCAGCCGAGCTCTGTGAGGCCTAAATAACTCACAGAGTACAGTACATCCTAGACAACCCTAACCATGTTATAAACAGATATGTAGACACTAAGCTGGGGAAATTACTGTAGGGGTATTCTCTACTACAAGGGACCTAGACTTTTGTGTCGTACGGGTTAGTATGTTATGAACAATGTTGAATTTGGATGATACTGCCCGGTAATAACAGAACTGGAACATTATTGCCAGAATTAACAGAATGGAGGGAATCGTAAGACTTGGTAGTGCAAATTCCCGTGACAGGTAAAATGGCAAGTTATTATTCAAATCAGCAAAATGTGTCTCGTTCAAGAAAGCTAACACTTTTAATTTCTCTGATACTATTTGAATATCCTTGATAGTGAAATTCATTATAGGAAGTGGAATTAAAGCAGACTTGAGTTTTCGATTTAACGCAAAATGCTGATGAGTAGGCAAGGTCCGTAATGTACTACAAGTGATTTCACAGTAATCAGGTGCCTTGTAATGCCCTTTCACAACTAGCTGCTTAACACCATTTTGGCATTTTAAAATTACAGTAGGGAGATTTGGAAAGAACAAATACTGCACATTGTGAAGGTGAGCGTGGAACACAGTCTTTAGACTAACTGGCCTATAACTGCATTGCGCTAACGCTGTGCGTACATTTGGTTGTATGACTGCCAATTCACATATTCCTTCTGCAGCAGGAATAAATGCAAACATGTAGGCTGGACATACGTGTAGGTGTAGATAAGACGACTTACACCGTGACAGTACCTCAGAATCCTCTATTGATAACAATGAATATTCTTCATCTACTAAGAAAAGTTCTTTAGGCCTATCTAGGGTATACAGTGTGTCGTTCACAAACCAGGGGAAGGGTTCTAAATGCCATACATTAAACTCATGTTGCCCTCGCATAGGAATGTGGATCAGAATTGCGTTGTGCGTGAGGGTTGACTCCAACAGCGGGTAATAATAGTGAACCTCATTGTCATTGAAAATCGGAGTTAAATGATACTGCAACTTGGCTATTTTTAAAGCTTCAAGAAGCGTCTGCACAGGCACAAGCTTCGCGTCCACACGTCCTATCCCGGCATCTACAATGCTGTATATTAGTTCATTTTTAGAGGTTACAATTTTATGAACTGAAATTTCAGCAGCATGCAAATATTCTGTGAAGTAAAGGAGCCATTCTAACGTCGGAATTGCTTTCTGTAACCTAGTAACAATCCTCGAAACTTGGTTAGACTCCATTATGATTGCATTAACCTTTGATTCTAGAGCAGTAATCGCGTGAAAGGTTTGAGAAATAACACGATTCTGTTGAGATACAGCTTGAACGACAACGTCCATGAAACTATTGTCGAATTCATCGAAGCTGTGCTGAGACCATGAAGAATGTCCAATGCTGATTGTAGTTGGCCGTCGACGTTTTCCATCTGACGCGAAAGTACGAGTTAACTTCTACTCGAAGAACGTAGTTTCATACAATAGTCATTTGGTACATTTTGCTTCTGAACAGTCTGTAAGGATGTATCAATCACATTATCATCAACTGGAGGTAAGACATTTATCTGGGTCTTCTTCAGACGATCCGCGTGCACGACATCTGCGATCTGTGCATTAGGCTTCCATATTTTGAATTTGTTGCCTGCTTCTTTTGAGATTATGCGGAATGGACCAGAAAATTTCGCCGAAAGTTTTGAGTTCCTTTCAGGTACCTGTAACATAACAGCGTCCCCAACGTTCAGTGCGATAGGTTTAGCATGTTTATGTTGTTTGATGATCATTTCGGCGCGTGACGCCGCTAGCTGTGATCGTACTTGGTTATGAATTTCTGTAAAGACATGAATTTGTTTTGCCGCAAAATCATCCGTATTATATACCGGGTATGGCGCCTCTGTAAGGATGTCGTAAGGCAGACGTTTATCTGTGCCATAGACAATATAGTAGGGTGTTTTGCCCGTAGAGCTATTAACTGACCCATTAATCGACGCTGCAACCTGCGGTAACCAATCCTCCCATGCGTATTGAAAACCACTAACAATTGGACGCAGTATTTCTAGGATTTTACGATTGGTTCTTTCAACAAGGCCATTAGCCTGTGGATGATAAGCTGTCACAAAAGTTTGTTTAATTCCATATTGTAAACACATATGCTCTATTAGCTCATTCTTGAACTCTGTTCCATTGTCAGAGAGTAGAACTTTAGGCGTAGTATATGGACATATGAGATTCATCACTAATGCATAGGCTACTGCTTCGGC
>NW_024736693.1:0-19781 GCF_018991925.1 Homarus americanus
ACACACACCAACGACGACAGACAACCAAAACACACACACACACCAAACGACTACATGGACAAAACACACACACACACACACACACACACCAACGACTACGTGGACAACAAAACACACACACACACACACACACACACCAACGACTACGTGGACAACAAAACACACACACACACACACACACACACACACATATAATAATATAATGGTTGCCCCTCATGATCGAGGAAGCCGGCCCTAGGGCCACCTAGGCGTGAATTTGTTTAAGGTGTAGAAGCTGTCGCCAACACAACAACCACACAGTAAATTAACGAGCTGCGTGACCCAGTGTCAAGGAATAGTCCGAGAAGACCGGACAACTAGCCAACCGCGCTGGTTAACCATTAACCCGGAACACGATCCGCAAATCGAATATCATTCAGGTCGCTAATTACTGCTGGGTAGACAGAGGCAAATGGCGTAAAGAAACTTGTCCCTAGTTTCACCCTGCCCGGGGATCGAACCCGGGTCTGCTCGCTTGCGAGGCGAGCATGCTGACCATTACACAAACACACACACACACATGTGTGTGTGTGTTTGTGAGTGTGTGCATGTGTGTGTGTGTGTGTGTGTGTGTGTGTGTGTGTGTGTGTGTGTGTCTATTTTTAATTTAAACATCCTAGCAACAAACAAGAAAAAGCTAGCTAAGTTATTCTACTGGCACTTTCCTGTTCATAGTTTCTCTCTAATGTAATACTGTGGAGTGCAGCCTCACTCCAGGGACCACTGTTAGGAGAAACCTTAATTATAATGTTTATTTTTGTTCCCAGTAAGGTGCTTAACATTTACGCCAGCATTTGTAATGAACATCCAGTCCATTAAACTCTCTACTCTTTAACGATGCGTAATTGTTATGATATTTTTAGAGTTTGCCTGGGATAATCTTGGTTTTTTTTTCAAACAAGATAATATAAATTACATAGGATCGTGTGTACACTCACTAAAAGATTATTTTGCACCTTTACGGGGTTATACAATATGACACACCGGACCAAGAAATCTGATAATGCTCATCACGGCTTCTGTCGCAGTTATCGTTGTGGATGGTTTCAGAGCCAAGGGTGCAGAATATTTATTTTAGTGAGTGTACATTAATGAATAACACATCAGAACTATCACATTACTGTTGTCAATAAATTGAATCACTGTGATGAACGAAAAATCAGCACAAGCCACGAGGAAATGGTGAAACATGTAGGTTAAAGTTATGTATTTTGCCGTTGAACCACAAAATGCTACTGGTGTGGTCACTCTCGTAACCTTGGGGCAGTCTACATAGGTGTCAGATCATACCGATGGTGCCAAATGTGCGTCTTGCGTCTATAGCATTCATAAGCAAACAAAATTATTTTATTGTATTTTTTTAGTTCATATGCAAATTTGCATATGAAACCCTAACGCGATAATTTAGATAACAAGCAAATTTGCAAGAGTGTTGAGAAGTTGTAGAGCTTCAGGAACCCAAAGATGTTTTCAGAGGAATAGGAGTCTCATGCAAGTGTTATTGTTCTCACCTCTTTCCCTCTCTCCATGACCTTTCTCCTGTCAGTCGGGTGATGATCTAAAGCGAAAGACGTTTGCATTGACGAAGAGGAGTCCTGTTAGCACAAAATATTACGAATCCATGTACGAATCCATGAATGTATGAGTGAAGAAGAAATTCATATGCATGAGAGAGAGAGAGAGAGAGAGAGAGAGAGAGAGAGAGAGAGAGTAGAATAGATGAATAGTAGTGAAATAATTTGGTTGTGGCAAGAAAGTTGTTGGTCCAGAAGGCTGTGTTGGTTCTCAGAGCAGTCAACCTATACACGGGATACGGTGTTTTAGGGAATACTCAAGTCCTTACTAAAGGTAATATATTGTAGAGATTGTTTGTATAGAGGAAATTGTTATGCTTCAGAAAATACAAAAGTTGTGTTCATGAGCATTAAAAGACATTTCAAAATTACTAAAATAATATAAAGAAAAAATGGAAAGTATTATTACAGACAGAATATAATACTCTCGTATGTTAAGAAGTTCCCAGGAGAAGCAGAAGGATGGTAAGGTGCGTAGGTCGTCTCATGTTATATGGATAAAGGCTTTCAAGGCAGCGTCCCAAAAGTACTCCTCGGGTACAGGATGGTCCTACGGTTGTGTAAAGGAAGAAAAAAAAATTATTTAAAAACTTCAGGTAAGTACTTTAGACGAGTTTTACGCTCTTTGTTTTAACTCTAAAGAAGTTTAGGAGCTAAAGAGGTGGTGTATTGGCACTGTAGAGACACCAACTGCACTGGCACTGTACAGACACCAACTGTACTGGCACTGTACTGGACAATAACGTCCTTCTATATCACCATCAATAATGCAATTACTCTCATTCATCATATTGCACCACTCTTCAGACGATACCTCAAGAACTAGGGGTGGTAATTACATCCCTGGTGACGCTAAAACCTAGTGGGAGGAGGGAGGCTGTGTGAGAGAGGGGGGATAGAAAGGGAGAATGGAAGGGAGGGGGATAGGAGAAGGAGGAGTGGCAGGGAACGGGAGAGAGGGGATAGAAAGGGAGAATGGGAGGGAGGGGGATATGACAGAAAGAATGAGAGAGAGGGGAAATAGGAAGAAGTGGGAATAGAAGAGAGAAAGGAGGTGAGGAAGGATGGAGGGGGTGAGAAAGCACGTGAAGCAGTTTACACATATGTCATTATTAAACACCTTTACCTGTCACACTGGGATTCGAAAATTGACCCCCCCCCCCCCGGATTGAGGTTAGGATACACCGGGCCATCATAAACAGTACAGAGCCAAGTCTATGTTGTATTTAAAAGGGTTAATCATTAATCTATTTTCTTATTTCTGTTTGTCTCTCTACGTAATATTAGTTGGCATTATCCGTCTGAGGTCATGGGTCTTAGTCATGGTAGGTGCTGGTGGTGGAGAAAGTGGTTGTGGTAGTGGTGGTTATGGCGTGGTGATAATGGTGTAGGTAATGGATGTGGTAGTAGTGGTAGTGGTTGTGCGTGTCTATTGGTCCCTCCAATCGGTACACTAAATACGGGTTGCGTTAGATATTAGCAATTGTCAGGTTAAGTTGATTAGGTTAGATTAGTTTACATAGGTTGATTTTGGTTAGATTAGGTTAGGTTGGTTTGATGAGATTAGGTTAAAGAAAGTAGGTTGATAAAGTGACATTAGTTTAGATAGGTTGATTAGGTAAGATGGGGTTAGTTAAGTGAGATTGATTAGGTGAGATTAAATTACATAGGTTGATTAGATGAGATGGTGTTAGTTAAATTAAGCTGATTAGGTAGGATTAGGCAGGATTTGGTAGGATTAAAGTAAAGAACTTCTCGAAACTAGGCAAGCACTGACGAAAAATCAACTTAACAGCAACGTTTTAAAAGCCTGCTAATCATTGTCATTCACTGCTCTTTTAATTCATGATATTGCATAAAATTTTATCTTGAGTAATTATATATAGTAACACAAGCTAGTAAAGGTCATATAATAAATTAGTTATATTTATCGACGCGACGGATGAGAGAAGATATTACTAGACACATTACGAAATACAGCCGTGTGTTAAGCATTAGTTAACCCAAGAGAAAAAATCTATTGTATATTAGGCATTTGAAGAAGATGAACTATGCATGGATGGTATAGTTGAACATTACTGTATATTCAATTACTAATCAGTGAAAGGATGCAAGACTCAGTGAGATCTTTCACACCGAGATTGAGAAATGGCATTTCTCATATTCAATCCATTTCGACCACGAAAACAACGAAGATATTAAATAAATCATGAAATTTACACAATTTGGCAATGAACCGCGCACGAGGCTCACCATGTTAACTTTAAATTCTATCTTATTTTCGTAATTTCTACTATAGTCGTTTCTTTTCTTACCTGGCGGTGATAGACTAAGATGTCACGTCCCCCTTGCAGTTTACTGGCTTTCAGGAATGTTCCATTTATATTGATATATCGTAAATCAATCCACAAACAACTGTTACGCTGTTACGCTTCTCTTTTCACTAACTATTATATATATTAAGACAACTGACACTAAACATATAAAGCAACGGATAATAATGAGCACTTTATAAAGTAGAATCAAGTGTACACACCACATATTCACGCAAAAGTGTCGTTTAAGATGGACATTACGGGGAGTTAGTGGCGGCGGGAGAGCCCCTCCTGCCTCCTTATGTCAGGTACATCTTCCGCCAAGCGGACTACCTCCCCGTAACTGGGTTTTTAAGTCAATCACCGTCAAGTAAAAAAAACCCGACTATAGTTATTGTATAGTGTATGAACCTACTTAGACAACCTACTTAAACACTTTACTTCTTAAAATATAATAACACGTATGAATATAAATAACAACAACAATATACCAAGTGGTTATATTAAAAATTTAAATCTACCACTGTGTTGTGATGAGTTGAAGTATAACCGACCCAAAACCATAAGGCCTCTGTCGGTGAGTTGAGGAAACATCGAGTTGTTATGCCTGAGAACGTTAAGTAGAAAAGACGGAATTTTTTGCCCCTATTCTTGAATATCTTACAATACAAGCTCTTTCTTCATCTAAGGACAACTATAATAATTCTGGACACTTGTAGGTAAGGTGTGATTACTTTGTGAACTGTGACTTAAAAGGCCTATGGTGAATTTAAAGGACTACGAGGGTTTTAAAGTGTTGCGGTCGAATGCTCTGGCCAACTTATTCATTCAGTGATTTATGGCGATTTTACGGTGATTTTATGCAGTGACGGTCATTATACAGTGATGCAATAGTAAACTAGACAAAATACAATGATGTGACAATAACTTAGATAAACTATAGAGAGATAATAGTGAATTAGGATAAAATAACTCGTGTTGTAGTTACATGCCAACTACGGTGCCGATTGTTTTTAACTCGGATAAAATAGGAAAATAAAGACTTCGTGTTAGTGTAAAGTGAATTTGAAAATCAAATGAAAAATAACCAAAAACTTTGTTGAAAATTGACATTAGTCTTGGGAAAGTGGTGTGAAAGGTGCTAATGGCATTTATACATACTGTATTTATGAAGACAAAATTATTAAGAATCTGGAAAATAATAGTGAGTTATAAGTGATTTTAAGTGAAAATTTATACATAAAGTGACATAAGGTGAAGTAGGCTGTGACTGCCACTACTGTACACCGCCACCACACTCCTCCCATCTTCAGCGGAACATCGTAAAGGTAGGTGTTGGCTAATTAACGAAAGAGATTGATATTATCTTCTGCCTCTCTCGCCTCCGTCTGACGTTCCTCCAAAATTGATCCAAAGTAGAGTAACTAGGTAACTTAACAACCTACATAATGTAATCTAGGTTAATGTAATGTAGGTTGGCGTAACCTGTTTTACTTAACGTAACGTGATGTAACCTACTATAAATTAAACTTGTCGAATTCTTGGTATTTAAGTTCGGAATTATTTTTAAAATTTATACACGGTACGTATATAAATTTTAAATTCTTGCCATTTCACCTTGGAATTAAAATTTGGAGTTGGGATTTCACTGGAAATATTGGTATTTAATTTTTCTAATTCGATTTTGAAATTTATGGTATTGAATTTAATTTTTTAATTCTTGACATTTAACTTTGTAATTTTGGGTATTTCCCTAAAATTCTTAGCTTTTGACTTAAGATTTCAACTTTGAAATTCTTGGCATTTACCGGTATTTTGACTTTGGAACTCTTCATATATAATTTAACTTTTTTTTTTAAATTAAAGTTCTGAAATTCTTGATTTTTAATTTAACTTAGAAATTTTGGTATTTAATATATTTGAATTCTTGGTACATTGTATATCTGTGAAATTCATGGGTTTATTCTGAGATTCTTAGCATTTAATTTAACTTTGGTATTCATGGTATTATGAAATGTAAGTCGAGGCTGGACAGAGAAGGTGATGATGATTCAATCTCTATTGTTTACTGACTTGGCAGGCACATCAAGTTCTCAAGATTGTCTCCACTACTACACATTTGCCACAAAGATGAAGTGAGTGTTCCTTTTCTTTTTGCCAATTTCGGAAGGAAAAAGCAAAAGTTATACCGTAAAACAAAGGGAAAATGGTATAGTACAGTAATTATACATGATAATTTTGTCTGTGATCAAGCATTCAAGTCTTCTTGGCAAGGTTTGTAAGACAATTTTTCAGGTCATGGTTTGTGCGGGATCTGTATAGCTGGTATATATAAATTTTGTAAAGCTTTGTTAAGTAACTAATCTCGTTTGCCAAGCTTTAAAAAGTAATTAATCTTTTTGTCAAACTTTGAGAACTAATATTTTTTGCCAAGCTTTAAAAAGTAATTAATCTTTTTTGCACAGCTTTGAGAAGTAGTTTAGCTTTCTTGCCAAGCTTTGAGAAGTAATTAATGTTTGTTATCAAGCTTTGAGAAGTACCGGTAATAAATTTTTTGTCAAGCTTGAGAATTAATCTTTTTGCCAAGCTTAAAGAAGTAATTGATCTTTTTTGCCAAGGGTTGAGAAGTAATTATTTTTTTGTCAAGCTTTGAGAAGTAATTAATATTTTTTGCCAAAATTAAGAAGTAATTAATCTTTTTTGCTAAGGTTTGATAAGTAATTACTGTAATCTTTTTGTCAACCTTTGAGAAGTAATTCAATCTTTGTTGCCAAGCTTTGAGAAGTAATTAAACCTTTGTTGCTAAGCTTTGAGAAGTATTTACCATTTTTTGTCAAGCTTTAAAAAAGTAATTTTTTGCAAAGCTTCAATAAGTATTTAAATAATCTTTGGATTCTTCTTTGTTTAATGAACTGTTAATCTTTTCTTAAAATAGATGGTTCTCTTGTAATTTTATGCATTGTTTAAAAAATATGTTTCTTTGGAGGAACAGTTAAAAGGTATTGTAACTGACATTCAATGTTTCATTAATGAATTATGGGTTAGATTAGGTTGTAGAATTGCAAAAACTGTAGCTGCTTTTCCTGGAACTGTTAGGGATTCCAAAACCATTGTAAATTCATTTTGGTAATCATTATTTTATGTAAAACTGTAAAGGTAATAGATATTTCCTTTGAACTTTATTTACAGTACTTTGTTAACAATTCCCGAAAGAAATAGCTAAACAAAAATTTTAAAGCAGAGCCTATTTCTACTATCTACAATATACTGACTTATATCTACTAAAACATTAAGTTCAGCAAACCTAAAAGTCCCTAATCTATTTTTTATCAAGGTGTGTGAAGTAAAGTATGTTTAATTTTTTAATCTGTTAAAGTAAATAATATGTTTAGCTAAAACTTGTAATAGCTAGCTACTTCTCTTTTGTCAAACATAGTAAAATAATTGTTTCTTTTGCCTTTGAACTTCCGTTATTGGCTTTCTGTGTTTCTTTTATTTATTATTTTATTATTTCTGTATGGTCATGGATGTAATTTTTTCAGAACTTTATATTTTTTTCGGTGTGAATTAACTTTGCCAGCGATTAGCATTTAGTGGGATCTGTACCTAGGGTAGTGATGAACAAACATTCCTGCGATGACTATTGCTCGTATATGGTTCACTCAAAATTACAGTTCAGTATAAGTATGTGTATATAGTTATGAAAGATTTATAAGTTTAATTTTGAAGTTAATTATTTCTTTTATGTTATTTTTGTGTTTTAGATTCGGCAGTTATTATTATTTTTAGATATCCACTTACGAGAAGTTAGTCATCGGACGAATATATGTGAATCCAAGCCAAGTGTCGTAATAAGTTATCTGTGGGGGAAATTTTGTTGTACTCGAAACATTTTTATATAGGCCTATGGTGTGTGTACCATGATTAAGCCTATAGCACCGTGGTGGAATATGACTCACCGTTGTTGTGGGTTACCATGACGCCAGCGGCTGTACTGTACGTTTCCGTCAAGCCTAGTGAGCTTTTATTTTATTTTCATTTTGCTTTTAACTTATGTTATTGACGTTCATTTTCCTTTAATTATCGTTTTATTTATGTAAACGTTTGTTATTTTCAGTATGTTCTTTAATTTTCCTGCGAATTCCTGTTAGAAATTAGGTGCGTAAAGTGTGCAGTGTTTATGTACAAATGTTCTTACGCTGAATATTCCTTGTAAAGGGTTGACTTAAAGTTCTCTACTAAAATTAAGATATAAAAATTACATTGAAATTAACACTGAGACTGTCGTAATTAGCTACGTTAACTCAACACTATTATGGGGACAAAACTATGGTAAAGAATCTCGAAGTATTCTGTATGATAATTTGGTCTCCTAAGGGATGCTAATTATATGTATCTAGATACGATAGATTTCTCGGTGTAATTTTGATGTTTTTATCCTTTTGTGTAATTTAGAATTTTTGTTTCAAAAGTTTAGTCTTTTTTTCACATTTTCAGTCGCCAGGAATTATTTATCGAAAGGACATTTGTGCTCCGCACCCAGCGTCTCACTAGGCTACTGGCGGAAATTTTGTCTTCTGGATACCATGATTTTAACCAAGGAATTTGGGATTATAGCGCCAGAATCTTTGTTTTAACCTGTGACATAGTGCCGGAGGATTATTTGACTTTCTGCTGTGTTGGGTACCATGGTATTGGGTACCAGGTTGAGTGATTGCAGAGCTGAAAAAATACCATCAGTAGAGGTTACCGTGATCAGACGTAGAGTATCGTACCGATTTGTGGGGGTCCTGATGGATTTAGTTACTGTGTGTTGGAATTGGTACTATAATTGGGGGTACCCTATTTAATTTGAAGGTTACCTTCATAAAGGAGTACCATTATATAGTGTTATGCTGTGGCGTAGCGGGATTTCACCAACCACAATTCGGGGGTGATACAATTTAGCGTGGCGTGGCATTGCGTAGCTTAATTTAAGAATGGAGGAATTTGTAACTGACTGTTTATAAGTCATTTCGTCGGATCCTTTTTTCTCTCAGTAATTTACACCAACACACCGAACACCTTCGTAAAAAAGTTAACTTACAATGTCGTTATTGTTATATACTGAGTGAGCTGGGAGAAGGGACCCAGGGAGTCACATTAGCACAGGGACATTTTTGTACGGGTAAAACAGAAGAATATCTCTGTTTGTCTTGGTCTTCTTGTGTGTGTGTGTGTGTGTGTGTGTGTGTGTGTGTGTGTGTATGTGTATGTGTGTGTGTGTGTGTGTGTGTGTGTGTGTGTGTATGTGTGTGTGTATGTGTGTGTGTGTGTGTGTGTGTGTGTGTGTGTGTGTGTGTGTGTGTGTGTGTGTGTGTATGTGTGTGTGTGTGTGTATGTGTGTGTGTGTGTGTGTGTGTGTGTGTGTGTGTGTGTGTGTGTGTGTGTGTGTATGTGTGTATGTGTGTGTGTGTGTGTGTATGTGTGTGTGTGTGTGTGTGTATGTGTGTGTGTGTGTGTGTGTGTGTGTGTGTGTGTGTGTGTGTGTGTGTGTGTGTGTGTGTGTGTGTGTGTGTGTGTGTGTGTGTGTGTGTGTGTGTATGTGTGTGTAACTTTTGTGTGGTTCATTGACTTGTCTTTCATCTTCTGTGTTTGACATGTTGTTGTTTTTCTTCATTGTCTGACAACTTGTTTTTTTCAATTGAATTTGTAAATATTATTTTTATTTTTTTCAATTTGGAAGTGACGTGAGGATGTACACACACACACACACACATTCACACACATACCAAAAATAAGTACACACTATGCTGGCGACCCAGCCCAAGTAATGATTGTACACAACTCAGAGAGAAAGAACTGTTGCCATTACAATTAAGCGGTCATTATCATTTAGATGAGGGTCACAGAGCCGCGGAAGGAATTAGCATTAGAGTCCAGGGTCTAACCGCTAGCAAGTTTGTAATGCAAATTAAAGTGTCAGAGCCATTCAGAATTGTTGCATTCCCAGCCATTAGTGCTTCGTGCATTCCTCTCGTGAGACAGTTTTTATTTAAAGTATGAAAGGAGGTTTCTATACACATGAACGATGTCTATTGTTTGTATTGACCCTTGTCACAACAGCGAATCTTAAAGCGATCACAATAGTGATTTTATTCTGTGGCACAAGAAACTTTCTTAATTCGCAAACCTTCGCTACCCTGAATTTATTTTACTTCTTAATAACCAAAAGGTACACATTTAACAATTGACTGTTCTTTTGCGAAAAGAAATTGAAAAACAAAGTCCATAATCAGGCAGTTCTCTGTGTGTATGACCAACATCAAGGTGACACCTGTCCTAGACAGAGGTTAAAATAGGCCCAGCAACCTGTGTGGTAAATATAAATAGTGGATCTAGCTGGAGAAAAAATTTTCAATACCGCGACATGCATGGTCTGGTACCCATCTGTCCACTCACCATTAATATTCCACAGGTGAAGGTTCCTATAAACAAATAATGTGAGGTTGCGTGTCTCGGCCTCCTCACTCACCTGTACAGAAGAACCGCCAAGCTTCTCATGATTCATCCTTACCTTCGTCCTGGTATATAGTTCAGTGCCTTTAACCATTTCACGGTATACTTACTGTTGGCTCAGCAAAGATTTTCTCCGTATTTTTAAACACTGCTGAAGAGTTATTTGATTATGATGTAAGTGTGAACGCATCAATGATAATTCTGTTCAGATTAATATCCACAAAGATTAAACGAAGGGTAAATATCATATCAATTTGATTTATATTTCTTTGTAAAGAAAACGATAACTGTTATGTAACGACACACACACACACACACACACACACACACACACACACACACACACACACACACGAATATAGTGAAGCCACAGTAAAACTATTTTCTAAGTGTTCTTGTGCTGAAGATACTAAAGTATATAAATTATTTCCACCATGATGGCAGTTTAGCAGATGGTGATGACCCACTACGTCATCCTCAGTGGCAAGATAAAAATATAATGATGCCACACAACTGGCCAAACTTGTGTGCTCACCCGCGCATAAACTAGAGAGTTGAGGCGCTAATGAGAGCTATTTTTTGGGTCATGAGTTTCTCAAGTGAGGGAGACGAGGGCGAGGCCAACGTTATTGAAAAATGTGGCGTCATCCTTCACCTTATGTCCTTACACACTTCTAACTTTATAATATACATATAATATATGAAAATATAATACAAACACACACACACACACACATATATTATATATATATATATATATATATATATATATATATATATATATATATATATATATATATATATATATATATATATATATA
This sequence comes from Homarus americanus, assembly GCF_018991925.1. NCBI lineage: Eukaryota > Metazoa > Arthropoda > Malacostraca > Decapoda > Nephropidae > Homarus > Homarus americanus. Next base: position 11,248 of record NW_024736693.1, read on the forward strand.
TATATATATATATATATATATATATAATATATATATATATATATATATATATATATATATATATATATATATATATATATATATATATATATATATATATATATATATATATATATATATATATATATATATATATATATATATATATATATGAAGAGAGAGACAGAGAGAGAGCTGTAAAATTTCCCTCTCTGGACAGATGTGACTATAATAACCGTTCAGGTGACATTTGAACGCTGTGGCATGACCAAGGGTTGACAGCTTCATATCTTCTTTCCTTCTCTTCCATAGAAGCGAAGGACAAGAGGAGGAGGATAAAGTAATTCGGGGGAGGAGGACAAGGTTGTCACATCTATTATGTACCTGTATGTAGGGGAGGAATGGATCACTCGGTCGGTCATGTACTGTACGGTACACCAGCTGCTATGTTTTACTGTGATGTTGTGTTTTATTGAGTGACTCATCATATGTGTCCTGGGCCGTCCTCAGATGCCTCCTGTAGTTGCCTGTATTAGAAGGTTCTGACATTTGTTGGTATATTAGGTTCCCAGTCTACTGTCCATAGACTATTGTTATGGGATGAATCTGGGCGTCTGGTGGGATTTCTGCTTATTATCGGTGCAGTTGAATTTTACATTGTATTTCCTTTATCAAAATTATGATACGAGAAAGTTGAGGCTTTAATTAGTGGATGTTAGTGAAGTAAATTAGTATGGATATAATTAAGGAGTTAAAAAGTAGAACAATATATTTGTATTTGCAAACGTAAGTACTGGATGGATCAAGATTTTCTGAAGCTTGTGCTCTATGTTGTTTTCTAACTTTTGGTACAAGAAGTATCTTAACACACAAAACTTAAGATCAAGGCAGCGGCAAATTTTCACTAAGATAATACTGTACCTTCACGGTGTCTTATCTCGTAATCCAATTTAAGTGAAGAAAAAGAAGATAAAGAAAAAATCACAGAGACCCGAGAACCCGGACCCTGGCCTGGGTTATGTTACCATGGAAACATCTTGGCGTCTACAGCCCTGTGTTTAGGCTTCCATGATGTGTGTGATGATCTATGCGAGGATGAGACTCCCTAAGTGAAGCGTCTCTCTTATCACTGTACTTATTTCTTTTGACCTGAAGGAAAAGGATGAGGTAAATTACTGTGAACACGTAGATCAGGATACACTGTGTCTTGAGGGACGGTACTTTGCTATTTTATATTTCTTTTCTGACATCTGATCGAAGTATTTTGCATAAATATACAAATAAATCACTGTGGGTGCACGTGATCCATGTACATATGTAATAGTTACAAACAAGAAAGAAAACACGAAGAGTTTTAGGCATTTCACTGTTGTTTCATAATAACTATCTATCTATCTAATAAATGATTAAAATCAGTATTCATTTATATACTGTATAAGACCCCAAAGCAGCCGGGTGTTAATTCTGTTCTTGGAATTTCATCCGGCTGACATAACGGAAATAATTACACTAATTGTAAATAAGAGAGTTGAAAGGTGAAGTACTGTACTGTATAGTTCTACTTACCTGCAGGTAGTGTTGACGTGGGCACTACTGGTACAAAGGGCTGGAGAGAACGTGTTATAAGAGACCCAAGTAGCGTCTGGCGGGTGTGTAAGGGGTCGACCTGCCTACCTCCCGGCTTCTTCCCGTCCCTGCTCATGACTACTAATAACAGGAAAACACGCCTGACACTGACACACGACGTTCACGAAATACACTTCTGGGAATTTATTAAAAAAAAAGAAAAAACGTTGATGGTCACTAAAAATATGTAATAGAAGTAAATAAACTCCATACAAATCGACCACATCACTGGGACATCTTTCTGAATATTTTGTTCTAAGAGGGAAAAGGAGAGAGAGGTGGTCACAGAGGAACAAGTATGAAGCAACTTGACAGTTAACATTCGGAAAATTATGAGTAAAGGAGGAACAGTATATAGATGGTAGAGGGTTAGAGAGATGCGTAATGACATTAGTTTATGGATGACTGGTGAAGGAATTGGGGGGAGGGGGTGGGGGGTGAAAACATGACGGCGATGGAAAGAGAGATGGGAAGACAGTGTATATATCCTTACGCGTTGGCTTCCTCTGAGGGATGATTTGTACACTTGTCTCGTGTTGACTCTTAGTATTTCCTGGTGTTTCTGAGTACATCATGTTGTCTCTGAGTACCTCCTGTTGTCTCTGAGTACCTCCTGTTGTCCCCGAGTACCTCCTGTTGTCTCTGAGTACCTCCTGTTGTCCCCGAGTACCTCCTGTTGTCCCCGAGTACCTCCTGTTGTCCCCGAGTACCTCCTGTTGTCTATAAGTACCTCGATGTCCCTGAGTACCTCCTGTTGTTTCTGTGTATCTCCCGTTGTCACTGAGTGCTTTCTGTTGTCCCCGAGTACCTCCTGTTGTCTATAAGTACCTCGATGTCCCTGAGTACCTCCTGTTGTTTCTGTGTATCTCCTGTTGTCCCTGAGTGCTTTCTGTTGTCCTCGAGTACCCCCTGCTGTCTCTGAGTATCCCCTGTTGTCTCTGAGTACCCCCTGTTGTCCCTGAGTACCCCCTGTTTTCTCTGAGTACTTTCCGTCAAGCAGGTGTGCGCTAAATGGTTTATCCCGCTACATAATGTTGTATGTGCCGCGGTAGTCAGACTTTTAGACTTAACCAGGTGTTAGATGGAGCCTGATGTCCACATGTAATTCTAACCTTCCTCTTGGTCTTTCAACACATCTCCTGAAACCGTGATTGATTCCCAGGCCGCTGTCCACTGGGAGAAGGAAACACATCGTTCCAAGAGAAGAGCAGACGATTTAATATTTAATCTATTAGTTAAAGTCAATTAATTGTGGCTATGGACGATTGACTAACTTCTGTTATAATTAAAAGATGTTTACCCATGTCATAATTAGTGCTCACTGATGGACAGCTAGATTGAAAATACTGATCTATTTATTTTTTTTTGTAATATACCATTAAAAAACCCAGTTTTACAATGAATATATCGCCATATTGTATGAGGCATCTCTAAAATCCTTCTCTTGTTCATAACTGATGATAAATTAATTCATTATTTTAAGAGGGAAATTATGTGGCATTTGTAATTCAAATTATATAATATAACAGGTAAGAAATTGCTATCAAGATAATCAAGTTCGTTTTATAAAAGACGGAATATATTTAGCACGTTAAATCATCTGACTATGAGCTTTAATGACAATTATCTTCACTTCCCTCACGTTTTCCTCTATAAGTTTGGTCCACCAAAATTGTGGTTCGCAGAGACTTTAAAGAGCGGAGCCAATTTGAACCTTTCTGTTGAGAGGAGTTACTGTATGATACCGGGGAACTGTGCTAGCAGACCTGGCCACACATGAACATTTTATTTGCTGTTTTCATAGTGTGTAAATATACCTTCATAGTACTGTGGTTATGACATACAAGGCACGTATAACATATGAGTGGAGCATCTTAGCCTTTGTCTTTATTCACTACTTCTTTAGAGGCAACTGAATTTACAGAAACTGAGAGAAGAGCTTGTGTATATTCGTTTACAATGGGTGTCCCTCACATTGCATCAGGTTAGATCAATAACGTGCGTGCGAAGTGTGTGTGTGTGTGTAAACGAGACAATGAAAGATAAGCGTGTGGATGTGTATCTTTTTAAATATTTCTTAAGTTGAATAATATAAAAAGAGGTGAAATACAACACGAACGATAATTAATGGTTAACTGATACACAAATCAAACTCCTTTAATTTTAAAATCGAGTAATAAAACCCTTGACCTGTTTTTAATACGAAGATACCTCTAATGTGTTTTCTCCTTCAAGTATTTTTGAATAATGTGGATTGAATTTACCCGCTATCTGTCATTCTTTAAGTTTTTGACGTTATTTCCTCCAAATTTTGAAAATATTGTCTGCTTAATATTATATATAAATAAAGCATAATTATTTATTCCCTTTCGTGGTATTTCTATATAATGTCATAAAAGTAAACTTTCCCACGAGTAAACTAATCCAAGCGCGTTTTTTGCCAACAAAATGTGTCAGATTTGAGTTAATGATTGATTAGGTCTGGCCGTAATTAATATTGAATGTCAGGGTAAATTTGTTCATGTTGAAGTAACGAGTTCTTTTCGCTTCGAGTTGGGTGGCTTTTGTTCCCGGCTGAACGAACACTTGTACACCCAACCAAATTTTGGCCTCTCTATATTTAATGGGTTCTAGACTAAAATCATTTAGAATAATAGTTGAGATTGGGGCTCAGTAGAATTCGGATCCATTACAATTGGATCATTTTAGGATTGGGATTCAATTCTAAAAGTTAGGTTGCAGACTGAGGACTCATTAGAACTAGGCATTAATCATAATAGTTACCATAGGATAGGCTGGGGCTCCATTTAGACTGGAGCCCATTGGAGCAGTCAACTTTAGATTTATCACGAGCTTAGAGACACCTCCAGCTTGTTGATGAACCATGTCAGCTTTTAGTGGACAGTTGGTGTAGCAGGCTATGTCAACAAGGGTGGTGGAGACTGGTCATGCCCTGTTGTCTACCACAGCCTTGCCCCTATCTATTGTGGTGAGGTAGCGAGGCTGTGTGTCTTTTTGTAGCAGTTAAGAAGAGTCTCTCTCTCTCCTCTCTCTGTCTTTTTGTCTGTCTGCTTGCCTGTCTGTCTATCTGTCTGTAATTTTCTCTCTCTGTCTCTTGTTCTCTACTAATGTCTCTTTCTTTCTCTCACTCTCTTTGTCTGTCTTTCTTCTGTTTGTTTACCCTAAGTAGAAGTGACAGTGCCCGCGTCTACTTGGATCAACCTCCGCGTAATGGTTGGCAAGCGACCTCCAGGATGACTCCCGTATGTGAAAGAAACCTTAGAGATGAGAGGAACATGAAGTGTACAGATACCGGGACGAGTGCCAAACTGACCGAGCAAGGTAGACAGACCTTAGATCTACCAGACGTCAAGAGAAGAATATGAGAAAGAGACTGGTCGGGCGTCACACTTTACTACACCCAAGAGACACAGCATGTGTGTGACATCCAAGTGGGCGGGTTTTATTTGTCACAGTGTGTTACGGAAGAGTGACACCCTGAGATCTTGCGACCTATACCCAGTGCCAAATATTGTTATGTAATGCCAGGCGTTTTGTGAGTTCGTTTGTGTTTACAGACACTAACACGCAACTACACATAAAGGTGGAATAACCTCAATTTGATGTTAAATTCTAAAGAATATTTTATCTTTAAGTTTAGTAATTTAATAATAGTAAACACTTGTATATATGTCTTTAGGTATATTAACTAATTGGCAATATTCTAAGATTATTATCTTGCAGTATTAATAAATTGATTCGTAGAGTAACATCAGAATTCAGTGGAACAAGACTTATCCAAATAGCTTTACTGCTCTGGCTATTCTCCCATTCCACAAGATATGAATTGGCAGTACTTCAGGCCTGGCCAATTAGACAGCTCCTACTGCTCGTCCATTGTCCCGCTGTATCAACAATGATAGCCAGGCCCAATTGTCGTACAGGTTATAGTGCCGGGTGTCGCTGCCGGACGTGTAACGCACATACACACTCTCCATTTTGCCATGCAGGTAATTCCCTTGGAAATTAATATTTTAATTTGCATCTTGTGTTTGAGTAATATGTAACATAGCTCGAATTATCTATTACATGTAACTTAAAAATAAATGTTACATTCCTCCCGAGATGAATTTTGTGTCAAGTTGACAATTCCAATGTCAATATTTATTTTATCTTTTTGTTCTTGATTTTAGGAGCGAAATTTCTGGGTCATATGTGATAACTGCCCCAAATACTTTCACTCAGTTTTATTTTATACTGATCATTCACTTTTCTAATTACGATAATTCATATCCTTTTTATTTTATCAACTACACGTTTCTGGTGCAGATTAGCATCATCTTTGACATAAACATTATCTACTTCCTTTACTTTACCACTTGACTGAATGAAGGTGGTGGCGCGGGTTTCCTCTCAGAATCCATGGTAACGTTGTTTAATTTCCTCGGCTGCTGGCCAGTCCATGACAAACTTTAGCTAGTGTAGGTGGTCTCCTCTGGGAGCACCTGACTGGAATCATTGTTGCGTATCTCTTTGATATGCAGATCCCTATCAGGTATAGCTAACGCTCCATACAGATGTATCTATTGACGCAACCGCTCCCACACTGCATCAACATAACCTCTTGATCATTCCAGAGCAATTGCACGCTAGTCAACAACCTTCACAACTCTCACACAACCAGAAAAATACAAATACACCTACACTAGAGTTACACAACTTTCAAGGTGCAGATATTTTTTCTTTTTTTGTAAGCAGAGAGCTCGCGTCGAGTGAAAGTAAACAAGTTCCTGTATGTTAGTTGATACGAATTTGCACAGTGAGTTATAGCAGAGGCGACCCCAAGGCTAAGATTGTCGTCCAAGTCAAACACACCTAAACCAACATCCCATTTACACCCTTTACCCCTCTCCCCCCACCACCCCTCCTCTCCTCCCTTGACGCCTGCCGGTGGAAATAGGGAAGGGAGTGATGAAGGCTAGGGGACAAGAGGGGGGAGGGGGAAGAGGAAAAGGAGAGGAGAAAAAGGAAGGCAACTGGGAAACGATGGGAGGATGTGAAGGACAGAAGGAGGGAGAAAACGAGAGTTGGAGTTAAAGTTACAGGATGGAGAGGAGAGAAAAGTGAAGCCTAGGAGGAGAGGGAGAGAGAGAAGAGGGTAGGGAAGTGGATGCAATAACATAAGGGAGGAAGAGGAGCGAGGAGAGGAGGAAGAGAGGTAGAAAGGAAAGGGACACGGCAAACGGAGGGAAGGTAATGTTGACTGTAGCCTTTGAACTCGTGTTAAGCTTGTATCTTCAGGCACTAAAAACGTATCTTCATATGTTCCTGTGTTATTCTCCCCCCTACCCCCCCCCTCCCATGTAAAGACAAATGTAAACACGCAGCAACACGAGTCTCTTTTCAGCTACGGCATTAATTTTGCTGATAAAATGGTGAAGAGATTTTTAGTTATGAAATATTCTCAGTGTAGTATTGTTGCTATTGAAGCAATCAGATGTGTCAGCTTGAGTTAACCAGCTAGATTAGGTAACAAAGGATAGATAAAAGGATATTTTAAATATGTGTGTGTGTGTGTGTGTGTGTGTGTGTGTGTGTGTGTGTGTGTGTGTGTGTGTGTGTGTAAATTAGAGATCTCTAAAAATCGACCGACGCTTTTTTCCATTTAGAGATATCATTTTTTTTCTTAGGTCACGTAATCATATATGTCAGCTCAAACTTATATAACTATATCACATGATTTATACCGACGGATCTGATTGGACGATTACTACAATTATCCGGATGGCATTTTTGCGACTCGGAAGTAGGTCGTAATTCATGGACGCTGATTGGCTCTTGTTGTGTATGTCACTCGTCGCTGGTTACACGTAACTGTGAGCTTAATGTTGTATAGTTTCGGTATATAGTAGTTAGTAGAGAGAGACGGTATTTCAGGAAACATCTCTGGATGAACTAGTAATCGAATCGAAATCCTTCGTGAATGATATGCAAAACTGTTTTCACTTTTTATCCATCTCTTCAGTCAATTATGATTTTGAGGAACTGTCATCAGTCGTGGTGTGTGTGTGTGTGTGTGTGTGTGTGTGTGTGTGTGTGTGTGTGTGTGTGTGTGTGTGTGTGCATCGACTTGCAATTTGATAAGTACCATCGTTACTCTCACACATGTCAAGAACACTATTTTCTGCTATATCAATTTAATATTTGAATTTCTGTTCCTTTACTAACTATATCATGAGCGCCATCTTTATATACCTCATGGGATGGGCAAGAGATAAGCAATTTTCTCATGGAAATCTGGTCCCTCTATACAAGATTTCCTTTACCTTTTACCCTCAGTTTTCTCTCGGATTTCACTTACCATTTTCCTAATTTTTTCTTGCCACCCCCCTGCGTATGGCTTTGAATCCTACCCATGGTGACTTTCAGAGCTCCTTACTTCTGGTTCAGTTTTCTTCGCTTCAGGCTTCAGTGCTTCACTCCTTCAACCTCCAGCATTCCCCGCTTTGGGTGCCCGCACTTTTCGTCTCCTGTGCTGGCCACTGATGGCTTTGATGCCTTCCAATATTCGTCCTTCAGGATCTATTATTTTTGGGATAAGTTATGGCCTGATTTTGACTTTCAAGAATCTCCATTTTCAATCACCATTACTTGTCAATATTCACATTTTCTTGTTCCGGTGTATTTGTTTTTTATGTTGTTATTTTTGTTGAGTCCCGCCTCCGACATATAACTTTTCTACTTTTGTCTTTCAGTATTTCTTCTTTCTACTTGCTGCCTACTCTTGTTTTATCTTTCAGTGTTCCACGATTTCAACTTCCAAAACCGCCAATATATAACTTCCAGTACTTCAATCTTTCCAGCAACCCTCCCAACACACGTTCCTATCTGCCTGCATCCTTTCGACGCCTTTCTCTTCTAGTTTCCAG
>NW_024736694.1:0-27230 GCF_018991925.1 Homarus americanus
ACTATCCAAGCGAGATCCTCCGGAAGAGATGATGTCTGTTGTCTACCACTGAAAACTTTATTTTGAGTGACTGAGGCAGTCAGAAGGGCTGAATCATCTGTATAAGAAATCTGTTGTTTGTTGTCGGGGGAAAGTGGGCCATATGCAGAGAAAAAATATTAAAATTACTGGAGCTGTGTCTAGTAAAAGCTCAGGATCTGTATGACATTACACCAAACGGGGCGGACATAGTGGAAGGATTAATACAGCGTCTGATGTTGAGGTGTGAAACACGAGGTTACAATAATAGAATGACAAGACACAAACTAACTTGGAAATAATTATCTTGAAGTTCGGGTGAGAAAGATCAAGAGAAGACAGAGTGAGGACTGTAACATTAAAAGATCATTTGGTAGAGAGATAAATGTCTGAATAAGTAAAGCAGAGATTGTGTTGATGTTTGAAATTATGGAGATAATGGAATAGGATGACTGAATAATTGAGGCAGATAGAAGACAAGAAGATACGAGGAGAGCAGTAGATATACAGTGTAGTATAGGGTGTGTCAATTTAGGGGGTGAACTGGCTAAATTGAAAATCGAGTAATTTGGTAGCAATTTATTGTAGTCTTTAAGCATGCAAAACAATATTCTGGCATAAATTTTTTTTTATAATAAGTCCTACCTACATCAAATGGATTTTTAAATGTACATATTTGTGAATTTATAACATAACCAGCGTTTGCACACATGTTACTGTTTCAAGTTTCAAATTATTATATTTTATTATCCGTAGTCTATTTGAAAGTAACCAATGCCTTCATACTCTCTTTGCTTTGGTTTCTTGTCATCAGTAGTCTGCTTGCTATTTGTGCATTGATGTAACCTTCTCGCCTCTCGTGGCTGTAAACATGGCCTGCTGCTTCTGTGACCATTTTCACACATCTCTCCACACTTTGAGTGTGGGAAGGCCACTTCGGCACCTGCAGTGGAGTCTCTTTAAGGTTTCTCAATTCTTGGCTAGTTAGACTTGTTGTCAATGGTGGCTCTAAGACTTCCAAACTCAAGTCAACCAATTCTGACAATTTGGTGGCATTGACGTTTATTGGGGGAACTTTTCTTGAATGAAACGAACAGTCTCCCAACTGGTCGTCATCTATTAGCGTTCCTCTAATCTTTAGAATGACTTCTACAGCCTCGGTTCGGAGATTGGTACATTGACTGCAAAGCATTGCTTGCAAAACTGCTTCTGATCGAGCATACCAAGCGGACCTTCTTGCCACAGGTAACACGATGTCCCTCACTACCTTCCTCTGTGTTCTTACTAGCTGCAATTGAAACAAAAGGTGATTGGGCCCATCCACCCACATAGGATTAAGTTTCACACTAAACCACTGGGGAAGATAAACTCCAATAATAAATTCAACAATTAACCTCAAATTCTTCAGCACTTTGCCCTTCAATTCGTGTTTGGAAATCCAAATCCTGCAGAAACGAAGAGCTGTAGTTAACCAGCGGCTGTGACTGACAGGTCCAATCTCCAAGAGAGCCAATGACTGAGGCACTTCTCCTGATCTTATTGCTTGGGCAATACGATAAGCATAGGATTGATCTGTGCTGAGATCTTTGATGACTCCTTCAGACAACGCCGGAAGGGGAGGGCCAACTTCGACCTTTGGAAAGGTTGTATTTATTTCTAGTTGTGTTGCTTCATCCAGCATGATGCCAAGGGGACCTGACCACTTGTTGTTGCTCTTTGTAGGACCATCAAGTTCCTGGATGAGATGACGAAGAGGTAGCTCGCCTGTATGTAAATCACATACAATCCAAACAAGTCTTCTTCCTAGTTTTTCTCTAAATGCGTCATTACACCCCCCCTGCCATCCGGTGTTCACTGCAGTTGAATCTCCACCAACAGCCTGCAGTGAACTGCCAAGTCCTCTCTCCTGAACCCAACATAAAATATGATCAGCAATGACCTCTGCATGTTTCTTCCCTTCTACTTCAGTTTCGGGAGCAAAGTGAAACAAAAACCGACCACCAGGCTCAGAACAGACAGAGTAGTGTTCTTCTTTGATGAGACCTGGAAACTTTCTGTTCACTCCCTCTACTTCTAGCAAAACTTTTGTGTCATCTATTCTTCCATCAAACAAAAGACAGGAGAGCCCTCCCTCGCTTAAATCTTTTTCATGCTGATCAGATATTTCCTTCATTATTTTTTCTTGTGCTCTTCTAATTTTATTATGATCTATCACCAAAGATACATCCTCTCGGCTGATGAGGCCTGCATCTATCCAAGCGGCAGTTGCAATTTCTGCAGCCTCACGAAGTCCAGCATGGTGGCGAATACTAGCTAAAGCAATGTTTGAAATATTTCTTGTGTTGTATTTCATTTTCTTTGGTAAAGGTTCAGATGGCTCTTTGGAACTATCATCTGATGTTGCTTCCTGTTCATCAGAAGAACTATCAAAGAAGTGATAAACATCTTGACACAGCTCTTCCTCTCTTTGGATGGCTTCTTCACTCTTCATTTTCTTCTTTTGTTCCCTCTCTCGGATTTGTTCTCTCTTCTTGGCATTAACAATCTGCTTCTTTGTTTCTGAATAATCTATTGAACCCATTTGCATACTTCCTTGGCCTTCTGCTTTGTCCTCTGTGCCTTTATAAATTCAAGCTCTAAAACAGGGATCTTCTTTTCACGAGGACAACCACAATCAATGTGGGAATTATTTTCTCTCTTACCTGAGTGAGAACTGTTGGATTCAGAACATAATTGTATGGAGCACTTGCAGGTCAAAATGTCAAACAGAGTATCAAGTGTGTGCAGAAATTCATTTTTCCTGGCCAAGTTTCCTTTACCAAGTGATGTTTCAACTGCTTTGTGCCATAATTTCGTTAGTTTTAGCTCAATAGTTCGACACTGATTAATCACAGGTGGTTTGAATAGTGCATTAGCTTTTGTCCATTGATGCAGAAGAGGGACTATCATGTCATTTATGAGTTCTTTATCTGTATAGTTCCTTCTGTCCTTTGCATTTTTTTCTCGAAGGAGTAACCCTAATCTTAGCATGTCTCTCACTGTTGGAAGTTCTGATACAGGAAGCTCCTTCCCTTTACCAACTAGCAGGCTCAAGTGGGTTGACAACTGACTTCTTGTCTTCAATTTTGACATCTTCACACTATCTGACAAATAGAAAAATATTTCAATGTTTCATAATTCAATTGTTGTTTCAAAAAATATCAATTTGTTTATCAAAAATGCTGTAACAGAAATAACATAATAATTTCTTAGAACATAATGTTTTATACAATGATATAAGTAACTGCGACAATCAATATGCCCTACTTACAATAATTAAAATGTAGAATTCGTCTGGTAGAGTAGGTGCAAGTGCAATGAGAGCAAACCACCGTCTATGATATCTAGAAGGAGAGTGAGCCGGGCGCCTTATCCTCACGCTTGGTACAAGTCAAAACAAGAATTAAACTGTCCCACACGGAGAGCCTGTTCATGTTCATGTTCTGACATGCATATTGTACACAAGCTATAGAACCATAAAATACTCCATAATCCATATGCTTACATGAGATTAGTTAATATCAAGTGAATAATTCTAATCAAGTCTCATTAATTTGTTGAAATACTGATATTTGAAACTTTAAGGTATAATTGATGTAGGTGAGGGTTATTTCAATTCATTTTTGTTTGCTAATCTCAAGTTTAGACATAAAGAGGCACAATATTTTGACTACCAAATTTGATTTTTAACATGTTGACAAAATTGACACACCCTAGACTGTAGTAGGCAGCTGTCAAACAGGGAGGTACTACCGCCTGGGAAGATATTGGAAGCATAATGTGTTGTCTAATGGTAGACCCTGCTGCCATATGGCATCACGAATATTGTGACCAAGTCCCAGGTTGCTGATCTGACTTTTTGCCTCATTTACACACAATTGCAGGGTCTCAATTGTTTCTCTTACTTGATAACACAACATACATATACTGTAGTGTAGCGTTTCCCACTATTGATTTTTTTCTTTGTATTTCTTTATTATTATTATTATTATTATTATTATTATTATTATTATTAGTGTTGTTATTATTGTTCTTATCATTATTATTTTATTTTATTTTTGATTAAAATTTTTATTTACTATGAATTACTGTATTATTCATCATCATCATCATCATCATCATCATCATCTTCATCATTATTATTATTATTATTATTATTATTATTATTATTATTATTATTATTATTATTATTATTATTATTATTATTATTATTATTATAATAATAATATTTTCGCCCCCAGGTCCCGATGTGGGTCAGTGACCTGTGCCCGGGTGGGCTAATCCCCGTACCAAAAAAAAAAAAAACCCTCCGTGTATGATTTGAGAGACGAAGAAATCTGGGGTTGTTTTTATGATCCATTTTGATAGTCAGCGACAAACGACTTACTGTATTTGTGGTACATAAAGCGAATAAAGACAGTTTATGTTGTTTAAGAGCATTTCCGTTTCCAATAATATTTCATCATAACACAGTACTGAACATTGTAACTGTAAATAATTGTCTTTATGAATAACATTGCACATCTTATCTGGGGTCATTACGTAACTGACAGTATGTCTGTTTTTCAGTGTCGAATGGTCGGTCAGTCGACATATACTTCACACCTTGTCAGGACCCATCACTTACCTTCCCACACCTCCGACAGTTTTATAGGTAATACTTTAAGATGAGGAAACCATTAGTGTCCCGCCAGCTTGTCTGGACACAAACCCATAAATTTGGTGGTGAGGGAACGCTAGACAAGACTAAGTACACAGCCCATCAGTTAATGCCTTGGCTTCTTGCCAAAAGTTAACCACCAGCACTTAATTTGACAAACATATTGGATATAACTAAACTACGTAATCTTTTAAATGCGGGAGTCAATTACTGTAATGTGGTGATAAGGTGATAACTGAGGCCTGTGTTGTCGCCACAACTAACAGGGGCTTCATAACGTTCCACAAAACAAACTGTAAATAACAATACTTCCCCTGTAGGATCGATATATTTGTTAAGGAAGGTCTTAGTTTTCGTAGCAAAAAGTCCAGGAATAAAGATCATTTTAGTTAAGACGCAAAGACAAATCCCCGCTTCTCACTCAATTTAGGTAATGTTGTTAGTAAACTGCTTCCCGCCTGAGTTAATGTGTATGAACATAACACTCTTACACCTGCTGTGTGTGCACTGTGCCGCACAGATGTCCCTCTTACATACCTGGACAGATATATTTACTTTAATAATTTATCTATTCAGGTAATTAGCGAAAATGTAGAAAACAATTCATATAATCTTCTTATTTGTTTATTTCGAACATTATATCCTGCATTTTGAGCGAGTACACGTAATGAAATATGATTTATGTATTTGATAATGTTTTTCGAATCAATTTCCAAGAAGGATTACTTGTATATTTCATTCATAATCCTTGGTTTTAACAAAATTAACATATGTGTCAAACAGATGAAAAAAAAAGGGTTTTACCAGGAAATAAATGTTTAACAGTCAATAAGAAAGCCTACAGCTACCTTCCTTATGTAACGCTGAAGGCTTATCCTCTGTATGTAAGATTATACGCTGTGAGACTTACAGCTAAGACTCCTGGAGTGAGCTTTAATTAACGACAAAGTTCACAAGTGAGTGGGGGGTGAGTGGTGGCCAAGACGTGGAGGAGGGGGATATGTGGTGGCCAAGACGTGGAGGAGAGGAGTGAGTGGTGGCCAAATCATGGTGGAAGGAGGTGAATGGTGGCCAAGACATGGAGGAGGGAAGTGCGTGTGGCCAAGACGTGGAGGAGGGAGGTGAGTGGTGGCCAAGACGTGGAGGAGGGAAGTGCGTGTGGCCAAGATGTGGAGGAGGTGAGTGGCCAGAAGACCAATGGAGAGGGAGGTGGTGGTGTGAACGTGGGAGAGGGAGGTGTCTGTGGTGTGGCTGAACTTTATGGAGGGCAGGTGGTGACTAAGAACGTGGAGGGAGGTGAATTAATTGGCCAAGACGTGGAGGGAGGTGAATGGTGGCCAAGACATGGAGGAGGGAGGTGAGTGGTGGCCAAGACGTGGAGGAGGGAAGTGCGTGTGGCCAAGATGTGGAGGAGGGAGGTGAGTGATGACCAAGACGTGGAAGAGGGAGGTGAGTGGTGGCCAAGACGTGGAGGAGGGAGGTGAGTGGTAGCCAAGACATGGAGGAGGGAGGTGAGTGGTGGCCAAGACGTGGAGGGAGGGAGGTGAGTGGTGGCAAGACAGTGGAGGGAGGTGAGTGGTGGCCAAGACGCTGGAGGAGGTGTGTGTAATTAGCCAAGACATGGAGGTGGGTGGTGGTGGCCAAGACGTGGAGGAGGGTGAGTGTGGTGGCCAAGACGTGGAGGAGGGGTGGTGACTGTCAAGACGTGGAGGAGGGGAGGTGTGTGGTGGCCCAAGACGTGGAGAAGTGAGGTGTGGTGGCCAAGACGTGGAGGAGGTGTGTGGTGGCGTGGAGGGGAGGTGTGTGGGCCCAGACGTGTGGAGAGAGGAGGGAGGTGGGCAGTCAGCCCAGGGACGTGGAGGAGGGAGGTGGTGGTGGCCACAGGCGTGGAGGAGGGTGAGTGGTGGCCAAGACGTGGAGGGGGGAGGTGTGTGGTGGCCAAGACGTGAAGGAGGGAGGTGTGTGGTGGCCAAGACGTGAAGGAGGGAGGTGTGTGGTGGCCAAGAAGTGGAGGAGGGAGGTGTGTGGTGGCCAAGACGTGAAGGAGGGAGGTGTGTGGTGGCCAAGAAGTGGAGGAGGGAGGTGTGTGGTGGCCAAGACGTGGAGGAGGGAGGTGAGTGGTGGCCAAGACGTGGAGGAGGGAGGTGAGTGGTGGCCAAGACGTGGAGGAGGGAGGTGTGTGGTGGCCACGACGTGGAAGAGGGAGGTATGTGGTGGCCAAGACGTGGAGGTGTGTGGTGGCCAAGACGTGGAGGAGGGAGGTATGTGGTGGCCAAGACGTGGAAGTAATTCTCACAACTTCTTCCTCAATTAAAAATTAGAAATTATTTATTCCAGAAAAATATAAAATAAGACTGAAATAAATTTAGCATTGATGTATGGTAGAATCAGTACCGGTATAGAGCGAATAACATCAGGTATAAATTAATAAGGTAAAACATTGAGTTATTTAATTGTAAGTAAACACACGAAATGTCACTTATTTAGGTGTTTAAAGAACATTAACACCTGGAGATGTTTATATTAAAAGTAACATAAGTCATCCCCACCCCAGTCCAGGAATGTCCCTCTCAGGACTCACATAAATCCCTAATATTTCATATAATCAGTTATAGTACATAGTT
Organism: Homarus americanus; assembly: GCF_018991925.1. Classification (NCBI taxonomy): domain Eukaryota; kingdom Metazoa; phylum Arthropoda; class Malacostraca; order Decapoda; family Nephropidae; genus Homarus; species Homarus americanus. The sequence continues at coordinate 7,342 of NW_024736694.1, forward strand.
ATATTCTAGATGCAAAATTTCTATATTTCTTTAATATTTCATCTATTTTCCTATTTTTAAACATCCACTCTATTTGCTTGGGGACATTATTTATATGGGCATTTCTATATACATTAAGCAATGGGCATTCCAGTATATAATGTGGCAGGGTATGGGATCTGGATATTCTACAAACTCTACATTCTTTATCCTGTTCACTTCTCTCAGCTCCAAGTTCCCAATAATATTTATATCCTAATCTTAACCTCATATACACTGAATCTTTCCACCTACTTCCATCTTTCCCATATGTAAATTTTGTGTTCATGAGAACATGGTGGTAATGTTTCATTGTTTCCCTTTTCTCGTATATTTCATTCCTTTTGAAATTATCTTCTATTGATTGTATTTTCCGTAATTTGCTCCTTAATTGTTTCAAGGTTTTAGTACATATTATGTCGATCTCGGCCTTTTCCGTGGCTCTTTTTGCTATTATATCTACTGCTTCATTAAGACCAATGCCTATATGTGAAGGGACCCATACAAATTGAACATTATGGCCATTTTTCCTTATTGTATTTACTAATTTTCTACATGAACCAATAATGTGTTCAAAGACTGGACTCCCACTGATCAAAGAATCCAAAGCTGCCCTACTATCAACAAAAAAATATGCATCTTTATACCTCTTTACAACATTTTACAATCCTACTAACATTGCATATAACTCAGCTTGTGTTGATGAAATAAAACTGCTCAACCGAAGTCCAATTTTGATGTCATCATTTCCTTGTTCTGTGTACTGTCTTATAAGGATCCCGCACCCTGCCCTGCCACTTGACATAACTGAACCGTCACAATATACATGCAATGTGTTTATTTTAATTACTAATCTTATCCCATATAAAGACCTTAACTGTCCTGGTTCATGTAATGATTTCTTCATTGTGAGAGGCACTATGTCTTACTCTACGTCTCGTTCTTGACAGGGTGGATTCTTACAACTCTTCTGAACAGCTGTACACCAGTCTGTCAGATTGCATTTTTTTAATAATATTTACTAATCCATTCATGTATGCTCTCTTGCCTTGCCTGCAGAAGGTCCTTTTACCTTTTAAACCATCATTTATATCTTGTACAAATTTACCCCCACTGTTCCCTCTCATTAATCGAACTGCTGCAACTGTATTAATTTCATTGACCCTCTGTGAAATGCTCTGTAACCCTAGTTCCATTTTCATTATCTCAATCATTGCATTCTTTTGACACCCTAAAATTATTCTCATTGCTTCATTTTGCATGATCTCAAGCTTCCGTAGCCTTCCTTCACCAGTACAAGAGAGGACAGGTGTTGCATAGTCTATAAGTGATCTGATGGTAGAAATATACATCATTCTCAGTATGGGTACCCCAGCACCTTTACCACAACATGCTAGAGCCTTCAAAGGCTGTAATCTTGCTCTACATTGAGTGAGGACATGATATATTTCTGCCTCTTTACTTTCACTAGTAAAGCCAATATACATTCCTAAATATTTATACTTTGACACTTTCTCAACAATTTTTCCATTTAGAAAAACGGATTCAGTTCCTCTTCCTTTACATTCACACTTGGTTTTTTCTTCATTGATAACTAAGCCCAGCTTTTGAGAAAGAACAATAAAATTATTTAATGCAATCTGCAAATTTTTGACAGAGTTTCCATGAAATATGATGTCATCTGCATAAATGATGGTTACAACTCCTTTGGGATATTTGTGTGAGGCTATCTTGTTCATTAACACATTAAATAACATTGGACTCAATATTCCCCCTTGGGGAGTGCCTAGTTCAAGTGCTCTTTCCTCAGACAAACATCCCTGATACCATACACAGATTCTCCTTCCATGCAAGTAGTCACCTATCCAGTGTAACAACTTTCCTGATACCCCTAGAGCAGCCAGTTCATTCATAACTACTTCACTGTGAGCTTTATCAAATGCTCCTTGTAAATCCACAAAAACTCTACATCTGTCTGCATCATTTGATAAACATTTTATAACACAGTCTGAAGTACATTTCCCTTCCAAAAAAAAACAAATAAATTACAAGATAGATTTTCCCCCACAATACATACAAGCCTATTTAATAATACTCTCTCCATCATCTTAGAAAAACAAGATGTTAAAGACACCGGCCTGTATCCACCAGTTGCCTTAGGGACAGGAATAACTATCGCTTTCTTTCATTCTGTTGGTAATCTACCCTCTGCATAGCTCATGTTGAATAAATCTAATAATGGACTATTTTCCATACCAACTAAGCAGTTCAAAATTTCATAAGTCACACCATCTTCGCCTGGTGCTGTAGATTTTCCTTTTTTAACAGCATTTAATAACTCATCTTGAGTAATATCTACACATGTTACATCACAAATGTTTAGAGCTGATGAAATAAATCTTCTTTCATTTTGCCACTCATCTAAAGCTTCTATTTTCCTGTTAGGCAGGGAGGCAACACTAGCAGCTTTAGCCCATTTGTCAACCAGTTTATTAGCTTCTTCCTCTGGATGAGGATGGCTAATAAAATTACTCCTTTTTCCTCTAATTTTGTTAATATCCTGCCATATTTCTTTGAGATTTTTACTCTCCCCAATGTGCAGTGCAAAGTCTTGCCAATATTTCTCCCTTGCCTCCTTCCTAGCCTGCCCACATATTTTGGCTATATCCATGAAGATTTCCACATCTTCTTCTCTTCTACCATTCTTTACCCAATCTTTATGTGCTGCCCTTAACATTTGTGTCCATCCCTTCAACATTTTGTCATTGGTATAGCAGTGTTTCCTAGCCCCATGTGTCTTATCATTTATCTTTTTCTGTGTTGCCTTAGTTAAATATCTTTCTATCTCCCCAACTAAGTCATTATAAAAGCTATCCATACAGACTTGTGTATAATTTCTGTACCATTTCTCTATATTTTGGGTAAACACTTCTGTGTCATCCTTGTTTAGTTTCAATCTCTTCCTCCTATATCTCACCTGTCTCTTCCTTAATGGTAATTGAACATACACAACAAAATGGTCACTGAGTAGCTCCCTTATCATCTCACATTCTCCCTGGACTCCCTGACTGCTTATCATGCAAGCATAGTCTAACCTTCCTCCTTTAATATGAGTCACTTCCTCATTTCCTAACAAGTAAGCATCTGGGTGATCTTGTAAAAATTGCCAAAATTTTATACCATTACTGTGGGAGACTCAAGTGGTCCTTACATTCAGGGGTAAAGGAAACACACTGATGTCAAGTCCGTAAGTTCTATTTCTGGGACAAACACAAAAAGGAGTTAAGACAGGGGTAAACAGCGTCCTGTCTTGGAATCTCTCTGGGTATCTCTATCTGCGCATGCGCGTACAGCGCGCATGTGCCCAAAACCTGAACTACACTCGGTGACAAGAGGGAGTATGATTATAAAACATATAATACAGAGACCTGAATCAATAATGGTAAATAGTACAGAGTTACATATTACAGCCATATTCGTCTCATATATCTACACCTCCCTCCCCCTCACGCTCGTAGTGCAATCTCGAGCGGACTCTTTTTCCAGGAGCCTTTGAGAGTGACGTGGGAAAACTGGGGGGTCACTGAATGAGGACTTACTTTTCTCGTCCAAGCAAGGGTTCACAGGGATATGGGGGAGGGGTTCACCACTAGGGGACGGTACTGAACGAAGAAAGCGGCGATTCCGCCACCATACCCGACCACTAGGGAGACGGACCTCGTAATCCCTGGTCTTGCCGCAGCCCATGACAACCCCGACCTTGTCCCAGCGGTGAGACGTCGGGTCTTGAACCCGAACTGTTTGCCCGATACTCAACCTGGGAAGGGGTCGGGCGTGCTGATCGTACTGTGCCTTTACCTGGTCAGCACGGGCGGCTGCACGACGATCGCAGTCCTCGGTCTTGGCCTGCCACTCCCTCGAGAAGGACTCAGGATGAGCAGGGACACATGACCGTAGTGGGTGGCCGTATAACATCTGTGCTGGGGAGCGACCTGTGAAGTTGGGGGTATTCCGCAATTCCAATAAACCCCGGTCAAACTTCTCACAGTCAATGTTGCCTGAGGGTGCCGTCTTGAGGATGAGATGCTTGACGGACTTTACGGCAGCCTCGGCATGTCCATTGGACTGGGGATAATGTGGCGAGGACACCACATGATAAACTCCCCATCGCTCCATGCAGTCCCGGAAGTCGTTGCTGGTGAACTGGGGCCCGCCGTCAGTCCTCAGGCGGAGAGGGACACCAACTTCCCGGAAGTAGCGACAGAACATACGTACTGTATGAGAGGCAGTAGTGTTGCCTCCGCAGGGAACGACAACAGGCCACCCTGAGAGCCGGTCGGCGATGACGAGAAAGGACTTTCCCGCCACAACGAAGAAATCCGTAGAGACGGACTCAAAGGGCCTCGTAGGGTTGTCGTTGTTCATGAGGGGTTCCTGCTGCTGACTAGGCTGCAGCACCTGGCATGGCTCGCAGACTTGAACGGAACTAGCGATGTCGGAGTCGATGCCTGGCCAAAAAACAGCTTATCTCGCCCGGCGCTTCGTAGCTTCCACACCCCTGTGGCTGTCGTGCAGGTGGGCTAGGGTGCGGCGGCGGAGGGCGGCAGGAACCACAACTCTTGCTCCATACAAGACGAGGTCGCCATCAGCATAGAGGTCGTCCCGCATCTTCCAGTATGGGAGTAAAGAGCTGTGTAAGTCGTACCGGTTGGAGGGAAATCCCGAGGTCACGCAGTTCAGTAGACGGATGTACGAAGGGTCCGCTCTTGCCGCGGCTGGGAGTTCCTGAAGAGTCCTGTCGGCGTCCTGCGGTGGAGACTCTTCTGAGATGACGGCGTTCACGGTCACTACAGTCCTGAGGTGTGCAGTAGCATCAGCACATGCGATCTCGTCCTCTGGTGTGGGGTGGCTGACTGGGGCTCGTGACAAAGCATCAGGGATGCAGAGCAGCTTGCCAGCACGCCACACAGCTGTGAAGAGGTAGGGCGAGATCTTCTCCTTAAGGCGTTGGAGGCGGGGATTCTCGACCGCATCCAAGGAGTAGTGGTTCAGGATCGGGTTGAGTGGCCGATGATCCATCATGAGGTTGAAGTGTTGTAGGCCGATCAGATACAACCTACATTTGGGCATGGCCCAGACGGCGGCTAACAGCTCCAGTTCGATGGTGGCGTAGCGAGTCTCGGCGTCAGTGAGAAACCGAGAGCCACACTGAACCAGACGAAGGCGTCCATTGCCGTGGTCCTGTAGCAGAGCGTATCCAATCCCGTAGAGGCGAGAGGCATCAGTCTGGAGGACAACTGGCAGGGCCGGGTCGAAGGAAGCGAGAACAGGTGGGCTAAGGAGAGCTGTCTTGACGCGACGGAATGCCTCATCATGGTCAGCTGTCCAGGTGAATGTTCTCTTGGGGCTCATCAGGGGGCGTAGGGGCTGTGCTGCAGCGGCGATGTCGGGGGTGAACTCAGCCAACTGGTTTACCAGGCCCATGAACGAGCGGAGGTCGGTCAGGTTGGCAGGAGTTGGGAAGTCCCGGATCGCGCTGACCTTTCCAGGATCAGCCGAGATGCCCTTGCCTGAGAGGATGTACCCACAGAAGTTCACACTAGGTGCGGCGACCACAAACTTATCCTTGTTGAGGGTGATCCCGTACTTCCGGCACCTGGTGAGCATCTGGTGAATACGCTCAAGATGCGTGGAGTAATCCTCGTCATATAGGAGCACGTCGTCGATGACCTTGACACAGTTCGCCACACCCTGAAGGGCCATGTCACCACGGAGGCAGAAAGCATCGCCAGTAGCCGCGAAACCCATAGGTCCTCTGCAGTGCTGAAATCGGCCGTACGGTGTGATGAACGTCGTGAGGTGCTGATCTTCTTCCGCAAGTTCCATCTGCCAGTACCCACATAAGGCATCTGCTGTAGTAAAGTACCTTGCCTTCGGGTCCACACTGCGTATAGCGGTGAAGGGTGTCGGTGAAGGGTGGGTCGGGCGGGAAACTTGGCCATTCAGCTTGGTGAGGTCGACGGTGATACGAACTCCAGTAATGTTCTTGGCGACTGCTACCATGGGGTGACACCAATCCGAGGGGTCGTCACCAGCAGGCTTAATGATCCCCTGGGCTACCATAGAGTCGAGTTCCTTCTTAACTTGGCTCTGAAAAGCGAAGGGTATCTGTCTCGGTGTGTGGATGGCGAAAGGTACTGCGTCATCCTTCAGGTGTATTCTCATGGGGGAGCCAGCCATTGGCTTGAGTGGAGCCGTCTTGAGGTCCTCCTTGGAAACCAGCACGTCCTTGAATTGCAGTAGGAAGAACTCCCTGGCTGCAGAAGGTGACGTATTGGGTGGGAGGGGCAGCTCCTTGCGCCTGTTGACATGTTTTATTTCCAGAATTGGCTTAGGGAAGTCTGAAGATATTATGGCCAAATCTTGACAGTGGCCATAAGACAGTAGTGGCATCTGAACACCTTTGTGGACCTGAATCCTGGCAGAACATGACTGCTTACCTAGGGTGAGGGTAGCCTGAAATGTACCCAGAGCAGGTGCCATTGTAGAACCGTCTGCGGTGAGCGTTGTAGAAGTTGACGGTGGTTGCAAACTGCTCCTAGGGATCCCCAGAATGTCGAGGTGTCTTGTGCCGATGACTGTGACGTCCGCACCTGTGTCAGGAAGCATCTGGATACGGGAAGTAATGTCGCCGTATGACAGGTGAACACAGATGGGCTGAGGTGTCTTGCTGACAGGAGAAGAAGAGGATCCCACGCGACGACAGCGCTTGTTCTTCGCCGCCTGAGACTTGCAAGTAGTATCATTCTTCTTCTTTGACTGACAGCATTTGTCATAGTGTCCAATGCGGCTACAGGAGCGGCACTGAACGTTGTTGGCAGGGCACTTCAGTGTCCTAGCCCAATGACCACGACGGCCACAGTTATTGCAGGTGCTGTCAGCGGCAGGGCATGCAGAACCATGCCGACGAGCACAATACTGGCAGGAATGACCTGGCGTCGAAGTCTGAAGTGATGCTGAAGATTGATGCGAAGCTGAAGTCGGATGTGAAGCTGAAGTCGGATGTGAAGCTGAAGTCCGGTCACGTCCTTTGTTCTTCTTATATGCGGAGATGGCACACAGATGGTTAGATGGAGCACGAATGGCAGAAGTCGCACTTCCGGTGGCTTCGTAAGAGCGGCAGGTGGTGACAACATCCTGTAGAGAAGAGGCAGTGTCGAGGGAGATAAGCTTCTGAATTAGCTCTTCGTCCCGCACGCCCATGAGGATAATCATCTTCAGCTGTGTTTCCTCACAAGTCAACGAGTTCCCAGGACAAACGTCAACCTCCTCAGCGATGCGTCTGAGTCGTACGTAAAAATCGGCAAACGACTCACCCTCCAGCTGCTTACAACTGAGAAGTTCTCTCCTACGGAGAGCTTCGTTGCGGAGACCCTTGATATGCGTCTGTAAAGCATCCAAGACGTCCTTCACAGTCTTGTCTGTGTCGTGGGGAATTTGCAGGGTGTGCTCCAGGATACATTGCATCTCTAGGGTGAGACACATCCTCATCTGGATCAGCTGTTTCTCCCTAGGCAACCTTGATAAATCGACCATCATCGAATAATCGTCCCACCTCCGACGCCATTCACGAAATACCTGGAACGAGGCATCAGCTTGGAGTGGCTGTGGACTCTGAGCGAGTGCTTTCTGTGGGGGGGCAAAGAAGTTGAAGAGGACCCTGCAGGTGCACCTGTGGACGAAGAGGCAGGTGTAGTAGCTGCTTGAAGGTTAACAGGTGCCAACAACTCGATAATGGCACTGAATCTGGCATTTTCTTGTTGATGTCTGTGATTCTCTTCACGTCTTCGTTCATCGTCTTCCTGTCGCCTCCTGATGTCGTCTTGTCGTCGGTTTTCTTCCAAAAACTGAATTAAATGAAGGAAGTCGACACCTGTGGCAGATTGCGGACGTGTGTAGTGGGGGCTAAGGGTGGGTGGGGCCGCTTGATCCACTTTCCGATCCACTTGGAGTCCACTTACTGCACCGACATCCGTCTGAAGTTGGGCTTGTTGGGTATCTGAAGAAAACCCAATAAATTCCTGATCTTCCATATGGCCTGGTTTATTTCTCTCACAATTACTGTAATTAATAAGTGAGCAGAAGAGCAATCGTCTTTAAATGGAAGATATCTGCGAGCGTCTGTGTGTGTGTGCGTTCGTTCGTGCGTGTACTCGGGGTGGGCTGGCTAGCGGGCTGGCTGGCTGGCTCACGTCAGTGCCAGTCGAGACATGAACGGGGGTGGATGTCAAAACTTGAGCTCTCCCATAGGTCTTAAAAAGGCTCCCCTCTTTTGTAAAAAGTGCAGGAACACGGGGAAACACTTTAAAGACACTAAAGGGCACACACAACACTGAAAAAGCACTTCACAACACTGCACTGTAAATCCAGGAATATCGTGTTGAGGTACGCGCCGAGATCCACTCGACAAGGGAAGTTGACAAGATGGCGGCTCCGAGAGAGATTCTGTGTCCACTCCAATTCTGAATAATGTGATGTCCCAGCTAAACACTGCGCCATGTGGGAGATTCAGGTGGTCCTTACATTCAGGGGTAAAGGAAACACACTGATGTCAAGTCCGTAAGTTCTATTTCTGGGACAAACACAAAAAGGAGTTAAGACAGGGGTAAACAGCGTCCTGTCTTGGAATCTCTCTGGGTATCTCTATCTGCGCATGCGCGTACAGCGCGCATGTGCCCAAAACCTGAACTACACTCGGTGACAAGAGGGAGTATGATTATAAAACATATAATACAGAGACCTGAATCAATAATGGTAAATAGTACAGAGTTACATATTACAGCCATATTCGTCTCATATATCTACAATTACAATTAATTCTCACCATTGTTTGGAGTCTTGGATGTCGAGCATTAAAATCTCCTACAGTTGAGTCCAAAAACATGCAATCTGGTAAGAAGTTGAGGTCAAAACAGCCTCCAGAAATGTACAAATTTGCTATGTTCAATTCTCCTTCCTTCAAATATAACTTTATACAGACACTTTCTATTCCTTGTACTCTATTCGGGCTTCCAACTAGTTCTGCTGGTATGGAATTCTTAATGTATGTTGAGACCCCTCTTATACCTTCACCCGAATAGAGATGAAATCCCTTATATCCAGACAGTTTAAGCAGGTCGCCTTTCCTGTCTCCAGTCTCTTGAAGGGTAATTATGTCAATATTATTTTTAAGGGTAAAGTAGTGTACATCTGTCACTCTATTTCGTAGACCATTAACATTCCAGGACATTATCTTAAGGCTAGCTAGATCCACGATTAATATTTACACATTTTATATCCTTTCCAATCAGATTCTTTAAGAAGGCCCAATCCTCCTGCACAGATTCCCATTTCCTCAAAAGTTTTTCTTTATCAGCATCTTTACACTTTACCAACACATTTTTAAAACTTTCAGTTGTTGCTCCCTGCACTACACAATCCTTTATTTTCCTCTCCTTCCCTGTAATACTTATTTTAAGCACTGAATTTTTCAAAAGCTTGAGCTCTTCACTTTCCTCTTTCCCTTCTAATTCTACATTATTCACAGCTTTGTTTTCCCTTTCTTTATTTATCACTGTATCAAGTCTTTTCTCTATCACTTCTATTTTCTGACCTAACTTTTGCAAAAGCTGAAACATCTTACGCACCTCTTCTCCCAGAATTTCTTGCACAGTTTTATCACTAACCTGGAGGGCTGCACCACTACTCTCACTTGCTACTTGTTTATTACTCTGTTTGTCCCTGGCATCAACAACTCTTCCGGCCGCAATCGCAGTCCTATCCTTCTTGAATCTTCATGCCAGGCATTCTCAGGGATCACTGTCTCCACTGTCTGTGTGTTCTCCTGCTGTCTTGTCACTGTCAGACCACAGCGTACTTCTTCAGTGTTCTCTGAATAATTCCTTTGTTGGTCACTTCTCATACGTGGCCTCATCTCGCATGCAAATGAACTAGCATTGTGAGTTTTACCACAATTACAACAACAAGGCTTCACTTTCTCTCCTGCATTGATCTTGTCCTTACAGTTGCTAGATTCGTGCTTCTCCCACAGAATCTACAACGTGGGTCCAGTTGACAGCTCCAGGCCTTATGTCCCCATCTGCAACACTTGAGACACATTATTGGTCCCTCCACATATAGTGCCACCTTCCTATACCCTGCTCCTGTGATGAACACTTTCTCTGGAACCTTTCCTCTCATTAGAGCAATAACCTGGCTTCTCTCTTCTCCCCTTATTAAATGCCTCTTGACCCAATCAAATCTTTCGTCATCCAATAAGTATTCTGGATCTAGTATTACAGGGTACCTGAAGATTATAACCTTTGTAAGTAGTATGTCGCTCTCCTCTGGCAAAACCATCAGTAATCCCTTGTACCCAACAGTTGTCAACAATTCCACAGCCTCCATGGTCCCCACTGTAAGATAAGGCTTGTGTGTGCCTTCTTTCAAAAGAGGCTCAAAGCTGCGATGCTCCCGTCCTAGTTGTACTGCCCATTTTAATTTTTCAAGGAAGGTCATCGGGCATGACTGTGGAAAAATTATTCTCTTCCTGACACGACCAACATTACCTTGTGTGTGTTCTTGTCTGCTTCCTTCAAATTCCATACTTTGCTCTGTTCTTGATCCATTCTCCACTATCTCCTTTCTGTTATTTCCATTATTATTACCACCCACACACGTTTTTTGTCCAAGATTTTTTTGTCTCTTCTCCTCTCTTACTTCTCCGCTTTCACTGTCCTCTTGCCAGCTTGTCTCCCTCATCCTTTTTGAACTTTCTTTCTTTTTCACTACCTCTTGTTGTAGCTGTATTTTCTCACTTTCGAACTTCCCTTGTGCTTCATCACTCGTATTAGACTCATCACTACTCAACTCAAGGTCTTCAAGAACTTCGTCCAATACTATCTTTTCTTTACTCTTCCATGTAGAGTTCTTAAGCGATAATTCACTTTCCATGGGGCAATGTTGACATCCCACAACACCCAGCCAGGAGTGATGGGACCCCAAGCAGTTATTTTCGTGTGGTAAACAGGTCCTTATACACAAGTAGGTAAGTCTATATATCCTTCAGATAATGTAATAGGCTCCAAAACATCCCAAATTTGGGAGCTAGCACTCACAGCTGTGTTTACCAGTGCCCGCCACCCAACCGAGCAGGAGCGTAGTCTTTGCTCGAATGAAGAATGTCTAATGAGATTACGAGAGGAAGGAGGGCCCAGCGGAGGAGTTACATACCTCCTCCTCCCCATCTCCCTTGCTCTGGCTGAGTTATGTGATTAAATCTCTTAACAGTCAAATGGTTAATATACGATGAATTGCTTTATTAATACTCAATTCAAGTAGCTAAACAACTCTTTTCCATTGTAATTTTTTATTAGAATAAGCATTGCCGGATATGGTATGTAAAAGCAACACTAAATTCCCTTTAGTTACCGGACAAACCTTACGTTTGTTATTTTATTTTATACATTTATGGTTTTGGTTGCACTATATTTAAACGGGTGTTGTCGGCAGGAATGTATGGAACAACTTGTCGGGGTCCAGCATAACATCAGAGGCAATAAACGACACTATGACGTTGGCAGATCCTCTCTACACTCCCCAAGCAGATAGAAAAGTCAGAGTAGGAATATCATCATGAACGTTCACCAATTCTTTGCTCAAGAAGGTTCTTGCGAAACGATGGAAGAAAGAAGTTGTGTAGAAGACAGCCTCAGCAACTCCGGTCTCTATGACCACAGCGGAAAGAATCAAGGCAGAAGCAAAGAAATCGCCAGGCGGAGTAATATGTTCGCCAAGTGCCAGACCTTCACCTGTCGTAGGACAACTTGACTATTTTGATAGAGAATGCATCAGAAGAGAGCTCCTCTCGTTTTATGAAAGAGGTGAACTACCTACACTGTCAGCATTGTTGGAGAGGGTAAAGCAGCCTGTTTTAAAGGGTCACAGAGTTCACTTTATAAAATAGTAAAGAAGCTGGGGTTCAAGTACATAGTGGCAGGAAAATCTTGATGGAGAAGGAGGACATTGTAGCTGCAAGAAACAAATACCTCAGTTACATACAAAAGAACAGAGAAAGCTCTAATCCCCGTCCAGAGGTATATCTAGATGAAACCTGGATCAACCAGAATCAATGTGTTGAGCGGTGTTGGACTGTGAATGACGGATCAGCAGGACCCAAACTCAAATCAGGAAGAGGAGCGAGGTTTATCATCGCGCATGCTGGTGGTCGTCAGGGATTCATACCCGGAGCTCTGTTGATGTTTAGGTCCAAGAATGGAGCCAAGGGTGACTACCACGATTCAATGGATCATGAACGGTTTAAGGCCTGGTTTAAAGAGCAACTACTCCAAAACATCCAAGGAGGATGTTAAGATCATTAAGATCATTAATAAAGTACCAACGAGTAGCAGCAAGAAGTGTGAAGTAATGCAGTGGCGAGGATCAAATAACATCTGTTATGATCCTTCCTTCACAAAAGTAGAATTACTTCAGGTCTGCAAACAGCAAAAAGAAAAACAGGAATATGAAATAGATCAAATAGCGGACACAAATTACTCAGACCACCTCCTTACCACTGCTGGTTGAGGGAATTACAAATGAGGCAATCCAACACAACCCCAGAGCATTGGCAAAACTGTATAAGACATACATTGAAAATAGAAGATGAATGTAGAGCCAAAGATACAGCTCTAATTCACTTGCTTGAAAATTTTGTAATTAACTTGATCTCAGATGAAAGTAGTGGGGAAGCTAACACTGGTAGTGAAATGATTGTGGGAGGATAAGGCGCTGTCATTGTGATGGAGGGATGAATTATACTGTAACGCAATAAAGTTGTCAGTTAAGTCTTATCCGCAGTTTTATAATATTCCAGCATTATCTTCTGAGAGAGAGAGAGAGAGAGAGAGAGAGAGAGAGATTAAAGCATGGTCACGATATAACGTGGGAATGGTGAAGTACAGAAGGAAGAGATTCATTTGGAGGAGGATATAAAATTGAGAGTTACCCGGCGGAAGAAATACAGAGATAACCGGGTAACTTAGAAGGCATGAACATAAATGGCATAGACTACGAAAGGTTGAAAGTGACTGGAGGCATGAAAGAATACGGAGGTGGAATACAAGTACAGGACATGAGACGAAGAGAGAGAAGGAAAGGTAGACCTATGTTGTTTATCAGTGGGGAAGGGGAGATGAGTGTAAACTTGTTGTATATTTATTCTCACATTTGCTGTAACTGTAGATATTATCAGATATAACTATATTATGTATGTATGCCAAAATTAACTGAAATTTTGACTGAAGAAATCTTGTCGTGAACTCGGGAACAAGAGAAAGAGAAAATTGTTTTGCGAACAACTTCATATTTCCCGCCGCTGGTGACGGCTGTTTGTTCGAACTGCCAACCTCCCCAGTCTCTCACACTCGCCCACCAACTTTTAGGGGTCGTGTAATATTTCAATGTGATTCTCATCTCTTAAAATGCTAGTTTTTGCATGATGTAGTATTACTGATACGTAATTTGTCTTAGTGTGACTTATTGTTGGTAACAATAAGTGTATATTAAATGCATCCTCTGAAAGCGTGAATTTGCTACCAGAGTTTAACAGTTAATTCATGTATAAGATTTCTGATAAACTTCCTACGTGCTTATGTTTGATATAATGAATATATGTATCTTTATATAATTTAGCTTAATATTTTTCTCGTTGAAAACGGTCATTCCAACGATTAGGAATAAACTCATTCAAAAATACATCAATACTTCAGAACGAAATCGGACAGGTTTGCAGTAGCCAATCAGCTGTAACTCTGAGAAAAAATGCACATTAGTCGCTACTTACCAAGTTAACCAACGTGTGTGTGACTGTGTCCGCTCCACCATCACTGTTTTTGTGTTGGGTGAGTTCTGGCACAACTAATTGTGTTGTTAAGTGAACATACATACATAAATCAAGTCTACAGTGTATTATATCAAGAGATTATTAGCCGTGTTGTGTGTAAGACTGGGCTGTCTATTGAAGGATGATGGTTTGTGGCCGACCAGAGTGAGTACATTGGCCTCCGGTGAAGTTCCCATGGATGGATCATATCGCGGTGAGTATTATCACAATTTATTGTAGGTTTTGTTGTGTGCTTCCGTCATTATTGTTGTATCTTGGTAAACGTAATCACGATTCGCAGTGTACGAAACTAGGTTTACAGAAGCAGTGTATTCGCTTCCATCGGATAAATAAAGCAGGAATTTTGTTAATATAGGTTTGGAAAGGTTACCTTTTTTTTTTAACCCCACATTTTCCCTCTTCAATGCCCTGCCCACTTTGGAAGGTCCTTTCCTTTGTCGTTCCTAGTGTTAAAAGGATTATATATCCTTGAATTTGCAGTTGTCCCAAAAATAAAGGTCACATTCTTTCAAATCACAATGAAAAATATAAAGAAACAAATTATTTCAATACTAGAATTCCCGGTTCGACGTAAAACGAATCTGAAGGGAGGTGTTAGTACAGTAATTTAATTTCTTCGAGTTACTACTGTTTTGTGGGGAAAATTTCTCACTTTGTGTAGTAATAGTCATACAGATACATGTACTCTAACTTATTAGATATAGTTTTTTTTATCCCCGGTTAACGTCTGGAGTAAAAACAGGAAGAATTTGTCAACTGAGATATATATATATATATATATATATATATATATATATATATATATATATATATATATATATATATATATATATATATATATATATATATATATATATATATATATATATATATATATAATAAAACAAAAGGGAAACAACAGAGCACCTTAGCTTTCGACTTTATTCAAGAGTTGCCTCTGAAGATGTCTTGAATAAAGACGAAAGCTAAGGTGCTCCGTTGTTTCCCTTTTCCCCTGTGATTTTACCAAGATTTATCTTATCCACGTTTTCATTGTGGATCTACATGATATATATATATATATATATATATATATATATATATATATATATATATATATATATATATATATATATATATATATATATTACGTGACAAAAATGTATATATTTTGTGTGTGTGTGCAAAGACTATAATTATACGGAAAATAGGAATGAGACCCCTCGACGTGTGATTGAAATTTTGTTGAGCAGTCGCTAGATGGCTCTGCCAAGGTTTTACGTTGACTGTTGACACTCGCAAAATTCAATCCAGTGTACCAGACATGTGTTGCTGGTGGATGTTATCGTCGCGTCATAATTTTCGCAACTGTGTGTTTATACTGGAAAGATATATATCAACACGTACATGTTTAAACTTATATTTTATTATGACTAAGAAAAACTGATGTAGCCGAAGGTATTTGCACGCGAGTTAAAATAACGAAATAGTTATTTGCACCCGAAACTTGTCATCATGGGCATCAGGTGCAGAGAGTGAAACTGTTATCTGCACCCGAGGTGTGTCATAGCGAAATTCGGGTGCAAAATTACTTCATCTATTTACAGTCGATATTGCCTAATCATATTTAATGAAAGATGAAAAAGTGTGTAACTATTCAAACTACAGTAAAAATTGACCAATTAAGTTCTTGGCGCCGACTTACTGTATTCGTCATTAATGTTTACAATGGAATTGTGAATATTAAAATTTTTACATACATGAACTGCTTTATTATCGTATACTAACAATATATCACTATGCACATAAACTTGCAGTCAATAGGAAAACATTGTCGAATACCGGTGTACAGTCCCCTTCACCCTTGCGTTTACAGGGACTCTTCATATAAACATTCTCAAATCATTGCATTGAGATATTTGTTTTAATATTGTTTTAGTTTGATTCCATAGTATGTTTACTATTGCGAGTTTCCTTTCTGTCGAATGTAAACAAACACAGCGGTGCCACATTGCACAAAACCTGACGAGCCCCAGTAAGCATACTAGTGAAGGGGACTTTACACCTACGTGCTCACCAAACGTTACAACAATTCAACTAATTAACGGTATTCAAGTTACAAAGGTTAATTTTACCCTCACGTCCACTCAACACAGTAAATTTGTTGTCACCAGTCATTCAGCACACGCACACACATTACATAACTGTTGCACATTTAATTACATATTTACGTCATAGGAATACAAACAAATATTTCACACCTGTAAAAATTTCCAACATTCGATGAAACACTCAGATAAAATCATGTTCATAAAAAAATAATGATGGTAGCCGCGTATTTAGCAAATTTGTGTCGATATGAAAACTAACATTGGCAGGTTTTGGAATAAGCGAGTACTGTTAGAAGAGGGATTATCTATATACATGTGAGATGCTTGAAAATTGTGTTGACTTTGTTTTCGCCTTTGATATTAGCAGGGATGTATAACATAGACATCGGCCTTGAAAAGAGATAATTATATAGTGTAGTTGTCCACACCATCATGTTCACAGGTTACTAATTTATCTTTCAGGATAATTCGTCGACCTCTAAAATTAAGAGTTTGATTTTATCCCAAGTCAAAGCATAGCAAATGGAATATAGATGGAGACACTTACAACTTTCCCGATGAGGAATATTCTACGTTTTGTTCTCTAACGAAGAATCAAAACCCTTTTTTTTATCGCGTAATCATGACTAGTGGTTGGGATTCTTATGGGTGATTAGCTTGATGAACGTTCGACTACCCGCTTTAAATGAATGGTTCTTTTTACTTCATAAATTTTCAGTATTAAGCGTAATGGCTCTTGTCAGCCTTGGATGGTTTACCAATCTTCACCTTGAGGTTAATTCCTGAGAAACAGTGGTGATCCGAGTCAGTGACAACCCTGGCGACACCTTGACGTTTCTTGACAGGTGATTTAATGTAATGTGCGTGTTCCAGCGATACCTGGTATATTTGTATATTGTTTATGGAAGAAATAGATGTTCATGATTAATATTCCTTACACGGGAGACTATAGGTGTTTCCTTCGTCATTTCTACTACCAAATAGTCTTGAAGTACAGCATTTTCAATATTAATTCTTTTATCGCCCACACGACTACTTAGATCTGCCTATATTTATTACTGCGACCCAACTTCCATAGATAATATTATCAGGAGCTCGATAATTATATTTGTTTACATACAGGTATATTATTAGATAATTATAGGACCTATGATGATGACCACACTGTTTCTCTGTCTCAGTCTATTACACAGTGAGGCATATAACAATATGATCGATCAGGTCAGCACCCCCCCCCCCCAGTTTGTCTTGGCTGATCCCATAATGTCTATTTTTCTCACTCATAATTTCAAAGATTTCTTCTCTGTCTCGGTAATGCCAATGTTCCAGCTTGAAGTCCGTTTGAGGTTATGGTCACATTATCCGTTGAAACGATCTGTTTTTGAGGTTCCTCTGGGTTACACGTGCAGTTATATTTTCCTGTTCAGCCACGGCTTGCGGGTCCTGTGTAGAAGGGACCTGTGTGTTTCGAGACTACCCACGTCCCAGGTTAGGACGCAGTTCTCTCGGGCCTCCACACCCCAACAACGTAACGCTAGTTCGGGTGCAGTCTCACCCAAAAGTTCGTTAACTCTCCCAACCAGCTATTGCTGCACTGCCTGCTTCAGATGTTTGAATCTGTCTCCGTACCAACCAGAACATGAAACCGATACGAATGAATCTAAAGGGTCTGTGTGTGATATAGACCCAACCATGAAAGAGAAGGCAGAGGATTGATTGATTCTTGAGTATTTGGAAGAGTCTGTGGAGGAAGAAGGACCACAACAATGGTTCCAGGTCTTGACATGGGGGTATTTAACTTAAAATTTTTCAACTTTTTTGCAACTATCTCACAAATAGTCATGTTACTTTCTACTACCAGTGACCATTTCTAGGTAAGAACGTTTTTTTTTTAACTCTAGCCCCCCCCCCCGTCTGATACACCAACAATTTATACATAACTGTAACAGTAATAGTTATATGGAAGGACCCCCCTGGCAACGTCCCAACACACAGTACTGTATAATAATCATTATAATGTGCCTTAAACGCGCTTGAGTGTTTGTGGCGCCTTAATGTCTTGCCAGACGTTATAACTCTGTTTTAGTTCATCGTCCACAAGTCAAAGATATGAGACTATATAACACAGTTTATAAGCTCACACTGGTATAAGGTTTCTCAATATATGAGGCGCCATAAACACCATCAGTGTTGGTCAAGATATACAGTGTGATTGTGTCAAAATACTGCTGATGGTGAGGCTGAAGGTCGACTGTTGTTATGAGAAGCTGTCGGTCAGACCCGGTGCCCAGAGACAGTTGTGATTCACTGACTAACATTTTGCAATTATGAACTTTAACCGAGATACTATGTTCATAATCAGGCAACACCAGGCTTCAGGGAGACCACTTGTTAGAGAGCAAAGAAATATAAATCGCTGGAAACTGTGCCTAGAAACCCTGAGTCTACTCCGTCCCCTTCACTCTAAAGTCTCGGTAAACAGTGACGTTACTCATCAGTAACAGCCGTGATATTTCTGTTTTCTTTACAAATACAATATTATTAACAGTACTGTTGTGTGCACTATCTTACAGCGAATTAATTAAACAAGGAATCATTATTTACCAAGAAACTGGAAACGTCTTGTAGGAATGCAACAAAACATTGCAGTATTTCCATTCCGTGTCGCCATCAAGTGATCTGTAGTCGAATAGATTTGCTAAGTGACGCTACGCCTATCTCTCTCAAATAAAGTAAATACATACGCCTTTTCTAACTACTATTTTCTCGGAGTAATTATAAGTAAATGTTATGATTTTATAGTTTATGAAATACAATGTTTACATTTTATACTCTTCAGAATATTATATAGTCTTTAAAAATTATAGGAATAAAAAATTCTCACCAACTTTATCTTTAATCGTTACAAGACACAACAGCTTCCCGAAGAGTTCCTGACTAATTGTGATTGTTCTAAGCTGAGGGATGAAGAGGAGGGTGGAGCAGGAGGTGGGTGGAGCAGGCGGAGGGTGGAGCAGGAGGTGGATGTAGAGCAGGAGGTGGATGTAGAGCAGGAGGTGGATGTAGAGCAGGAGGTGGATGTAGAGCAGGAGGTGGATGTAGAGCAGGAGGAGGGTGGAGCAGGAGGTGGGTGGAGCAGGAGGTGGGTGGAGCAGGAGGTGGGTGGAGCAGGAGGTGGATGTAGAACAGGAGGTGGATGTAGAGCAGTAGGAGGGTGGAATAGGAGGATAGACGCTTGCTATAAGAAATAACAACGACCGATTTTTATAATAAGCCAATTCTTATTATGGTTGACATTCGGGAGGGGTGACCGAGTATTGGTGGTGGAAGCTATCACTCTGGTTGATCTTGTCAGTATACATCGTTGGAGATGTTTATTGCTCTCATAATATTGACCATGGCAGATATTTACGTCCATAAGAAAGGCATAAATTCAATAATACCAAGCGAGTAAGATTATATTAATATTGCTGAACTAAGGATAATTATACCGCCGTCAAAACGAAGCCAGAGTCAAATGTCCCCAGATGTCATTATGAACCTACAGAATATTATAATAAAGATTGTATAAATATTCATACATTGACAACAGTTTAGCAAATTATATGATATAAAATTCATCAGTAAACCGCTAAATTTAATCGGATCATCACTATTATCTAATTGAGCAGAGGCGAAGTATACCAGTGCCCCCCCCCCTCCCGCTTTCCTATTGCCAAGTTTAAAATAATCTGTAAATCGCTTCAAGGGGCATCGAGCCGTTATATCACCACCTCCAACACGGTCTTACGCGAAAAGGAAAACATAATAATAATAATAATAATAATAATAATAATAAT
>NW_024736695.1:0-15315 GCF_018991925.1 Homarus americanus
AAATGAAATATCTACATTCCGGGAAAGTTGAGTTAGATAACCAAATTTGCCAAAACAGATTATCATAGAAAAACGGAAATTTGTATCATAAAAATGGAAATATTCACTTTCCGGGAAAGTTGGTTAGATAACCAACTTTCCCGAAAATAGATTATCATAGAAAACGGGAAATTGTATCATAAAAATGGGAAATATCTACTTCCGGGAAAGTTGGTTATATACTTTCCCGAGAAGTAGATAGATTTTCTACTTTTCGGGAAAGTAGATTATCGACTTTTCGAAGTAGATTTTCGAATTTTAGGGAAATATTACCTAATTTTATGAAGTAGATTATCATAGAAAACGTGAAATTTGTATCATAAAAATGGGAAATATCTACTTTCCGGGAAAGTTGGTTAGATAAACCAATTTGCTCGAAAATAGATTATCATAGAAAACGGAAATTTGTATCATAAAAATGTGAAATATCTACCTTTCCGGAAAGTTGATTAGAAAACCAAATTTGCCAAAAACAGATTATCATAGAAACGGAAATTGTATCATAAAAATGGGAATTATCTACTTTCCGGGAAAGTTGGTTAAATAACCAACTTCCTGAAAATAGATTATCAGAAAAACAGAATACTTCCGAAAAGTAGATAATTTTCTACTTTTCGAAAGTAGATTATCGACTTTTCGGGGAAGTAGATTGAATTTTGGGAAATATTACCTAATTTTGCGAAGTAGATTATCATAGAAAAACGAAATTTGTATCATAAAAATTGGGAAATATCTACTTTCCGGGAAAGTTGATTAGATAAACCAAATTTGCCGAAAATAGATTAACACAGAAAACAGGAAATTGTATCATAAAAAATGGGAAATATCTACTTTCCGAAAGTTGGTAGATAACCAAATTTGCCGAAAACAGATTATCATAGAAACGGAAATTTGTATCATAAAAAATGGGAAATATCTACCTTTCCGGGAAAGTTGTTAGATAACCAACTTTCCCGAAAATAGATTATCATAGAAAACGGAAATTTGTATCATAAAATGGGAAATATCTACTTTCCGGGAAAGTTGGTTAGATAACCAAATTTGCCGAAAACAGATTATCATAGAAAACGGGAAATTTGTATCATAATGAATATCTACTTTCCGGGAAAGTTGGTTATATACTTTCCCGAAAAGTAGATAGATTTTCTACTTTTCGGGAAAGTAGATTATCATAGAAAACGTGAAATTTGTATCATAAAAAATGGGAAATATCTACTTTCCGGGAAAGTTGGTTAGATAAGCAAATTTGCCGAAAATAGATTATCATAGAAAACGGGAAATTTGTATCATAAAAATGGGAAATATCTACTTTCCGGGAAAGTTGGTTAGATAACCAAATTTGCCGAAAACAGATTATCATAGAAAACGGGAAATTTGTATCATAAAAATAGAATATCTTTCCAGAAAGTTGGTGGTTAGATAACCAACTTTCCCGTATCATAAAACAGGAAATTTGTATCATAAAAAATGGGAAATATCTACTTTCCGGGAAAGTTGGTTATATACTTTCCCGAAAAGTAGGATTTTCTACTTTTCGGGAAAAGTGAATATCGACTTTCGAGATTTTCGAAACGGGAAATATTACCTAATTTTGCAAAATAGATATCATAAAACAGAAATTGTATCATAAAAAATGGGAAATATCTACTTTCGCGAAGTTAGTTAAGATAAACAACTTTTCCGAAAATAGAGTTATCATAGAAAAACGAAATTTGTATCATAAAAAATGGGAAATATCTACTTTCAGGAAGAAGTTGGTTAGATAACCAAATTGCCGGAAATAGATTATCATAGAAACGGGAAATTTGTATCATAAAAATGGGAAATATCTACTTTTCCGCGAAAGTTGGTTAGATAAACAACTTTCCGAAAATAGATTTATCATAAAACAGGAAATTTGTATCATATTAGAAATATCTACTTTTAAAGGAAAGTTGGTTGAATAACCAAATTGCCGAAAATGAATTATCATAGAAAACAGGAAATTTGTATCATAAAAATGGGAAATATCTACTTTCCGCGAAAGTTGGTTAGATAAATAACTTTCCCGGAAGTAGATAATCATAGAAAACGGGAAATTTGTATCATAAAAAATGGGAAATATCTACTTTCCGGGAAAGTTGGTTAGATAACCAATTTTGCCGAAAATAGATTATCATAGAAACGGGAAATTTGTATCATAAAAAATGGGAAATATCTACTTTCCGCGAAAGTTGGTTAGATAAAAACTTTCCGAAAATAGATTATCATAGAAAACGGGAAATTTGTATCATAAAAAATGGGAAATATCTACTTTCCGGGAAAGTTGGTTAGATAACCAAATTTGCCGAAAATAGATTATCATAGAAAACGGGAAATTTGTATCATAAAAAATGGGAAATATCGACTTTCCGGGAAAGTTGGTTAGATAACCAACTTTCCCGAAAATAGATTATCATAGAAAACGAGAAATTTGTATCATAAAAATGGGAAATATCTATTTTCCGGGAAAGTTGGTTAGATAGCAAATTTGGCGAAAATATGAATTATCATAGAAACAGGAAATTTGTATCATAAAAAATGGAAATATCTACTTTCCGCGAAAGTTGGTTAGATAAACAACTTTCGAAAATAGATATCATAGAAAACAGGAAATTTGTAGCATCATAAAAATGGGAAATATCTACTTTCCGGGAAAGTTGGTTGAATAACCAAATTTGCCGAAAATAGATTATCATAGAAAACGGGAAATTTGTATCATAAAAAATGGGAAATATCTACTTTCCGGGAAAGTTGGTTAGATAACCAAATTTGCCGAAAACAGATTATCATAGAAAACGGGAAATTTGTATCATAAAAAATGGGAAATATCTACTTTCCGGGAAAGTTGGTTAGATAACCAACTTTCCCAAAAATAGATTATCATAGAAAACAGGAAATTTGTATCATAAAAAATGGGAAATATCTACTTTCCGGGAAAGTTGGTTAGATAACCAAATTTGCCGGAAACAGATTATCATAGAAAACGGGAAATTTGTATCATAAAAAATGGGAAATATCTACTTTCCAGGAAAGTTGGTTAAATAGCCAAATTTGCCGAAAACAGATTATCATAGAAAACGGGAAATTTGTATCATTAAAAATGGGAAATATCTACTTTCCGGGAAAGTTGGTTATATACTTTCCCGAAAAGTAGATAGATTTTCTACTTTTCGGGAAAGTAGATTATCGACTTTTCGGGGAAGTAGATTTTCGAATTTTGGGGGAAATATTACCTAATTTTGCGAAGTAGATTATCATAGAAAACGTGAAATTTGTATAAAAAATGGGAAATATCTACTTTCCGGGAAAGTTGGTTAGATAAGCAAATTTGCCGAAAACAAATTATCATAGAAAACGGGAAATTTGTATCATAAAAAATGGGAAATATCTACTTTCCGGGAAAGTTGGTTAGATACTTTCCCGAAAAGTAGATAGACTCTACTTTTCGGGAAAGTAGATTATCGACTTTTCGGGAAGTAGATTTTTCGAATTTTGGGCGAAAATATTACCTAATTTTGCGAAGTAGATTATCATAAGAAACGTGAAATTTGTATCATAAAAATGGGAAATATCTACTTTCCGGGAAAGTTGGTTAGATAACCAAATTTGCCAAAATAGATTATCATAGAAAACAGAAATTTGTATCATAAAAAATGGAAATATCTACTTTCCGGGAAAGTTGGTTAGATAACCAAATTTGCCGAAAACAATTATCATAGAAAACAGGATGTATCATAAAAATGGAAATATCTACTTTCAGGAAAGTTGGTTAGATAACTTTCGAAAATAGATTATCATAGAAACAGGAAATTTGTATCATAAAATGGGAAATATCTACTTTCGGGAAAGTTGGTTAGATAACCAAATTTGCCGAAAACAGATATCATAGAAACGAAATTTGTATCATAAAAAATGGGAAATATCTTTCCGGGAAGAAGTTGGTATATACTTTCGAAAGTAGATAGATTTTCTACTTTTCGGGAAAGTAGATTATCGACTTTTCGGGAAGTAGATTTTCGAATTGAAATATTACCTAATTTTGCGAAGTAGATTATCATAGAAAACGTGAAATTTGTATCATAAAAATGGGAAATATCTACTTTCCGGGAAAGTTGGTTAGATAACCAAATTGCATTATCATGAAAACAGGAAATTGTATCATAAAAAATGGGAAATATCTACTTTCCGGGAAAGTTGGTTAGATAACAAATTTGCCGAAAACAGATATCATAGAAACAGGAAATTTGTATCATAAAAATGGGAAATATCTTCTTTCCGGGAGAGTTGGTTAGATAACAACTTTCCGAAATAGATATCATAGAAAACAGGAAAATTGTATCATAAAAATGGAAATATCTACTTTCCGGGAAAGTTGGTTAGATAACCAATTGCCGAAAACAGATATCATAGAACGGAAATTTATCATAAAAAAGGGAAATATCTACTCGGGAAAGTTGGTTATATCTTTCCGAAATAGATTTTCTACTTTTCGGGAAAGTGAATTATCGACTTTCGAAATGAAGAAATTTTGAAATATTACCTAATTTTGCGAAGTAGATTATCATAAAACGTGAAATTTGTATCATAAAAATGGGAAATATCTACTCTCGGGAAAGTTGGTTAGATAACCAAATTTGCCGAAAATAGATATAGAAAACAGGAAATTTGTATCATAAAAATGGGAAAAATATCTACTTTTCGGGAAAGTTGGTTATATACTTTCCCGAAAAGTAGATAAATCTACTTTCGGGAAGTAGATATATCGACTTTCAGGGAAGTAGATTTTTCGAATTTTGGAAATATTACCTAATTTTGCGAAGTAGATTATCATAGAAACGTGAAATTTGTATCATAAAAATGGAAATATCTACTTTCAGGAAAGTTGGTTAGATAACCAAATTTGCCGAAAATAGATTATCATAGAAACAGGAAATTTGTATCATAAAAAATGAAATATCTACTTTCCGGGAAAGTTGGTTAGATAACCAAATTTGCCGAAAACAGATATTATAGAAAACGGGAAATTTGTATTAAAAAAATGGGAAATACCTACTTTCCGGGAAAGTTGGTTATCAACTTTCCCGAAAAATAGATAGATTTTCTCTTTTTCGGAAAAGTAGATTATCGACTTTTCGGGGAAGTAGATTTTCGAATTTTGGGGGAAATATTGACTAAATTTGCGAAGTAATATTATCATAAAAAAGGTTAAATTTGTATCATAAAAAATGGGAAATATCTACTTTCCGGGAAAGTTGGTTAGATAACCAAATTGCCGAAAATAGATTATCATAGAAAACGGGAAATTTGTATCATAAAAAATGGGAAACATCTACTTTCCGCAAAAGTTGGTTAGATAAACAACTTTCTCGAAAATAGATTATCATAGAAAACGGGAAATTTGTATCATAAAAAATGGGAAATATCTACTTTCCGGGAAAACTGGTTAGATAACCAAATTTGCCGAAAATAGATTATCATAGAAAACGGGAAATTTGTATCATTAAATGAAATCTACTTTCCGGGAAAAGTTGGTTAGATAACCAAATTTGCCGAAAACGGATATCATAGAAAACGGAAATTTGTATCGCAAAAATGGAAATCTACTTTCAGGAAAGTTGGTTAGATAACCAACTTTCCCGAAAATAGATTATCATAGAAAACGGGAAATTTGTATCATAAAAAATGGGAAATATCTACTTTCCGGGAAAGTTGGTTAGATAACCAAATTTGCCAAAAACAGATTATCATAGAAAACGGGAAATTTGTATCATAAAAAATGGGAAATATCTACTCTTCGGGAAAGTTGGTTAGATAACCAACTTTCCAGAAAATAGATTATCATAGAAAACGGGAAATTTGTATCATAAAAAATGGGAAATATCTACTTTCCGGGAAAGTTGATTCGATAACCAACTTTCCCGAAAATAGATTATCATAGAAAACGGGAAATTTGTATCATAAAAAATGGGAAATATCTACTTTCCGGGAAAGTTGGGTAGATAACCATATTTGCCGAAAATAGATTATCATAGAAAACGGGAAATTTGTATCATAAAAAATGGGAAATATCTACTTTCCGGGAAAGTTGGTTACATAACCAAATTTGCCGAAAATAGATTATCATAGAAAACGGGAAATTTGTATCATAAAAAATGGGAAATATCTACTTTCCCGAAAATAGATTATCATAGAAAACGGGAATTTTGTATCATAAAAAATGGGAAATATCTACTTTCCGGGAAAAATGTTTAGATAACCAAATTTGCCGAAAACAGATTATCATAGAAAACGGGAAATTTGTATCATAAAAAATGGGAAATATCTACTTTCCGGGAAAGTTGGTTAGATAACCAACTTTCCCGAAAATAGATTATCATAGAAAACGGGAAATTTGTATCATAAAAATGGGAAATATCTACTCTCCGGGAAAGTTGGTTATATACTCTCCCGAAAAGTAGATAGATTTTCTACTTTCGGGAAAGTAGATTATCGACTTTTCGGGGAAGTAGATTTTCGAATTTTGGGGGAAATATTACCTAATTTTGCGAAGTAGATTATCATAGAAAAAACGGGAAATTTGTATCATAAAAAATGGGAAATATCTACTTTCCGCGAAAGTTGGTTAGATAAACAACTTTCCCGAAAATAGAGTATCATAGAAAACGGGAAATTTGTATCATACAAAATGGGAAATATCTACTTTCGGGAAAGTTTGTTAGATAACCAAATTTGCCGAAAATAGATTATCATAGAAAACGGGAAATTTGTATCATATAAAATGGGAAATATCTACTTTCCGCGAAAGTTGGTTAGATAAACAACTTTCCCGAAAATAGATTATCATAGAGAACAGGAAATTTGTATCATAAAAATGGGAAATATCTACTTTCCGGGAAAGTTGGTTAGATAACCAACTTTCCGAAATAGTTATCATAAAACAGGAAATTTGTATCATAAAAATGGGAAATATCTACTTTCCGGGAAAGTTGGTTATATACTTTCGAAAAATAGATAGATTTTCTACTTTTCGGAAAGTAGATAACTTTTCGGGAGTAGATTTTCAAATACAGGAAATATCCTAATTTTGCGAAGTAGATTATCATAGAAAACGTGAAATTTGTATCATAAAAATGGGAAATATCTACTTTCCGGGAAAGTTGGTTAGATAACCAAATTTGCCGAAAACAGATTATCATAAAACGGGAAATTTGTATCATAAAAAATGGAAATATCTACTTTCCGGGAAGTTGGTTAGATAACCAACGAAATATCATGAAAAACGAAATTTGTATCATAAAAATGGAAATATCTACTTTCGGGAAAGTTGGTTATATACTTTCCCGAAAGTAGATAGATTTTCTACTTTTCGGAAAATGAATATCGCTTTTCAGAGATTTTAATTGAAATATTACTAATTTGCAAAGTAGATTATCATAGAAACGTGAAATTTGTATCATAAAAATGAAATATCTACTTTTCAGGAAAGTTAGTTAGATAACCAAATTTGCCGAAAATACGATATCATAAAACAGGAAATTTGTATCATAAAAATGAAATATCTACTTTCCGGGAAAGTTGGTTAGATAAACAAATTTGCCGAAAACAGATATCATAGAAAACAGGAAATTTGTATCAAAAAATGGAAATATCTACTTTCCGGAAAATAGATTATCTGCAAAACGGAAATTTGTATCATAAAAATGGAAATATCTACTTTCCGGGAAAGTTGGTTATATACTTTTCCGAAAAGTAGATAGATTTTCTACTTTTCGGAAAGTAGATATCTTTTTGAAATGAATTTTTCGAATACAGAAATATTACCTAATTTTGCGAAATAGATTATCATAGAAACGTGAAATTTGTATCATAAAAAATGGGAAATATCTACTTTCCGGGAAAGTTGGTTAGATAACAAATTTGCCGAAAACAATTATTCATAGAAAACAGGAAGTATATGTAAAAAATGAAATATCTACTTTCCGGGAAAGTTGGTTAGATAACCAACTTTCGAAAACAAATATCATAAAAACAGGAAATTTGTATCATAAAAATGGAAATATCTACTTTCCGGGAAAAGTTGGTTAAATAACCAACTTTCCAAAAATAGATATCATAAAACAGAAATTTGTATCATAAAAAATGGAAATATCTACTTTCCGGGAAAGTTGGTTAGATAACAAATTTGCCGTAGTATCATAAAAACAGAAATTTGTATCATAAAAATGGGAAATATCTACTTTCCGGGAAAGTTGGTTAGATAACCAATTTGCCGAAAACAAATTATCATAGAAACAGGAAATTTGTATCATAAAAATGGGAAATATCTACTTTCCGGGAAAGTTGGTTAGATAACCAAATTTGCCGAAAATAGATATCATAAAACAGGAAATTTGTATCATAAAAAAATGAAATATCTACTTTCCGGGAAAGTTGGTTATATATAAATCTAAATTTAAAATACCAAATTTGCGAAATAGATTATCATAGAAACGATGAAATTTGTATCATAAAAATGGAAATATCTACTTTCCGAAATTTTATAACAAATTGCCGAAAATAGATTATCATAAAACAGGAATTTGTATCATAAAAATGGAAATATCTACTTTCGGGAAAAAGTTGGTTGATAATAAATTTGCCGAAAACAGATATCATGAAAACAGGAAATTTGTATCATAAAATGGGAAATATCTACTTTTCGGGAAAGTTGGTTAAATAACCAACTTTCCGAAAACATAAATATCATAGAAACAGAAATTTGTATCATAAAAAATGGGAAATATCTACTTTCCGGAAAGTTGGTTATATAACCAAATTTGCCGAAAAAAATTATCATAGAAACAGGAAATTTGTATCACGAAAATAGAGGAAATATCTACTTTCCGGGAAAGTTGGTTAGATAACCAAATTTCGAAATATCATAGAAACGGGAAATTTGTATCATAAAAATGGGAAATATCTACTTTCAGGAAAGTTGGTTAGATAACCAAATTTGCAAAATAGATTATCATAGAAAACAGGAAATTTGTATCATAAAAAATGGAAAATATCTACTTTCCAGGAAAGTTGGTTAGATAACCAAATTTGCCAAAACAGATTATCATAGAAACAGGAAATTTGTATCATAAAAAATGGAAATATCTACTTTCCGGGAAAGTTGGTTAGATAACCAAATTTCCCGACGATATCATAAAACAGAAATTTGTATCATAAAAATGGAAATATCTACTTTCGGGAAAGTTGGTTATATACTTTGAAAAGTAGATAGATTTTCTACTTTTGGAAAGAAATGAATTATCGACTTTCGGGAAATGAATTCGAAACAGAATATTACCTAATTTTGCGAAGTAGATTATCATAAACGTGAAATTTGTATCATAAAAATGGAAATATCTACTTTCCGGGAAAGTTGGTTAGATAACCAAATTTGCCGAAAAGAATATCATAAAACAGAAATTTGTATCAAAAAATGGAAATATCTACTTTCCGGGAAAGTTGGTTAGATAACCAAATTTCCGAAAATAGATATCATAAAAACGAAATTTGTATCATAAAAATGGGAAATATCTACTTTCCAGGAAATTGGTTAGATAACAAATTTGCCGAAAACAGAATATCATAGAAACGGAAATTTGTATCATAAAAAAATGGAAATATCTACTTTCCGGGAAAGTTGGTTAGATAACCAACTTTAAAATAGATATCATAGAAAACAGGAAATTTGTATCATAAAAATGAGAAATATCTACTTTCAGGAAAGTTGGTTAGATAACAAATTTCGAAAACAGATATCATAGAAAACAGGAAATTTGTATCATAAAAATGGGAAATATCTACTTTCCGGGAAAAGTTGGTTATATACTTTCGGAAAAGTAGATAGATTTTCTACTTTTCAGGAAAGTGAATTATCGACTTTCAGGAAGTAGATTTTCAATTACAGAAATATTACCTAATTTTGCGAAGTAGATTATCATAGAAAACGTGAAATTTGTATCATAAAAATGGAAATATCTACTTTCCAGAAAGTTGGTTAGATAACAAATTCCCGAAAATAGATTATCATAGAAAACAGGAAATTTGTATCATAAAAAATGGAAATATCTACTTTCCGGGAAAGTTGGTTAAATAACTTTCCCAAAATAGATATCAAAACGGAAATTTGTATCATAAAAATGAAATATCTACTTTCGGGAAAGTTGGTTATATACTTTCTGAAAAGTAGATAGATTTTCTACTTTTCGGGAAAGTAGATTATCGACTTTTCGGGAAAGTGAATTTTCGGCCAGAAATATTACCTAATTTTGCAGAATTATCATAGATAACGTGAAATTTGTATCATAAAAATGGGAAATATCTACTTTCCGGGGTTGGTTGATAACCAAATTTGCCAAAATAATTATCATAAAACAAGAAATTTATATCATAAAAAATGGAAATATCTACTTTCCAGGAAAGTTGGTTAGATAACCAAATTTGCAAAAACAGATATCATAAAACGGGAAATTTGTATCATAAAAATGGAAATATCTACTTTCAGGAAAGTTGGTTAGATAACCAAATTTGCCGAAAACAGATTATCATAGAAAACCGGAAATTTGTATCATAAAAATGGAAATATCTACTTTCCGGGAAAGTTGGTTGAATAACCAACTTTCACGAAAATAGATATCATGAAAACAGAAATTGTATCATAAAAATGGGAAATATCTACTTTCCGGGAAAGTTGGTTATATTTCAACGATATCATAAACAGGAAATTTGTATCATAAAAATGGGAAATATCTACTTTCCGGAAAGTTGGTTATACTTTCCGGAAAAGTAGATAGATTTTCTACTTTTCGGGAAAGTAGATTATCGACTTTTCGGGGAAGTAGATTTTCAGTCCAGAAATATTACCTAATTTTGCGAAGTAGATTATCATAGAAAACGTGAAATTTGTATCATAAAAAATGGGAAATATCTACTTTCCGGGAAGAAAGTTAGATAACAAAATTTGCCGAAAAAAAATTATCATAGAAAACAGAAATTTGTATCATAAAAATGGGAAATATCTACTTTCCAGGAAAGTTGGTTAGATAACCAACTTTCCCAAAAACAGATATCATAGAAAACAGGAAATTTGTATCATAAAAATGGGAAATATCTACTTTCCGGGAAAGTTGGTTATATACTTTCCCGAAAAGTAGATGAATTTTCTACTTTCGGGAAAGTAGATATCGACTTTCGGGAAGTGAATTTTCAGGCCAGAAATATTACCTAATTTTGAAAGTAGATTATCATAAAACTGAAATTTGTATCATAAAAATGGGAAATATCTACTTTCGAAATTTGGTTGATAACCAAATTTGCGAAAATAAATATCATAAAACGAAATTTGTATCATAAAAATGGAAATATCTACTTTCCAGGAAAGTTGGTTGAAAACCAAATTTGCGAAAACAGATTATCAAAACAGGAAATTTGTATCATAAAAAATGGAAATATCTACTTTCCGGAAAGTTGGTTAGATAACCAAATTTGCAAAACAGATATCATAGAAACAGGAAATTTGTATCATAAAAAATGGGAAATATCTACCGGGAAGTTGGTTAGATAACCAAATTTGCAGAAAACAGATTATCATAGAAAACGGAAATTTATCATAAAAAATGGAAATATCTACTTTCCGGGAAAGTTGGTTAGATAACCCTTTCCGAAACAAATTATCATAAAAACAGGAAATTTGTATCATAAAAAATGGGATATATCTACTTTCCGGGAAAGTTGGTTATATACTTCCGAAAAGTAGATAGATTTTCTACTTTGGGAAAGTAGATATCGACTTCGGGAAATGAACACGAAGAAATATTACTTAATTTGCAAGTAGATTATCATAAAACGTGAAATTTGTATCATAAAAATGAAATATCTACTTTCCGGAAAGTTGGTTAGATAACCAAATTTGCCGAAATAGATTATCATAGAAACAGGAAATTTGTATCATAAAATGGAAATATCTACTTTCCGGAAAGTTGGTTATATACTTTCGAAAAGTAGATAGAATTTTCTACTTTTCGGAAAGTAGATTATCGACTTTTCGGGAAGTAATTTTCGAAACACAGAAATATTACCTAATTTTGCGAAGTAGATTATCATAGAAAACGTGAAACTTGTATCATAAAAAATGGGAAATATCTACTTTCCGGAAAGTTGGTTATATACTTTCGAAAAGTAGATGGATTTTCTACTTTCGGGAAAGTAGATTATCGACTTTTGGGGAAGTAGATTTTGAATTTTTGAAATATTACCTAATTTTGAAGTAGATTATCATAGAAAACGTGAAATTTGTATCATAAAAATGGAAATATCTACTTTCCGGGAAAGTTGGTTAGATAACAAATTTGCCGAAAATAGATTATCATAGAAACAGGAAATTTGTATCATAAAAATGGAAATATCTACTTTCCGGGAAAGTTGGTTAGATAACCAACTTTCCCAAAAATAGATATCATAGAAACAGGAAATTTGTATCATAAAAAATGGGAAATATCTACTTTCCGGGAAAGTTGGTTATATACTTTCGAAAAGTAGATAGATTTTCTACTTTTCGGGAAAATAGATTATCGACTTTCGGAAGTGATTTACCTCAATACAGAAATATTACTAATTTGCGAAGTAGATTATCATAGAAACGTAATTTGTATCATAAAAATGGAAATATCTACTTTCCGGGAAATTTGGTTGATAACCAAATTTGCCGAAAATAGATTATCATAGAAAACAGGAAATTTGTATCATAAAAATGGGAAATATCTACTTTCCGGGAAGTTGGTTAGATAACCAAATTTGCCGAAAACAGATATCATAGAAAACGGGAAATTTGTATCATAAAAATGGGAAATATCTACTTTCCGGGAAAGTTGGTTAGATAACCAAATTTGCCGAAAACAGAAATCATAGAAAACAGGAAATTTGTATCATAAAAATGGAAATATCTACTTTCCGGAAAGTTGGTTAGATAACCAACTTTCACGAAAATAGATATCATAAAACGAAATTTGTATCATAAAAATGGAAATATCTACTTTCGGAAAAGTTGGTTAGATAACCAACTTTCCCGAAAATCGATATCGAAAACAGGAAATTTGTATCATAAAAATGGGAAATATCTACTTTCCGGGAAAGTTTGGTTATATACTTTCGGAAAAGTAGATAGTTCTACTTTTCGGGAAAGTGAATTATCGACTTTTCGGGAGTAGATTTTCGAATTTGAAATATTACTAATTTGCAGAAGTAAATTATCATAAAAGAATTTGTATCTAAAAAATGGAAAATATCTACTTTCCGGGAAAGTTGGTTAGATAACCAAATTGCCGAAAATAGATATCATAAAACAGGAAATTTGTATCATAAAAAATGGGAAATATCTACTTTCCGGGAAAGTTGGTTAGATAACAACTTTCCCAAAAATAAATTATCATAGAAAACAGGAAATTTGTATCATAAAAATGGAAATATCTACTTTCCGGGAAAGTTGGTTATATACTTTCCCGAAAAGTAGATGAATTTTCTACTTTTCGGAAAGTAGATTATCGACTTTTCGGGAAAAGATTTCAGGCCAACGGGAAATATTACCTAATTTTGCGAAGTAGATTATCATAGAAACGTGAAATTTGTATCATAAAAATGGGAAATATCTACTTTCCGGGAAATTTGGTTGATAACCAAATTTGCCGAAAATAGATATCATAAAACAGAAATTTGTATCATAAAAATGGGAAATATCTACTTTCCGGGAAAGTTGGTTAGATAACCAAATTTGCCGAAAACAGATATCATAGAAAACGGAAATTTGTATCATAAAAATGGGAAATATCTACTTTCCAGGAAAGTTGGTTAGATAACAAATTTGCCGAAAACAGATTATCATAGAAAACAGAAATTTGTATCATAAAAATGGGAAATATCTACTTTCCGGGAAAGTTGGTTAGATAACCAAATTTGCGAAAACAGATTATCATAGAAACGGGAAATTTGTATCATAAAAATGGGAAATATCTACTTTCCGGAAAGTTGGTTAGATAACCAACTTTCCCGAAATAGATATCATAAAACAGGAAATTTGTATCATAAAAATGGGATATATCTACTTCCGGGAAAGTTGGTTATACTTTCGAAATAGATTTTCTACTTTTTGGAAAAGTAGATTATCGACTTTTCGGAAAGTAGATTTTCAATACAGAAATATTACTTAATTTTGCGAAGTAGATTATCATAGAAACGTGAAATTTGTATCATAAAAATGGGAAATATCTACTTTCGGGAAAGTTGGTTAGATAACCAAATTTGCCGAAAATAGATTATCATAGAAAACAGAAATTTGTATCATAAAAAATGGGAAATATCTACTTTCCGGGAAAGTTTGATTACTTTTCCCGAAAAGTAGAATAGTTTCTACTTTCGAAGAAAGTAGATTATCGACTTTTCGGGAAATAGATTTTCCGAAACCCACAGAAATATTACCTAATTTTGCGAAGTAGATTATCATAGAAAACGTGAAACGTATCATAAAAAATGAATATCTACTTTCGGGAAAGTTGGTTATATACTTTCCCGAAAAGTAGATAGATTTTCTACTTTTCGGGAGAAATGTAGATATCGACTTTCGGGAAGTGAATTTTCAACAGAAATATTACCTAATTTTGCGAAGTAGATTATCATAGAAAACGTGATTTGTATCATAAAAATAGAAATATCTACTTTCCGGGAAAGTTGGTTAGATAACAAATTTGCGAAAATAGATTATCATGAAAACAGGAAATTTGTATCATAAAAATGGAAATATCTACTTTCCAGGAAAGTTAGTTAGATAACCAAATTTGCCGAAAACAGATTATCACACAAAACAGAAATTTGTATCATAAAAATGGAAATATCTGCTCTCCGGGAAAGTTGGTTAGATAACCAACTTTCCCATATCAAATATCATAGAAAACGGAAAATTTGTATCATAAAAAATGGAAATATCTACTTTCCGGGAAAGTTGGTTAGATAACCAAATTTACCGAAAACAGATTATCATAGAAACAGGAAATTTGTATCATAAAAAATGGAAATATCTACTTTCCGGGAAAAGTTGGTTATATACTCCCGAAAAGTGAATAGATTTTCTACTTTTCAGGAAAGTAGATATCGACTTTCGAGAGTAGTTTCAATCCAGGAAATATACCTAATTTTGCAGTAGATTATCATAGAAAACGTGAAACTTGTATCATA
>NW_024736696.1:0-2702 GCF_018991925.1 Homarus americanus
TCTATATGGGCACGTTTGTCCCCTTGTGTGGTCACGCCACGACTGGGCGTTTACAGGCAAACAAGTATGGGAGGGCGTCGAAGGGAATTCTGACCTCCAGGAGGACCACAAGACCATGTGACGCCACCACCGCCGGAAGTGCAACGTGGGACGTCGGCCAGCCTCCCTACAGTGGGTGCAGCGTGGAGTCCACCCACAGTGGGTGCAGCGTGGGGTCCACCCACAGTGGGGTGCGGCGTGGAGACAGGGATAAGTAGTGCGAGTGTTGTGTGTTTGAATGAAGTGTTTAAATTACCCGGACAGTGTCGTAAGGCTTCGGTGTGCGCGTACTGGGCGGACACGCGATCCCGCGCACCCAGTGAGCAAAGGTTTCAGAACATCCGGACAGTGTTCTAATGTTTTGGTCCGGGCGGACGGGCTGTTAGCGTTCGCTCGGACACGCAAGTCCACACCTCTCTGTTTGTCTGTGTACGCCAGTGATTATAACGAGTAGCTGATCCACCTACATCAGTGACATACCGTGGTTGCACTGATGAGGCATGCAGAACACCTACATAGTATATCAAATATCAAGTAGAATATGTCCTTTCTCTAAATAAGGTGTTGTCAAGCCTTATAAACACCTAAAAAAATATACTAAAATTAAAATATCTTACCTCAAATCATTTGCAGTCAAGAAATATTTATATATAATGAAATTCCACTCTCCGAAATTTTGCAGAATTCTTATTGACATTAATATTGAAAGTTTATTGAGCCAGAAGAACACAGAAAATAATAATAATAATAATAATAATAATAATAATAATAATAATAATAATAATAATAATAATAATAATAATAATAATAATAATAATAATAATAATAATAATAATAATAATAATAATAATTTAGTTTTAGTTTAACAAATTTATTGGCAAAGCTTGTAGTACAGTTTGCCAATTCTGAGTAATTCAGTCAGGTCTTGACGCTGAGGGTGGTATCACTTCTCACTGCCACGCAGGACAGAGGTTCATACACAAAGAAATACATCATATTCATTAACAGCTATAAATGTATAGAGGTCAGATTCATATGGGTAATGTCACTGTTCACTGCCATGCAGGACAGAGGTTCGTACACAAAGAGATGCATCATATTCATTGACAGTACATATACATATATGTACACACACACATACACATATACATACATATACACATATACATACACATATACATGTACATATATATATACACATATGCACAAATACACACATACATACACATATACACACATGCATACATATACGTCGGTCAGATTCATGTGGGTAATGTCACTCTTCACTGCCATACAGGACAGAGGTTCGTACACAAAGAATGCATCATATTCATTGACACTATATATAGGTCAGATTCATGTGGGTAATGCCACTGTTCACTGCCATGCAGGACAGAGGTTCGTACACAAAGAAGGAAATACATCATATTCATTAGCAGTATATATAGGTCAGTGGATCACATACATTGGAGTCATATTCTAAGTGAAGACTAATCAGTGTGGGCTAGCAAATTTGGGATAAACAGCAAGAATGTCCTCAAGCACACCTGATTCAATGAAGTAATTACATAGTTCAAGATACAATAAGTCAGGTGGCCTGAAGTCTTTGACAGTGTCACATTTAATAATATGGTGTTCAAGTGTATGCTTTAGAGGTTTATCACAAAGTTTACATACTGAGTGTTCCGGTATGGGTACAGCGTTACTAACTTGCCGGATGTGTCTGTATCCTAGCCTAATTCTGGCCACGACTACATCACATTGTCTGATTCTGTCCTTATGCTGGCCATACCGGTACCTTTTGTCACAAAATTTGTCATATTTACTAATGCTACAACTGTCAGGTCTCTCTGCTTTTCTCACTTCTTCCAGATCAGAGTTCATGATTCTGAGTTGAATGTTTTTAATTACAGCATTGGAGAGGCCAAGGTCACGGTCAACATTTTCTTTCTTACATGCCTCATTGGCCAGTCTATCAGCACGGTCATGATACCTGATTCCAACATGGGACGGAATCCACACAAATTCGATACGAAAGTTGTTCTCATTGACAGTTATCAAATTCCTTTTAATATCACATACAACTTTAGACATAGAGCCTGACAGGCTGTTCATTGAATTCAAAGCACTTTGGGAGTCACAGAATATCACCCCACCTCCATTTTCTTTGAGGTAGTCTGTGGCTAAGTAGATTCCAGTTAGTTCAGTTTGTGTTGCGCTGGCCCAGTTGTTCAGCCTTGTTTGTTTGACACTATCATCTCTTTTTCTTTATATATTACAATTGCACAGCC
This sequence comes from Homarus americanus, assembly GCF_018991925.1. NCBI lineage: Eukaryota > Metazoa > Arthropoda > Malacostraca > Decapoda > Nephropidae > Homarus > Homarus americanus. The sequence goes on from NW_024736696.1 coordinate 2,331, forward strand.
TGTTCTACCTGTGTTTGTCTGCACAGAACCATCAGTAAAAGCATAACATTCTCTTAATTTAATACTCTCTATGTGTCTGTTAATAGTTTCTAGTGTGACACATCTCACCACATCGGTGTTTAACATTTGCTTACTACCAACAGGAGTGTAATTAATAGGAACTGATTTATCCAGCCAAGGAGGAATGGCATTAATAGGTTCGTCTGGGGTGATTGGGACATTCAGTTTCAAGAGATCTGCAACAGTTTTATGAAGCCACGCCCCAAAGAGAGTCTTTTGTGGAAGGTTGGCGAGATGGTCGGGTTTACTTAGATAGAACATCAAATCAGTTTGAGCTGTAGTTTGTGAAGGTTCCAAGTGTTCCCTGAAGAA
>NW_024736697.1:0-12686 GCF_018991925.1 Homarus americanus
GTGAATAGCGTTTTGCCAAGTCAAATAACCACACACCAGAACCCAGAAAAATTGCACTAAAATTACACTTACTAAGAACGTGAGAATACATTCCATGAATGTGGCAGCTGAGGTTTGAATGGGTGAAAATGTTGATATTGATATTTACCTCTAAAGTTAAGGCTTCTTTTCCAAATAAACTCTATGAATTCTGAATCAGTAACATTCAACACGACTGAATGAACAGGAGCCATTTTTAACACACCGCAAGAAGTGTTTATGTTATAATCAATTGGAAATGTTATTGTGTATTATTTCTACTCAAAAAAGAGTCGTGTGGAGGGTGACTAGGCATGCATACAGTCAATAAAAATATTATAAGGCCACTTTCCGTACGTCTCATTCTGGTAACACAGGATGAAATGTTTAGAAAACTCGAGTACGTCAATCCACACATACCATGAGTGGCTGAGGTATTTGTCCATTCCCAGTTCCAACGGATCCCAGGGCGAGGTCATTTTTTTGTTGACTGTATATCTGGTCACGATAGACTACCGTGTGGATCCTCACACACCAACACTTCCTGGTTTACTGTGATAATTACTGTCTCGGGGAAAGTTGCCACACACACACACTCAAATATCTATATGAATGAGAAGCATAATATCTCACCTTAACTTTTTAAAGAGCTTTACAACTGTGAACGTGAGGCTAGAGTGTGAAGCCAACTGCCTCACTACTGCATATACTCTCCCGAAATACGTGTGGACTGTCCTCCAAGTACCATTCCAGACACTCTTTAGGGGAGGGCTGGCCAAGAAGAGTGTGTTTCAAGGGTCGTGAGTCGCCCCCTGAAGTGTCTCCTACCTCGTGAAGTGCTCTCCTTTATGTGTGTCATGCAGCTGCCTCTCTGATGAATATTGTTTAAGTTTCCTGACAACTTCTCGACAAATGAGGCTTTGCTTAAGACAACTCAAACAGTGCGAGGGAAGTTGGTGGTGCACATCACAGCCAGATACACGTACCCTGAGCGACATACATACACCCACCAGCATCCTGTGTATTGCAAAACACCAAATACAACCCTCCCCACCCCGCACCCACCCACCCCCCCCCAAAAATATAAAGATATATGAAACGAGAGTAATTAAAATCTGCAATCAAACGGACATGGGATCAACATTTGTTTTTTTTCTTCTCTAAATCCTTCCATCAAAGAACTGTAGTTAAAATAAGTAACTGATATATGGAAACTTTCGTCCATGATATATTAAAATCCTCTATATTAAAAGTAATGGAATATTGGATCTTATCATTAAATTTTTTACCTTCACTGATATTAATTCTTCGCATCAAAGACCTGGATTTTTAATGAGTGAGTTGCCGCTGGCGGGACCATCATAAATTCTTCGTCTTGGTTACTCAGGGAGACATGTCATAAGGAGGAATATTCTGGCGAAATATATCTGATGGAGAAAGATCTTGGGGAGAAATATGTTGAGGAAAAAAGATCTTGAAGAGCAATATTTGGGGGAGAAACGTCTTGAGGAGCAATATTTAGGGGAGAAAGGTCTTGAGTATACACAGTGACATCATAATATAAGACTTAGGTTTTCTGGTGAAAATATTCCATCTTGGCAAAAGAGGAGAGATGGGTCATACTACCTCATAAAAAAAGCGATATGTATCTTCTTAAGAGGAGGCTGCACCACCACACTATTTCTACTACACACTCTCTCTCTCGTGTCTAGTAGTTTCCTCTTTGGGATATTGTTTTATTCCTATTAACTTTTTCTTATTAATTCATGTCTATATTTTTTTATTTTTTTATTATAAGTTACGTCTTGAAATCAATTATCTTCACTGTTTATTCACGTTTTTTATGCAGTTTCAGTTTTCAAAAATTTTCCTTATTCCTGCGTGATTTTGAGAACTTTTTTATCTGTGAAATTTCAAGTGAGCAATTTCTCAGACATTCTCGTCCACAAAATTCGTCTTCACATTGCAATATATCCTTGAATTTCCACTGCATTTTCCAAGTATTTTTCTAACATTATTGCGTCACCTTTCTCGTGTGTGGTGGTAGTGGTGGTGATAAGAGTAATGGTAGAGGTGGTGGTGATGATAGTGGTGATGGTGGTGATAGTAGTAATGAATTCTAGAAACGGTGGCAGTAATGGTTGTAGTAATAATGATGTTGATGATAGTGGTAGTGAGATGGTTGACGTGGTAGTAGTAGTAGCCCGTGTGGACGTCAGTGCTCGAGGATTCTGGACGCGGGGACAGCGAGCTTTCTTCGACATCAGGATTTTTGATCCCATGGCCGCTTGTCACCGTAACCTAGCTCTCGATGCTGCGCATAGGAGGAACGAGAACGACAAGAGAAGGGCATATGGGGAGAGAATTCAAAATGTTGATCAAGGCAGCTTCACTCCTCTAGTGTTCACAACCTCTGGTGGGATGGGCCCAAGTGCAAGATGTTTCTACGCCAGACTCGCAGAGCTGATCTCCGAACAGAAGCAGCAGCCCAGAAGTTATGTCACAGCCTGGATGAGATGTCGACTGTCCTTCTCTCTCCTTCGGTCGGCTTTGCTCTGCCTCAGGGGAACGAGAGCTTCTGCCCCTACTCCGTCAACTGCTGCAGATATCGACTATGAGGCTACAGTCACCGAATGCCGCATGGATCTGCGGCTCAACTAATTCAACACAGATAGGATAGTTGCTTATGTATTAGGATATTTAATATTAAGGTAAATAAATGGTGGCGAAGGTGTGGCTATTGGGGGAGGCTGGAGGCCACGTTTAAGTAGTAGTAGTAGTAGTAGTAGTAGCGGTGGTGGTGATAGATGCTGGGTCACATGCTCACGCTGGCTGCACTTCTCCAGAATATTCCATCTTATTTTATAGCGTCCGACCCGGCATATTGCATTGAGGGGAAAACATGACGTTGTACCAAGAACCCCCATACGATTTTATATATAGTATATATGCATAAGTCTACATATATACATACATATATACATACATACTCTAGGGATTCATTATTCTAAAGGGATTAATAGAATATATACGATTATTTTGCTAACTATAACCCAACATAAAAAATATTGATATAAAAAATGGCAAGTATCAGACACACAAAAACTCGAATGTTTATCATGCAACAAAATCATCCAGGAAAAAAGGACAAAGATCATACATGTAAAAGCCTAGGAAGTGATGACAGATGGACGAGTAGAGGCGATGTGTGGAGCCCAAGACAGGCGATGACTTGGTGGGGGGAGGGGTGAGATGACCTAAATTTCTTCGGCATTGGGGGGAGGGGGGTGGGGGGTGGGGGTGTCACTGTATGGGAAGTGTCGGACTTATTCATACAGACGGATGGACTATTTCATATATGTGTGTGTGTGTGTGTGCTCGTGTACGTGCGTGTTGTGTATGTATGCCATCCTGCACGCGTGTCTGCGAGTCTGTCGGAGTAGGAAGTGCTTGTACCTTGTTGTGCCACTCACCACTAAGGTTGGAGGTTAGGTTAGGTTAGGTTAGGTTAGGTTAGATTAGGTTACAGTGTTTGTCTTTGTCTTTCTTTGTTTCCTTCTTGCCGAGTGTCAAAGAAAATACAGTGTTACTTCATTATATCTCTTTTGATAAATTATTATTTATTATTACTTACTACTTATTTGCCAATTGTTACTTTAGTGTCAGTTCGGGTAAATTCACCACACACACACACACACACACACACACACACACACACACACACACACACACACACACACTCTCACATACTTGTTGGTTAATCGATTATGTTCTTCGAAATGTTTGTCTGTATAATTAAGGAGTCTCATTTCGAAGCATTTGGAGGGTTCACTTCAGACGTCAAATTTACTAATTTGGTTTTATATCGTAAATCGAGGCCAACTTGTTGTAATATCTCCAAGAACTGAGGAATAAACTGAAAATTTTTGTAATATTCATTCTTTTAACAATGCATTGGCTATTAAATGAAGAGTATTCCCTTGCTGAGTTGATGTTTTGCTGTTCAGAACAAAAAAAGATTACTTAGGTGTCGGTGAAGCACTAGAATATAATTATATATCAGTATTATATCTAAAAAAATGTAGAATTAGGCCCAGCAATAAAAAGAAGAGATTACCTTTGTGTTAAAAATACCCGGAGGCTCTAAATTAATGTTTACAAATACGAGAAACTGGTTTGAGCATTTGTCAGTAAGCTCAGCAGTGAACAGGATAGGTAGTAAGTCCTCACTATTACAAAAACCGAGGGTGTTGTAGTGAGCTGAGCGGGAACTGTGGTGGCGTGAATGTAGTTGCAAGCTGTAGATGTATCCCAGTTTGGACTTTGTTTACTGAGTGAAAAGTAAAATTAGAGCTCATAATATATTAAGAGCAACCCAGACACTGTATACTAAACCTCTGTAAGTACACGATGAGGCACACCATACGCGGGGCTGGACACGAATACCATCACTTCGTAGTTGTAAGGTTAGTTACTCCTTCACAGCTGGGTAGACTGTGAGTGCCCCCGCCCCCTCAGTACAAAGTAGCAACCCTAAAGACAGAAGGCGAGCGCAATATCCACCCGGTCACCGCACCCCATGCTTACAGAGTAGAACATTAGATTATTTAACGCAGTACTCAGTCCAGTATATATGTGGTTCACGAAGACACGGTAACCTCGACCGTATGAAGTGTGTGAGGCAGGGAACAAGGACTGAACGTCGTCATCTGCTATTTGGTGTATTAGTCTTTGTCCCATCTAGAGAGTACAATGTTAAGACGGACGGCCCCGGCTCCAGGAAGAGGGTTAATAACATTTATCACACCAGGTTGTGCGGTATTATGTCTGCAATGAGCCAGACACGACACAAGGTATGAATTTGGCCGTCAGAAGTTGATGTGTTCCTTGAGGGAGCGAATCATACAAGTGACTGACCCAATATTCAGACCAACAAGTGCGTACATTAAAGGTAACGCCCTCAGTACGGTAATGCAGTGGACCGGCTAACAGAGAACAAGGTATAAATTAAGTTGTCAGAGGGAGTAGGAGTGTGATGTTGGGGAAGAGGGGGGGGGGTGGCTGGCGGACACCACACTAGCACCACACCAACATCACACCAACACCACACCAACACCATCATACCAAACCAAGGACGGCGGGGAAGGGACGAGAGGAACCAATATCACCGCCATTGTTTTACACGCTCAGTATACTTGTGACACACCTGACCAGGTAAGAAAGCTTCAGGAAACTATTATACCGAAACTGGTCTCCTTGCAATATGTGTGTGAAGATATTATTGGTGTAGTTTATTGGGTCAGTTCGTTTAATGGTGCGCAGATATTATTGGTGTAGTTATTAGGTCAGTTCGTTTAATGGTGCGCTCTCTGGTTGTAAACAGCTTGTGTGGCGGCAGGTTTTAATAGCGGTGTTTGCCAGCGAGGTGAAATAAAAGTTACTGTTACAACATAATAAATGAACTCGACTGTATAATAGTGAGCCAACGGTGAAATGTGGTATTATTGTTATAGAAATGTAATATACACAAACGTACACACACACGCATACACACACGCGCACACACACACACAGCCACTACAGAGAACATTCCCAATAAGCATACACACTCTACCTCTCAGTTCTGTGTGCGTTGTACGGAAAACAAACCACCAAACAGACAACACATAAATGACTACGTTATTGCCTCCTGTGGAAGATAATGACCCCAGAGGCCACACTGTCAAGGTCCACAACCCCGCTATCATGACCCCGTGACCTTTGACCCCCAAGAGTAATAATGTAGATGATTAAATTACAAATGAAAACCATATGATGATGACTCGTTTACTTAATCTGTATCACCTGTTGATTAGTCATCCTAGCTTATTTCACCTGATGATAAAACACCTTAACGTTACCTGAGGAGGTTAGGTTAGGTTAGATTAGAGTGTTTAATCTTAAGGTGATATAAGCTTGGGGCTAATCTTTAGGTTACCTGTCATACTATATCACCAAGCAGACACACACACAGACAGACAGACAGACATCCAACCATACAAACCGTCTCGGAAGATCAATTTCCTTGCCAAGTCCGGCCTCTCGTTCACGTGAGTGAGAAAAGGAAAGATCACAAAGGAACTAAAAGCCGAATATTGATTATCATTACACTGGGCGTCCGAGTGTGTGTGTATGTGTGTGTGTGTGTGTATGTGTGTGTGTGTGTGCGTGTGTGTATGTGTTTGTGTGTCACCAAAACTACTCTCACGACAAAGCATTTATCTCTTCTCCATTTAATGCCACAAGAACAATACAAAAGGTGTGTCTCTTAGTATCATGATGGGATTGATTTTTATTCCAAATTTATACGCGTCAGGATATTAATTCATTTATATCGTCTATTTTAATGTCAAGAAGATAATAATGTTCATGTCTGTTGCTGCTGTTCTTGTTCTCGTGGTCAGAAGTTAAAAGTGGTGAATATGTAGCATTGGTTGGTGTCGTTTATATGAGGGAGCATATAAAAGGGAGTATATTGAAGGGAGCATATTGAAGGGAGAATGTGTTTACTGGGTTGTGAGGGAGGGAGGGAGGAAGGGTGAAGGATGGCGAGAGTCAGATGGAGATAATGACAGACAGGACGTAAAGTTGGAGGTAGGTGGCGAGAGAGGGAGAGAGAGAGAGGGGGGTGTTGGGGTGAGAATCAGGAGGTAGTGGCAGGGTGAGGTGGTAGGTAGTGGCAGCTGGTTGAGAGACTCCACCTGTCCCCCGCGGCACACCAGCTGTCCCTCACCGTCACCACCTCACTCAATATCATAACAAACAACACCAAATTAGGAAAACCATTAAGGATGGCCTAACAGGAGACTATGTATATGTGTGCATTAGAAGGATTTTTTTTTCATCCTCACATGGGCATTTTTTTCGTTTTTTGTTTTTTTTTATTAGACGCATTTTTTATGGGATAATGGTCAGTGAGATGTGAAGTGAACTAGTCTGCTCTCTTGACTTACCTCTAAGTGATCTAAATTATACGTATATAAAGAAACATCAATCTATTATGAAAGGGCCAGGTAAATAAAGATCGTTTCCTGTGTGTATGTGTGTGTGAGTGTGTGTGTGTGTAATAATAAATAAATAATAATAATTGACGGTTTATTGAAAAAGTTCTGCAGCCCGAAGGCTGAAAATATACATTGGACATAAATGACTTATTCCATACATTGGTGGTTTAACAAAAGCCTTCATTAGAGAAAGGTAAAGGAACATACAGTGAACATACAGATTAATGTAGGTGTTGAACAGCAAAAACGTAGTGTAGTAACTCCCTCCCAGATGGTGTTAGGAGGGGCCTCACGTGGTGTAGTAACTCCCTCACAGATGGTGTTAGGAGGGACCTCACGTAGTGTAGTAATTCCCTCACAGATGGTGTTATGAGGGGCCTCACGTGGTGTAGTAATTCCCTCAGATGGTGCTGAGGGGCCTCACGTGGTGTAGTAACTCCCTCCCAGATGGTGTTATGAGGGGCCTCACGTGGTGTAGTAATTCCCTCCCACACATGGTGTTATATGAGGACCTCACGTAGTGTAAGTAATTCCCCTCTGGATGGTAAGTAGCTGGGGGCCTCCGTGGTGTAATGAATTCCCTCTGGAGGAGATGTGGTGTTATGGGGGAGCTCACGTGGTGTAATGAATTCCCTCTGAATGGAGTGTTATGAGGGCCTCACGTGGTGTAATGAATTCCCTCTAGATGGTGTTATGGGAGACTCCCATTAGTGTAATAATTCCCTCACAAAGATATGGAGTGTGCTAAGGGCCTCGTGGTGTAAATAATTCCCCTCACAATTTAATTGTTATTTATATAGGTGAGGGTGTGGTTCCCAGGCCTTCCTATCGTAGCTTGGATTAACATCGCTGGTTATTTAAGGTCTCTGGGCGTTATCACTGGGTACCTGGGACCTCACTGTGTGAAGGTTAACTTGGGTACTACTGTTACTGTTGAGTTGTTCTCACTGACTTAAGCACTGTTCACCACTGTTCACCTCTGTTTAACACTGGTTCCATTCCTTTCGTAAATGAAATAGTAACTTCTGGCGAGAACATGTTGATATTCCGGTGGGGAGGAGGGTTCAGGGGAGGGAGTTGGTATGGGCCAACATAACAGTTGACCTGGCTGCTCCGAGAGTAGTGTGTGTGTGTGTGCGTGTGTGTGTGTGTGTGTGTGTGTGTGTGACTGTGTGTGTTAGTACTCTGACGTGTTCACTTAATAACTTGTCCCTCAACAACGTCGATAAACAAGGGAGTAAATTTGTAGTTTATTTATAACTTGGTAGTGTACCCTCCTCCCCATGGCACTGATCGTCACAAAAGTTTTAGGTACACTTGTGGAAACACCGATTCACACACTCACATAAACAGACACACACACTCACATAAATAGACACACACACACACACACTCACATAAACAGACACACACACTCACATAAACATACAGACACACACACACACACAAAGACTGAATGCACCTAGTAATATCAAAACCCTCTTGTCATCCACCTACACTCCCTGAGATAAGAAGAGATAAAAGACAGACACACAAACGGAGATCCAACCACAAAAAAATTAACTCCTTGGATACAAAAAGGTTGGATAGCTCTTTCTTCCTCCACAGCCTTCCACAAAGACGAGAGAAGAAGGCAAAGGGAGTGTGGACCGTTTCTTCCAAGTCACAGAATACTTGAAACTTCCTCAGAGGGGCATGGTGGTGTTCTCGAGAGCTGAGGGCCTGGAGGGAAGGACTCTTACAGATGGTCAAAATAACCGCGAGTGGACCACCGTGTCTCATGCTTGGTCATGTGAGGGAAGTGAGCATCCTACAGATTGAGTCACGAACTATATCTTCTCTTCTGAGGCACCAAGTTGAGTGTCATGGTAGGATGGAGTATTTTAGAACATCATCAAGATATTCTAGTGTGGCGTCTGAGATCCATCTTGGCCACTGTTTAAACAACAAATCGCGCATAGAAGCACCGAAATGAGGATAACATTACACAAACACCTGAGAGTTGAAAAAGTGATACCTAAAGGGGGAGGGAAGAGTCTCCCCAAGGGCCACACCACAACCCACGGGAGGACCACTGTAATCTTTGGCCACAACAGGAACAAAGAACTATTCAACAACACCTCAAACGTAGACTGCTTTGACCTTCATTTTCTTTTGGTTTTGTATTTTCTGGTTGAAAACTCTAAGTCTACCTTCAGGATAAAACACACACACACACACACACACACACAGACCACCATCATGCTTCATCTTTATGACCAGTTAAACCAAGCACCTTCTTCAGAGGCACCATGGATGCATCACACAAGCTCTTAAGGTATGTCGGGATACTTGAAGGGGGTCTCTAAGGCCTGTCGGGATACTTGAAGGGGGGGAAGATCTGTCGGGATACTTGAAAGGGAGTCTCTAACATATATCTTCACCACACCACAAAAAGATTCAATATCAAATCTGGCCAAGAATAAAGAGACATTGCTTGGTGTCGTGTACTTAATGGGTGCTGGCTATTCCGCTGGGAGAACGTCTTTACACGCAGTCTGCAGTTAATTGCATGATTTTTTCTCTTCCCTCCTGGTCTAAGTGGTCTCAGTTCTTGCTTGTGTTTAATTATTTGCTTGTGGGTTTACATGTAGTCCATTGCAGCGTTTCCTCCAGGGTATATTTATTTCCTACGCTTTTTAGTGTACATTAAATTAACCTTGTCTTCATCCTAGAGTCTATTATTCAGGTAAGTAATAATGTAATCACTGAGTCAGGTGTATAGTTGTGCATTAATGTATTTTCCATTACAGGTGTTTTAGTGTATGTTTAATTGCCTACACCTACTTAATGACCTCCCCCTCCCCTTTCCAGTGTATATTTGATTACCTTCGTTCATTTAATTACCTGGGTATATTTAATTACCTGGATATTCTAACGATCTAATCACCTACCTTTGTATATCTGTTTACCTGTGTATATTTAATTAACCTGGATATTCTAACAACTTAATCACGTGTTATCTAGGATATATCTAATTGACTGTATATACTTAATTATCAAGGCAACCTAATAATATATAATTCTCTCTCATCTACTGGAATTAATTGTAGTCAAAACTTTACCATCTTCATTATTACACTTATTAAAACTTGGTACAAATTGTGTGACTGTTCTGGTACAACTATATTTCCTGATTCTTGTCATAAAATATATTTCGGTCGATTTATTTATTTAGTCAGACTTTCATTTGTTTATTCGTGTCTATTTTTGGGGAAATTTTATATTCTGAATAAAAGATAAAAATGACTCAATAATTATTACAAGGATTTATAATAGATTAATTCATTTTACAACAAATACGAACTTGTTGTCAAAACGAAGAATGACAAATGATTCCTTGGTATAGAAAACGAATAAATAAAAAAAAATTAAAAATCTAGTTAACAGATTAAAAACACATTTCCTGGTCTGTCACTGAATATATATATCTACATTTAATCAAGAAATGTTTATAACAAATCTGAAAATTAAGTAATATGCACATTATTCCCTCCAAAGAGTATCAATATAATTTTGTGGTAGAAAATACGACACAATGGGCGAAGGATTCTGACGACCTTACCGAGACAACAGGAGTCACAGTGTTCATTTTGCAGCGAATAACATTAAGTGGTCTTATTCAAGCTAAATACAGTATATATTTATTAAATTATCAATAATAACTACAAATACTTGAAATTATAACAAAAGAAGATCATTGCAGAGATTTAAAACACATATTTCTTATTACTAATTAGATCTAAAACAAATAATAAGCAATATTTCAAGAGAGAAAAACAAAAGAGGTGGACCACGAACAACAAGACTAAAATTATGGTAAGGCGGAGGTAAATACTCTCTCTCTCTCTCTCTCTCTCTCTCTCTCTCTCTCTCCGTATTAAGTGTATGACGTATAATATACACCAGATAAGGGTGTTTGTATAGTTAGTATAAATGCAAAAAAAAATAAAAAATCTTTAGCCAATTTCGTAAAAAAGACCCTACGTAACACACACACACAAGCAGATAGACAGAAACACAGAAACCGATAGACAGATAGACAAACAGACACAGACAGGCAGACAGACAGACACAGACAGACAGACAGACACAGACAGACAGACAGACACACTCCCCTTGTTATACTCTGCTCAGTCAGTTTAAGAAGGATATTATGTAGATTTATCATCGTGTTATTGAAGACGATTCTGGCCATTTATTCTCCTCATTTATTTCTGATATGAGATTAAGAGAAATTTGAAACGTAATTGAACGAGAGAATAGATCAAGGGTGATGGATGCTCTCTCTCTCTCTCTCTCTCTCTCTCTCTCTCTCTCTCTCACACACATTCATAGTATTCAGACGGTGATCCTGTCCTATCCTGTATAAACACACGTAAGCGAAAAGCACTCAGGCATACATACACACACACACGCACACGCACACGCACACACACACACACACTAATAATATTAATAATAATAATAACAATGGCTGCTTCTCATGTTCAAGGCTGCCCGGCTGAGATCCATTTAGACGTGAATTTGTTTAAGGTGTAAATGCTGTCGACAACACAACGACCACACTCTGAGTTAAAGAGCTGTATGACCCAAACCAACTAATAATCCGAGAAAGATCGGACAACTCGCCAACTGCACTGGCTAACCATTACCTAATTTCACCCTGCCCGGGAATCGAGCCCAGGTCCATTCACTTACAAGGCGAGCATGTTGACTATATACACCACTTAAGTTTTTTGTAACATTAAACACAATTTTAGACACATACACAAACATTTACAAAGAACATTATTAATTCACACATAGTTGAGTGAGTGTGTGTGTGTGTGTGTGTGTGCGCATGTGTGTGTGTGTGTGTGTGTGTGTGTGTGTGTGTGTGTGTGTGTGTGTGTGTGTGTGTGTGTGTGTGTGTGTGTGTGTGTATGTGTGTATGCATGTGTGTACATCAAGTTATTTAATAGTGATATTATCAGAGGTTCATAAAGCTCATCATTACCGGTAATTTTCTATCTTTAATCCCTAAAATTGGACAAAGTTTTAACCTGAATAATATTACTTTAATCATGACACAAAAACCCTGAAGAAGAGAACAACTAATTCTTATAAAAGTAAATAACTATCATACTTTTATGTCTGTCTGTGTCTGTCTGTCTGTTTGTCTGTCTGTGGAATAGTTCTCGATCTTCCTCCCAAGACAGACCTTAATACCCCCCATCCCTCTTCTTTTTCTTCCTCCTCCTCCTCCACATACCTATTGTCCTCTTCTTCCTCCTCTACATTCCTCTTCTCCTCCCCCCCACCATAACACCATAATGATAATCCCTCATAAGCCACCCCATTATAACCAATTTTCATCGCTACACTCAACAAATCATAAACTGTTGAGGGGCCTTCAGGTTAGGTCAGGTCAGGTTAGGTCAGGTCAGGTCAGGTCAGGTTAGGTCAGGTCAGGTTAGGTCAGGTTAGGTTAGGTTCACAATGGCTCAAAGGAAATTAGAATACCGTGGTCAGGGATGCTGTACAGGTGCATTCCATAATCCCATTGGTATTAAAGGTGTGGGAGGATTAAATTATTTTATATCT